>NW_022111320.1:27043379-27057383 GCF_000313985.2 Echinops telfairi
ATATTCTCAATAACCCAATGGCTAGAAATCATATGAACCCCATTTGCCTTGAGAAAACCGAGGAGTAGAGAAATGTAAACACTATGTCCGTGGCTGCACAAGTCAGTTAGGGGAAGAAGGGCTCTGACTTCAATTATAGCCCCCCTCCCCCCATGGGAATCGCTAAGGGGGTAATCCTGCTGGTGAGGCTGCAAGTAGGTGGTGGAGGTGTTCTTCTGGATGGTTCTGCTGTTGCTGTGAAGAAGAAGATGACGGCTTTTCGGAGTCAAGGGGGTGGTGATAGCGTGGATTGTTTGCAGATGAAGACTTGGATTTCACCAGTGTGGAGACTGGGAAAGGGTGCTGGCCAGAGAAGTACAGAAAGACCGGCAGTCCTGAGAGCTGAGTGGAGGCTGGAAGTGTGAATTTGTAGTGAAACTAATTGGTGTCTGAGAGGAGACGAGAAAGGAGGGTCTGTGCTATGTGCTTAGGAAGTATCCTGTTTCCCTGAAAATAAGACAGTGTCTTATATTGATTTTTGTTCCCAAAGATGTGCTAAATCTTATTTTCAGGGGATGTCTTATTTTTCCATGAAGAAGAATACGGTACACATTTATTGTTTATTGTTTTATTAAAAGAGACCTCGCACTTCCTGTCTGCTCCAGCTGTGCTGCGGCCAACAGTAAGCTGTGCGGTGGCGCCTGCCACTATGGTCCAGAGTCCAGAGTTATGGTAGCTTTGGGGGGACCTTATTTTCAGGGAGGTCTTATTTTTGGGGAGATGCCTTATATTTCAGTGAGAGGCAAAACTGTAAGTAGTTCTTATTTTTGAGGGATGTCTTACTTTTGGGGAAACAGGGTATATAGTGGATCATATAAAACTGTCCATGTGAATGATACAGAATTTTGGAATGCCTGGAGGGAGCACTGGTGACATGGTACTTACACCACAGCAGTTGCTTAAGGACCAGTTACTCTTTTGAAGGAAAGTATGGCAGTCTGTCTCCAGAAAGAGTTACAGTCCTGGAAACTCGATGAGGCAGTTCTACAATGTCTAATAGGGTCTTTATGTATTGACATCAACTTGAAGGCAGTGGACTTTTGTTGTTGTTTGGGTGGTAAGCTGTTACTGTAGTTAGCTGATAACCCAAAGGGGGCTGGTTTAAATGTACCCAGAGGTGACTCAGAAGAAAGGCCTGGTGATGCACTTCCAAGAACTTGGCCCTTAAAAGCCCCGTGGTGCACAGTTCTAAATGAACCACACGGCACTGCCGTAAGTCAGAACTGAATCCACAGCAACTGGTCAGTAGATAAACCAAAATCAAACTCATTGCTATCGAGTCCATGCTGACTCATCACGACCCTGCAGGAAAGGGTAGAACTGCCGACATGCGTTTCCACCACAGTAACTCTTCAGGGGAGTAGAAAGCCCTGTCTTTCTTCTGTGGAGCAGTTGGTGGTTTTGAACTGCTGGTCTTGCAAAATCACAGCCCAACTCAAAACCGTTATACCACCAGGGCTCCCTGGTAGGTAGATAGGTAATGTTGAATGTAGGTCGACCTTCAAATTAATCTGGCCCTGAAATTAGTCTATTTTAAAAATTCAGTCTACCACACCTGGGAGTTGTTTGTCCTACCGTCAGGAAAAGCGATGAAGAGAAAGCACTGTTTGTCTGCAAGTTTCGTACGATGTAGAGAGCAGGCAAACAGCAGCTCTTCCTTATAAGCCTATATTCTCTCTGACTTTCCTTTGGTCCTTCAGTTCTCTACGTCCCTGAAAACTGAGGGGAGGAGAGAAGATGAGGGGAAAAATAACCAGAAAGAAAGAGCCAAGTAGATGGAGAAGGAGGGAAGGAGGAGAAGAAAATGAGAAGAGGGAAGGGGGTACCCTGCTGTGACTTTGAGGTCCTCTGCATCAAGGTTATTAAGAATTCCGAGGCTCCCCCAACTGGCTAGCCTTTCTTTCTCCGTATTTCCATTTCGTAGAAATCCTCCGGGGTCCTGGCCAGTGCACATGGTGACTGTGTCGTTCAAAGCAGTGACTGACAGCTTTGTAAACCAGGCTTGCTGTGTGACAGACAACTACATCTCTCCCACCAAATGTCGGATCTGAATTTAGGCTTGGCTTTGCAACCCACCTTCATGGGGTTTCCTCTCAGCCCCCTCAGTCTTTGCTGGACTCTCTGCCTTCCAGTTCATATCTAGTTTATGCATGGTCTGTCATGCCTCATTTTCTTAACAGGAAGGGTTGGCTCCCAATGAAAGCCCCAGGTGGTGTGAGTGGCCTTGATTTAAATGGAGTGCGCTTCTAAATCAGGGCCAGATGGCTTTGAGGGTGACCTCCTGTGATCTCCCTTCCAGCAGGGTCTGCTCCTCTCCCCGGGAAAAGAGAGTCATTTGGATTACTTTTGGCATTTCAATCTAATGCTTTATGGGCTATGTCACCCTTCACAATAGACCACGAAGGAGCCCTGGTGGCCTAGTGGGTGAGGTGTTGGGCTGCTAATCTCAAGGTTGAAACACCAGCCACACTTGGGGATAAAGATGAGGGTTTCTTCTCCCATCAGGACTTCCAGCTTGAGAAACCATCAGAGGCAGTTCAGCTCTGCCCCATCGGGTTGGGATGAGCAGGAACTGCCTTGATGGCAGTGGGGTTGCTTTCTGGGTTTGTTGTTGCATGGTTGGTGAAAGATTTGGGGAGAACCTGAAGGATGGATATGATTTTATGACTTATTTTATGACTCTTATGCTTTTTCTCAACTGCCCTAGTTTCTTACTGATTTCTTATGAATTAGGCCTAATGCCATAAATGGAAAATCCAGCGGAGGTAGAAAGAGTACTGTATTTGTACTGAGGAGGCTCTCTCAGAACACCGAGTCCAAGAATGTACTCCTTTTCCTTGGGAATAGCCCTAAAATTCTCTTGGAAAAAAGCCTAAACGTAATTTCCGTTGCATTTTAAATGGAAGGAAATATACCTCCTGTATTCATTCACTCACTCATTGACGTGGCCCTTGTTCCTTTGCCAGGCACTGTTCTAGCTGGGTGTCCTGTGGTGAAGAGCCAGCACAGTGCCTCTGCTGCTCAGGAACTTACGTTCCAGTGGGGCTGACTGGCAGCAGTAGGTGAATTCATGACTAAGATCAGTTCCACAGGGGACAACAAATCAGGCAATATGTGAAACTAGTGATATTGGGTGGAGATCAAGAGGCTGAGAGAGGGCAGAAGAGGCTCCCCGAGAAGGTGACAAGTGAACTTGGGCCAATAAGGAATCAGTGACAGGAAGAACATCTGTTGTCAAGGGTGAAGAAAAGGACAGAGAAGGATGTGTACTTGGTGTTTACAAGGAACAGAGAAAGCTGAGGTTAAGGCACAGTAATAGAGGGTGATTTGTAAAAAATATTAATCGCTATACAAAGATTACCTTTTTATTATATTTTATTGGGATATACATCACATATCATACAACTTAATCATTTATTATATTAAGCTGATGTGTGCAATCATCGCCACAATCAATGGCAGAATGTTTTCTTCTTGTTCACATTGCCATTAGCTCCCCACTTCCCCCCAGCCTCCCAGCAATGCCCTAGGCGATTATCAATCCAGTTACTGTCTATATAGTAACTATTCTGGGTTTCATATACAGAAAATCATACACAATACAAACACGAAGAAAACAAAATATATCTATTTTGTAAAAATCAAAAGAAACCACAACAATCGCAAGTAGACAAAACATTCAATAACCTCTTCACAGAAGAAAGCATAAGATATTAAAAACCCAAACTGCTTTAAACTGGATCAAAAAGGAAAGCATATAAGATATTACTTTTTAACCTAACTACATCTCCCATAGTTGATGTTACAATAAGTGTGAATAGCAAGGGTATTCACATCCCTTGACTCTAGTCAGAGGGGATTCACAGGAGGCTTAACCCATATGGGAACTCTGCCAGTGGAGTTTGGCTTTCCACTGTCATCCCTAGCCTTCTGCAAACCAGGTGTTCACAATTTAAGCTCTGAAACCATTCCCTCCTTCAGATTTGGATTTTGTTATTTACGTTCTTTGGATCACACAAGGTGGTATGCTTCTTCTATATGGACTTGGTTGAAACCTTATCTAAATGGATGCTTGTTATAAGACAAGGTTGTAAGACCCTAGATTCTATGCTTGCCGATTGCCAGACACCATCTGGTTTCTTCACCACAATTTCCCATAGCACCCGTATCTTCAGGGATCTCTTCACGAGGGTGAGTAGTAAGCTGGAGATTGCCTTTTATTTTTGAATCCTCCCACTCTTCTCTTTTCCTCATTTCCTTTATCCTCTCTTTATCCCCCATCCTCTTCCACCTTTCCTTCCTTCCTGCCTGCCTTCCCCGTGAGTCCCACACACCAAAGTTCCCCAGTCTCTTACACTAACCTAAACCATCTATATCGATATAAATTTCTAGTCTGCTGTAGACTAATAGTTTTATTAAAAAATATCTCAAAACTGCACAATTACTACAAAGGTTTCTAAGCCTTGATCTTGAGTTCTGTACCTCCCTCCTCATGGCCCAGTAGCTCATAGTGTATGAACCATGTCCTGACTAGCATTTTCTGACACGACAGTCTTTTGTGGCCTGATCCTGCCTCAGGGGCTTAGTTAGTGGGTTACTGAGCCATGCACAAGCACTACCACTCCACAGCAATGGTTGCCGGTGGTGGGAAGGAACACATCTGCAAAGTGGGCTAAGTCTGCTCACGCAAGTCCTTTTGGAGGATGAGATAGTTAAGGTTTATTGTGCCAACCTGGCCGATAAACTCATGTGGGATTAATTGAAGGGCAGAAAGACGCTCGGTGAGCCTTACTTTTCTGGTTCTCTGGTCTCTTGTTCTCTGATGGTCGCACAAGTGTGCAGCTGCCTTAGCCAGTTCTCTGTTTCAGCTGGCAAGCTCACTTCCTGCAAGACATCCCTGAGAAGACACATGGACCTACCCTGATACAGCCCTGGGTGCTGGAGAAGCCGTGTGGAGAACCCTGCCAGCGCTGAGATGCTTACACGCTCACTGCATTCAAAGACTTTCCACCTACAGGTCTGTGATCCTCCTGCAGTTGGTATCCTTGTGTGTGTTTTGTGAGTTTGAGGAGGACTTTGTAGATTGGTGTTGGACCTATGGGCTACGTTGGACTTATGGGCTTGGACGGGACTGGGTTGGGATGCTTTCTTAATGTACAATTACCCTTTATATAAAACTCTATCTTATACATATAGGAGTTTCTATGGATTTGTTTCTCTAGTCTACCCAGACTAACACAGAGGAGGAGTAATATTTAAGGCAGACTAAGTTTGAAAATTAAGTAAGAGCTTGCCACTAGACAAGGAGATAAGGGAAGTGTTTAACTTTCTCTACTGAAAAGAAAATCTATATATTTTTTATTTTACCACTTGTCAATGTAACTTATGATAAGGGATGTGTCTAACTTTCTTTCCATTTTTAGTATATGTGCTGCCGAAGTGAGCACAAACTTTCTTAATTAAATGAAATCTGTATATATTTTAATTTTGCTACTTGTTAGTGTACCTTATGCAAAAGAATCATTTTATTTAAATTGATCATAAAGTGCCAAAGCATACCCCAGGCATCTATGTAAGTAAATAGTGTTTTGGATCTCAGTGTGATGTTCTCTGATTTCAACAGATCCTGAAAATTCTCAGAGACCAGGGCCTAGAGCCCAGAGTAAAGACTCCTCCTTAGTTTGTCCTGATATTGTTGTGGAATAAAATAGCCCAATTAACTTAGTGGCAGGACAGCCCCGTGGGAGATTTCAGACAAAGTCTAGAAGGAGAACAACGACAAGCGAGCCTTTCCCACTAGGTCTCAATTCATTTCACTCAGCTTGACGAGCCCGAGGGAAGTGTCCAACATGGACAAAACCCTTGCCAAGGTGAATTTTGAGAAGCCTTGGAAAGGCTTGAGCAATAATGGCTCACTCTTAAATGGAGAATGGATAAGGCTATTAAAATTCTCAAAGAGAGCCCTGGGTTATTTGTGACAGCTGGGCTGCCCTCCTGTGCTGGGAAACTCAGATGGTGAAGAGACCAGGCCCTCGCATCCAATCTGTGTGCTGGATCAAGATAGAGAGGTCCAGTTTCCAAGAGCAGTCGGGTCTGTCAAGGATGACACAGGAGTTTCTCTGTGACCCCAAGACACTCAGGGAATTTGTAACCGCAGTTGAAGTCTGAGGCTGAAACAGCAGAGTCTAGGTTTCTAAGGAGAGAAGAAAACGCTCTTCTCATTTTGTCTTAATTTTCAAAACAAGTGAGAGCCAAAAAGAAATTAGAAGACTTCTCCCAAGATATAAGCCCATTAGTCCTTTCTTGGATATTTTTATCTCCCTGTGAAGCAAATATCCAGGAAAGAGCCCAATAGTCAATGAAGGGGATTCTAGCTTATTGTTCATGTCCAGACTCCGTGGGTTCCCAAGTGCTTGCACTGGAAATCCATTTCCAAGAGCGGAACACTGTGTGCGTGACAACGGGCACCACAGTTGGAACGTGCTTTTGGACTTTGGAGTTATATGGGCCCAGGGTTAAATTGTGACTATCTCGTTTTCTAGCTGCAGTCAGTAATTTCATTCCTACAGATCTCTCTCTTCCTTATGCATAAGCTGGGGGAAATGGCAGTAGTCACGAAAGGTCCTTGCTGAGTGTGGAATGAGGTACGTCACGAGGGTCCTCGGCACAAAGTCCGGTTTACAGGACAGGATGCTTTCAATTCATGCTAGATGCTGTTACGACGCCCTTAGCAATTGCATTTCTGGATGACTCACATTTAGACAAATGTGCTCTAGAATTTCTCCTCCGCTTACTCCATGGTCACACACGATAACCGGAGTAAATCCATGCCATCGGCTGCTCTACTTCTCTCCATCAATCAGGAAGCCAGTGTGTGGATTTCTTTGTTTGGTGTGATATAACAGTGAACTTGTACTATTGGACCACTTGCTACCATGGACATAAAAATGGATAAAAGATGATGAAAGGCAGTTGATATTTATTGGCTCCCCACAATGGGCCTGTCCTGTTCTGTCTCATTTAATTATCACAGCAACCCTCCCAGGTAGGTACTTCAAATTTGACAGAAGTGAGCGTTGAAGTGTCATGTTCAAGGCCATACATCAAGTGAGTGGAATAACTGGGCATTGTGTCCAGGACTTTGAGTTCCAGGACTTAGTGCTTGTTTTAATGTGTCACTCATGAGCTCACATGAGTCAGGCAAGAGAAAATGTACATAATGCAAGGCAGGGTAGAAACTAATTTCATACTGTGAACAACTATAAGAAACCTAGTGGCTTAGAACAACACGCATACGTTCGCTTACAACTCTGCAGGGCAGTGTCTCTGAGCTAGCCTCAAGGTGTCAGAAGTACCAGTTCCTTCTGGATCCTCTGATGGGAGACTTCATTTCCTCGTCTTTTTTTCAGCTTCAAGTGGCTGACTCTATGCCTTGGCTACTGGTCGTTTGCTCCATTTTCAGAGTGCTTCACCCCAAGCTTTGTCTCCGTCATCTGTAGTCAACCGTCTCCGTGGTTTGTAGAGAGGGCCTTTGTGATTGCATAATCCAGATGCTTCAGAAGGAGCTTTCCATCTCGTGATACTTAATGTAGTCACAAATGTAAAGTCCCCTCTATCGTATCAGGTAACATTCAAAGGACCCGGGTATCTTTGAGAGGCATTACCCTTTTCAATGTAACTTTAGACTCACAAGGCTTGAGTTCACATCTCAACTCTGCTGCTTACTAGTGGCAAGACTTCAGCATAGTTAGCCTCTCTGGGCCTCAGTTTCATCATCTGTTCGATGGGGATAAATGGTAATATTGTCACTGCATCATTACTGTGAGACTTGAGGTAACTAACCCAAAATACTTGTTGGTAGCTATTGCTTTCACGGATGCTATTTATTTATAAAGGACTTGAATTACATAACTATTGCTTTGGCCTGCAAATATCTATTCGCTCCTTCCAAACAGTAACTCCATTTCTCTTGGGGAAGATTTTCCATCCCACACTGTGTGTGGTTTAGGGGAGCTGCCCAGCTCCTGGGTATGGGGCGCACACTGAGACCCACTGATGGCAGTCCTTTGCCTTGGTCCCAGAGATTGGTTCAAGGATGGACATGTGAGCCAGGCTGGTCCCTGCATCACACATCCTTTGACTGTTCCTGGAGTGACCAGGGAGGAGATATTTTCATTCAATTGAAGCCTGAAGTTAAGCCTTTAATACAGATGCTCCTAAACCCAGCACTTGTGTGGCCTTTCCAGTTATAGGAGACAACAAAGCCCCTTCTTGCTTAAGCCTGTTCAAATTGGATTTTCTGTCATTTTGATCTGATATCCAAACAGAGCCATGGAGTCCAGAGGACCCTATCCTTTCCCTGCTATTTGTTTGTGGTTCTTTGGAATGGGAAAAGAGCAGAGACAGATGTTTAATGGCCACTAGTCCCCTATGAGCAGACAAGACAAGACAAGACAAGACAGGACAGGACAAGACAAGACAAGACAGGACAAGAACCCCTGATATGTTGTTGGAGAACAATGAGGTCCCTCCCTAATGCTCTTCTTCTTCCTTCCACAATGATGATGATTGTGGTGTAATCGTTATCAAAGGCTGTGGTTGTGTGCTACCCAGAGGGGGCCCCACCACTTCTAACAACAATCCTGCAAAGGAAGGCTTACAGCTTGTTCTATAGGTGATGAAACAGAAGTTCAGGTGAAAGGTAAATTGTCCAAGTTCAACTAGATGGGTCAAACCTGGGCTCCTTGGGCTCCTGAGCTTGCACTCTCTCTATTCAGGCACTGAGAGAAATCATGCTTCAAATAAATTGTGAAGGATTATCTACAATGAGGAATTATCAGTAGCCATGACCTTCCTGCTCCTGGGCTGGTCTGCTCTCCAGGAGAGCCTGCAGATGACTCAAGATGGAGAGGCTGCTCCCTTTGGCTGGTTTCATCCATCAGTTCCTCCTCAGGCTCCGTGCGTTCCACTTAAAACTCCTCACATGTTATGTTAGTATCCATGGGTTTTCCTTGAAGGTTCATATTGGGCAATATATGCTCCTGGTTAATGTTTACCCATGGGTGTAGCATCCCTTTGACAGGTTTATGTCTCAGTTGAGACATGAATACAGTGTCAGACGGGAAAAGTAGTTACTGCCTTTTGAACCCTTGCATTCTAAAGTAGATAATAATCACAGTGGAATCAGGGATAACAAACATATAAATAAACGTGTACACATGTAAGTTGGCTCTGTTGTGATGATCAACAAAGGTTTTGTAACACTGGTGGCAAATTACTGAATCATCCACCCCTCAGGCTTCTCATCTAAAACCGGAAGAGGATAATAATTTCATATAAGATTGCTGTGGGGATTATAAGTATTATGTGTGAGAATTATAAGTGTTGAGTAGTAATTATACACGTAAAGCACTTAGCATAGTGCCTGGTTCATAAAGAAAGCTCAACAACATTAGTTGTTTTCTTAGTGTGTAGGTACGTGTGTGTCTTGGTTTGTGCTTGATTACAAATCAAACACCAGTTGGCTTTGTGTTGATTGACATTCATGGTGATCCTATATTTGCAAAGTACGATGGCACTCTATAAGGTCTTCAAAGCTGAGAACTTCAAAACCAGATTGCCAGGCCTTTCTCCCATGGCACGCAGGTGACTTCAACTTGCTAACTCTTTGAGCACTTCCCAGTGACATAAATAGTTAATGGACTTAGCTTGCAACTAAAAGTTCAGGGGTTTGAGTTGATCCGGGTGACACCATGGAAGAAAGTCCTGCAACCTACTTTCCTTAGATTACAGCCACTGGGAACTTATTCAGGCAACTCCCACTGTTACACACGGGCTGGCCAGAAGCTGGGAAAGACTCAATGGCATCAGGTAGTTTTTTCTGGTTTTATATATAAAGGAAAAGAAATTAGGAATAATCTTTTGATGTGAAATTGATTTGTAAAAGGAGAATGCTGACTTGGGGTCTGAATCTGTTTGTGTTTTTAGTTTGTTTGTTAGCGAGGGCTAATGTAGTCAAAATTTGATGCTAGAAATCAGACAGTTCCTATAGAGCAGAGGTTCTCAACCTGTGGGTCGTGACCCCTTTGGGGGTTGAATGACCCTTTCACAGGGATTGCCCAATTCATAACAGTATCAAAATTACAGTTATGAAGTAGCAATGAAAATAATTTAATGGTTGGGGAGGCACCGGGGGTGTGGTGTGGCTGTAGGGAGGTTCTATAAATAATAATAATAATTATATGGTTGGGGGTCCCCACAACATGAGGAAATGTATGAAAGGGTTTCAGCATTAGGAAGGTAGAGAACCACTACTATAGAGCATCCTTTTCAAGGGAAAAACTGCATCCACATCCTGTTTAGGTGTTACTCAGGGACCAGTAGCTCAGGTTTGGGCACATGTTCTCTGGGGTCAGAATATAGAAACCATTCCCTGGGACTAATGGGATATATTAGGCCCATAAACCAACTGTCAAGAGCACTAACAGCCTGGAGGGTGGCTCATGGCAGAGCAAGGACTCATAACTGATGCCGGAGTCAGAACTTAAATCCAGAGCACCCCCTGGCTTCAGCAGAGAGAACAAAGCAGGAGTATAGTCAGAAGAGACAAATGTCACCCGTGTCACATCCACTCCTTTGCAGATCTTTATAGCTCCCCTCCGTCCGAGCACAGCCCTGAGTCTCCTTCTTTGAGAGCTCCCACCAAATTAATAAACCCTAGAAGCCCTGTCTCTACCACTCTAACCCCATCCTTTGTGCCAATGGTGATTAGACCACCTGATCAATCTCTGTTATAGAATTTTGTAATTTGTAATTTGTAGTTACTCGTGAGTCTTCTAAACTAAGGGCTTGGGAAATTCATAGCTGTGGACAAGGATGTGCCTGGAGAGGTAAACAAAGCAAGTCTGGAGAGGAAGGAGATGAGCGAGAAGAAGAAGAAGAAGAGGAAGAGGAAGAGGAAGAAGAAGAAGAAGAAGAAGAAGAGGGAGGTAAGGGGAGGGGTGAGAAGACAGACCAAGACAGAGAGGACAGATGGAGACAAAGAGACTTTGTTGGTTCCAGTCCCCTTGGCAGTTCAAACCCACTAGCTGTTCTGCAGGAGAAAGCTGAGACTATTTGTTCCTACAAAACTGGACAGTCTCTAAAACTCCCTACGGGCCTCTAGGAATCAGAATTGACCTTATGGTACTAGATGATAGCTTGAGGCATGCTCTCTAGTTTATTAATAAAAGTCTGGTGTCTTAATGGCTTGAAGATAAACAGACAGCAATCTAGTTAAGGAACAACAAAGCCCACATGGAAGAAGCACACCAGCCTACCTTGACACGATCGTTGAAGACAAAGTGGGCGCATAAGCAAATGCGGTGAAGAAAGCTGATGGTGCCTGGCTGTCAAAAGATATAGAATCTGGGGTCCTTTAGGCTGGAAGATAAACAAGGGCCATCTAACTGAGAAACAACAAAGCCCACATGAAAGAAGCACACCAGCGTGTGAGATCACAAGGTGTTGAAGGGATCAGGTATCAGGCATCAAAGACAAAAAAAATGAAATCATTGTGAATGAGGGGGTGTACAGAATGGAGACCCAAAGCCCATCTGTAGGCAACTGGACATCCCCTTACAGAAGGGTTGCGGGGAGGAGATGAGCCAGTCAGGGTGCAGTATAGCACCGATAAAACAAACAACTTTCCTCTAGTTCTTAAATGCTTCCTCCCCTGCCCCCGCCTACTATCATGATCCCAATTCTACCTTACAAATCTGGTTGGACTGGAGGATGTACACTGGCACAGATAGGAACTGGAACCACAGGGAATCCAGGACAGATGAACCCCTCAGGACTAGTGGTGAGAGTGGCAATACCGAGAGGGTGGAGGGAAGGTGAGGGAAAAAGGGGGAACAGATTACATGGATCTACATATAACCTCCTCCCTGGGGGACAGACAGCGGAGAAGTGGGTGAAGGGAGACGTTGGATGGTGTAACGTATGACAAAATAATAATTTATAAATTATCAAGGGTTCATGAGGGAGGGGTAAGTAGGGGGGATGAGGAGCTGATTCCAAGGGCTCAAGTAGAAAGCAAATGATTTGAGAATGATGATGGCAAAAAATGTACAAATGTGCTTGACACAGTGGATGGATGGATGGATTGTGATAAGAGTTGTATGAGCCCCCAATAAAATGATTAAAAAAAAGTAACCAAACCAATAACACTCAACTTTCCTATTTCCTTAAAGATTCTTAAGTTTAATTTAATGTTTTTATTCAACAAAACATCCTGAACCAAAAGACAAATGCACTGCCATCAAATTGATTCCAACTCTGGATATCCGCCCTGTAGGCCAGGGTAGAACTGCTGTTTGTATTTCTGAGGCTGTATATCTTGACAGGAGCAGGAGCCTCATCTTTCTTCCTCAGAGCACTGGGTGAGTTTGAACTGCTGACCTTGTGGTTGGTAGCCCAACACTACGGTACCAGGGAGCCTTTCAACTATGTGAAATCATGTGCAAAATTAACTGACAACCATCATCTTGAAAGAAGATATTTGCACTTGCTCCTGACAAGGGACTAATTTCTCAAATATGTATGGAACTTTTACAAGTCAATGAGAAACAAATAATTGAATACTCCCAATAGAAAAATAAGCAAAAGATATGAGCAGGCAATTAATAGAAAAGGAAAAACTGAGGGCTCAGAAGCATTTAAATAACGTGCATGTTCATCAGTAATCAACAGAAATAAGAGTAAACAAATGAGTTAATATTTGATAACAATTAGACTGGAAAAGCACAGAGAAGCTGGACAGGGAGGCCCACGCACTGTTGGTAGCAATAGAGGAGGGGGCCTCAGAAAGTTCGTGAAAAGACCTCACTCTCTTTTAGTTCCATTTTCCAAGAGCTTTGTGAAGCCCCTTCATAGATGGCCGTAGTCATTGGGCAAGGACATCCAGCATTCATGTTCACGTGAAGTATGTGCAGACGTGATGTCCCAACAGTTTTGTTGCTGTGGGCATGGCTATTCGCATGTGTGGATCAAACTTCTCCCACGAGGGCTGTGTAGAGGGATGGTTTTCTCAGCAGTGTCCGTGGTGGTGGGGAGTGGAGAGAAATCCCACCACCAGTGGGATGCACAGACCCAAAGTGGCCTACACACCTGAATTAGTAAGAATAAATGGATTTGAACTACACATAGCCTGCACTGAGTGCCAAGTAGAAGAGGCAGAAGCAGAAAGAGACTTAGAAATGTAATCTGTTTATATAATACAAATACTAGGACAACAGACAGCAGTATATATTTACAAGACCATGTACGTTAAATGCATTAAAACTAATATTAATGTTGCTGGTACACGATCAAGAAAGATGGTAAAATGCTCGCTGCCACAGAGTTGATGCCAACTCATAGTGACCCTATAGGACAGGGTAGAACTGCCCCTGCTTAGTTTCCAAGACTATTAACTCTTTGTGGGAGTAGAAAGCTTTGTCTTTTTCTGGTAGAATGGCTGGTGGTTTGGGGGTTTCAAACTGATGGCCTTGCAATTAGCAGCCCAAATCATAACCACTTTGCCACCAAGGGCTCTTTAGACAATAGAAAGGAGTAAGTAAATGAATCAAACAAGCAGAGGGCCCATGTAAACCAGTAATAATAATGCCCCATGGACTAAAGAATAAAATCGACTTCACTCTTTCCACAAGCGGTCCCCCTGTTTTGTAAAGTGGGGTAATTCTTGTGGCTCTAGTTACCTAAAAGCCTCACTGCCTAAGCAAATGAGTGGAAACATAAGGGACCTCACGCTGTCTGGACGGCATTGCCTGGGTGGCACCCAACACTGCTTTTTACCCAATGTTCTCAGTGGATTCAGTTGCATTTGGAGCTTTTGTCCTTTCCCATGTGTTCTGTCCACCATTTCCTAGGTTTCAGTTGACAGGTTTTTCGACAGTTATAAGGCCCTATCTTTGTCTTTTCTCT
>NW_022111320.1:27058222-27073728 GCF_000313985.2 Echinops telfairi
ATCAATGTTATGGCAGTGGATGAGTTAATAAACAATGGTTTATTGTCACATAGTTTAGGAAGCTAGAGGTCAAATTCAGGAAGAAGTTCTTCTTTTGTCAGCTCTGGATGAAGTCCTCTTCTCTCTGAGCATCTGCTTCTGCGAGATCTTCATGTGGCTCGACATTTTCCTACCCCACCTCTGCTTGCTAGCTTGTGTTCCATCTCTTGTATTTCACAAGAAATGGACTCAAAGACCCTCTGCATTAGGTCCGTCTCACCACCATAAGACCAAATGAAGTCATTCCCACAGGCTCCTGCTCCTCCCGATTTACAACACGTATGTTGGGAGGACACAACTCAAACCATACCACTCTGTTGAGAAGATGCAAGTTTAAGGGCTGACTTTAATGGTCACTAATCTAACTTAATCATTTTTTTCCTGACCTTGACCAATAAAATCCTGTTAGATGAGATTCTATCCCCTAAAAAGCCCCCTAAGTTTTACAAGCAAGTTTGAAATCCGTCAAAGAGGCCAAGACATAGAGAAAGAGAAGAGGGAGACACTTGCAGACAGAGAGACAAAGAGAAACAAGGAATGAAAGAAGAAGAAAGATGAAATTAAGGTCAAAATACACTGAAAAAGTACTATCTCCTTGATATCCATGGTCGGAGAAAAAAATGTTGGGCATTAATTCTTCAAGAAATCATGATGATTCATGCTGAGACAAAAGCAAAAGGTTCTTGCTGACCCATTGGTAAGGGAGGCAGAAAAAAACTTTTAACTTCAGTCAGTTTAATCCATATATTTGGACATTATTTTTAGGACGTTGTTTCCTCCAGAAATAATGATGGCTCATTTTGATATAGTAGCTAAGAGTTCTTTGCTGAACAGGGAGGTCTGGGGGCCAGAAGCAAACTGGTTTTACTTCCATCAGTATTATTCCTAGTTGTCTAGGAGCCCGCATCTCTGGGTCTGGTTAGCGAACAAAATAAAGCTATAAGTCATATGTACTTTTTTGTTACCTCTGTTTTCATCGGGCATGGGAGAAGCTGCTGAAGAGAAACCAATAAATTTCCAAATGAAGTGACACACGCTAAAACATAGATGAAGTTCAGAGTCATGCTAAGTTAAAGAACCCTTTTCGTAGATACAGCTAGTAAGGACACCGGGCCAGGGGACACTTACTGCAGTGGAAGGTGGTGGGAAGAGAGCACCCATGGTTAAAAGAGAGGGCGTTGGGAACAGGGTGCTGAGGAGCCAGACTCTTTCTTACATAAGTCATCATTTCAATTTCAAAAATGGTTGCTCTCGCCTGCTGAAGGGACCAGAGCCCATAAGGACATGTGAATGAGAAAAGATCATCCTTCCTAGAACGTGTGGAGGCCCAAACGTTGTTCTGTCTGAAAGAAGAAAGGTCCCCACTTCCCGAGGACGACAAGGTACTAGTTGTTTCAATAAGATGTTTGCACCAGTGTGTTTGCGCGCAGTGTCTGTCATTCTGTCTTCCCCCAGGTTCCTTTCCCAAAAGTGAATGAAGCATTGTGGGGAGGAGCTACCAACCAACTTGGAAAGCGACCCCGAGACTGAGTTGTTGTTGTTAGTGCCGTGGAATTGATGCCAACCCAGAGCAACGCCATGTGCCCAAGAACAGAACCGCCCAGCCCTGCGTCTTCGTCACCATCGCTGCTCTCCAGGAGCACACGGGTGCAGCCGCCATGCCAGTCCATCTCGTTGAAAGTCTTCCTCTGTGTCCCTTTACCAGCTGGGATGTCCTTCTCCCAGAGCCGCTCCCTCCTGAAAAAATGTCCAAAGTCTGGGAGAGAAAGTTTCACCACCCTGACTTCCTTTTTTTAAAAAATCACCCTCATCAATTTTAGAACATTTTCCTCTTTCTCTTATTCCTTGTTACTTGCTCCTCATTTTGCCTCAACTACCCTTGCCATGGCCCTACGAAACTATTAATCCAGTGACTATCTTTAGTAACTGGATAGTTAGTTTCATCTATCCTGTGTTTTAATATACAGAAAAAAAAAGGGAATAAAACAGCAATAACAAAAGAAACCAAGAATAACCTCAATAAAAAAAATGACCCCAGAAAATCTTAAAATCTATAACAAATTTAAAATGGGTTAAAGGTGAATTCAAATGATACAGTGTTAAATTTTAACCTAACTACATCTGGAATCATCCATTTTCCAGCGCACTATGTCTGTCGGATAGCAAGGCTGTTCACACCCCTTGTCTATGGTCAGAGGGATTTACCAGAGGCTTCCTCCATTCGGGACCCTCCAAATGGATTTCAGACTTTCACTGTTCATTATCTCCACTTTTAAGGACCATTCTGGCTTTACTTCTTCTAAGACATTTTGTTTGTTTGTTTCTTCTTCTGTCAATTATTGGAATCGTTAAGACTCTTTTTGCTAACAACACAATTCAAAGATATCAGTTCTTCTGTCTCCCTTCCTTATTCATTGTTCAGCATTTGAGCACATATAAGCAGTGGGAAATACCATAGCTTAGGTCAGGCCGAAGTCTTTAAAGTGACATTTCGATTTTAACACTTTTAAAGAGGTCTTCTGCAGCAGCTTTACCTAATGCAATAAATCTTTTGATTTCTTGACTGCTGTTTCCATGAGTGTTGATTATAGACAGAAGCAAAATGAAAGTCCTGATAACTTCAATTTTTTTATGATTTATCACATTATGTGACCCAGCTGTAAGGATTTTTGTTTTCTTTATGTTATGGTCCTGTCTATGCAATAAACAGCAATGGAGGGCCACCTCGGACCTCCTCTGGTTTCCCCATTGTCATGAGCAAGAGTCAGACCAGCCTCCAGGGTCCATCTTTCATGACCTATTCCGACACCAACTGTTCCTCACCCTCTGTGTCCATGCAGAGTTCCGTAATTCAATGAAATAGCCACCTAGAACTCGTAGACAATACTCACAATTAAGGAGGTTCATGTGGGGAGTTGAGAGGTTATCACAAGTCAGGATCAGCAAATAGTCAGTATGGATATTGGTCTCCTCAGCCAGCAGCCAATCTCTCTCCAGTTTTCAGTCTCTTAGCCACATGGTAGCCAAGTCTCTCTCTTGTTCTAAGTCTCTCAGTCACATGATCCCTTGACCTTTGTCTCCATGAGCCAGGAAACCAACCCACCTCTCACTCTGCCCTACAGTTCCATGATTCAAGGGCAGATGAGAAGGTACCCTCTCGTTTCAACGCAGAACTTCTGAGTCTCTGTGTCAAAGTCATGGAGGCATCTGGTCTCAGAAGTTTCTACCATTTCTGAAGAACGTTTTGAATGAACTCTTCTAGGGTCCGTGGGGCCTTTCCCTCTACCTCTGCTTCAAAGATGGCTTATCCTTATAGTCAGGGTGTGGTCATGAAAACTGATCAATCCCCTCTAAGCAATATCTGAACTTGCTAGTCTGGAGTTCAGAGCTGGGGTAAGAGATGGGGAGGTGATTTGACCTCAATCACCAACGTATAATCTTTCCTGATGACACTAAAGAGACTATTGCTAAGTCCTACCTTCACCTGCCTCTGTATGCTGTGCAGATTTCTGTCATGGTACTGGTACAGTTTAGATGTGTTTGTTTACTCATTTTTCTCCTTCAACTATTCTGGGGGTTCATGGAGGTCAGCGTAGCTGAAAATGTGCCTGATTCATGTATCTTGGTTAACCAGATGAACGGATTTCCTTAAAAAGAAAAAAACTCAAAACAGAAAAGAAAAGTCATTTTGAAAATGAACCCACCAGTCCACCAGAATTCACAAAATATTCTGTGATTTCAATAATAAGACAATAAGATAAAGAAAAGCCTCAGTATTTGAGCACATCGCACATTGTTTGCTTCCAGGGCATTCAACTTGTTTTCTGCCAAGGACTCATGAGATGATTCTGAGCTTGGTGTCTCAGCTACAAAAGGGAGGGTGGTGGGCCCCACTGGATGGCATGCTTATTTAAATCGACTGCTTCATCTGTGTCAGGATCATCCAGCAGAAGTTGGACATTCATATGGACAAGGCAGAGCTAAATGAAAGCAAATGAAGAATTGGGTCAGAAAAGGGAATGAACACTTCTTTCCAGGTTCCTCTTTCTTGTGCTGTTAGCATTCTCAAAGTTGGCTCCTCTGGAGGCCAGAGGAAGAGTTAAGGTGTCAGATGGAAGGCAGATTGTGCTCTGATTGTGTTGGGTGCTGTCGAGTCCCTTTCAATTCACAGCGACCCTGTGTGACCAAGTAGAACTGCCACGTAGGGTTTTCCAGGCTGTGATCTTTATGGGCTTTAGGTAAATCTGCTGCACAAGACCTCTTAATGGTGTTGAAAAGCAAGGAGGTTACTTTGAGGACTAAGGTGTGTTTGACCAAGGCCTAGTATTTTCAATTACCTCAAATGCGTGTGAAAATTAGACATGGAATTAGGAAGAATGAAGCAGACTCAATGCACTTGGATTATGGTGCTGGCAAAGAATATTGAAAGTAGCATGAACTGGCAAAAGGACACACAAATCTCTCCTGGAAGTATAGCCACAATGCTCCTTAGCACAAGAATGGTGAGACTTCCTCTTACATAGTTTTAGACATGCTGTCAGAACAGGACATCGTGTTTGGTGAAGTAGAAGGGCCGAGAAAAAGAGCGAGTCCCTGGGCAAGATGGATTGACACAGTGGCCGCAACAATGGGATCAAACCTCAATTGTGAGGATGACGCAGGGCCAGGTTGTACATAGGGTCACTATGAGTCAGAACCAACTTGATGGCCCTTCACAACAACAATAACAATCTTTATAGAAAGGGACATGTTGGTGTGATAGCTATGAGTATAGCTCTTCCCCGAGAGACTGGCAGTCTAAACACACCCAAAGCAGAAAGACATGGCCATCTCCTCCCATAAAGATTACAGCTGTGGGAACCCTATGGGGAATTTGTACTCTGCCCAATAGAGATGCCATGCGTTGACATAGACCGCATAGCAATGTGTTTGTCTTTTTGGTAATCTTCATGGAAATAAATCACCAGTTCTCTGGCAGAGCTTCTAGATGGGTTTCAACAACTAACTTTTCTGTTAACCCATTGTGCCATCAATGCTCCAGGATCAAGGCCAAATTTGCCCCCTTCCCTATTCTGCTGAGGTTGGTTGCAGTGACTCTCAGGAAATCACGTTTCTCAGGGTTCCGAAAAAAGGGCAAAGTTTCAATATAGTGAACTTATCCACCACCCAATTTTTTGTATTTTTTTGGTCTACTCCGGTGGTTTTCAGCAAATAGATTATGTAAGGTACAACGCCATGGAAATGTTCTAGAAGTGGTAGTAAAATTTGTCAAAAGAAAGAGGTAAAATTAAATTTCATTGGAAAAGTATTTAAAAACATGATTATTAGACCAAATTGTTAATATCAAATTGGAATATAAAAATTCATGATCATTTTATACCCTTTCTTAATATGAAGTCTGTGGCTAAGGGGCACCGTATTGGATACTGTATGTATTGACCGAAAAACCTGATGAAGCACTTGTTGACCTGATGCTTCCCAGAATCCCTGCTTTGAATTTCCTACAACGTTCTGAGGCCAAGAGCATCTCCCTCCACTGGTCCTTTCTTCCCAGCAATACTTCAGAGCTTCAGGAGCATTTATTGTTTTAGCCACCACTACTACCCTGTTCCCTAGTTTCTCTTCCCTCTGAAATGCACTTTGAGCACCGCCTAGCTTTTGGACCCTGTTTTCCTCCTTTTCCCTAAAGTGATCGCACTCCTCCTCCATAATGCAGTTTTCTGTTGACACCATTTTAAAACACAGGTACATCAAAAGCACATATAGAGAAAGCAACATTCAGAGCGAGCTTCAAAATCCTTCTAGTCTCGCCTGCGTCCAGCTGTGTCATGAATGACTTTGAGATGGATGTTGGAAGCTTCCGAAGAGGGTCTTTGATCCATTTGCTTGGGGTTTTATTTGATTTGTTTAATGTTGATGCTCACCAAGTCCCCCAATCCAGTAGTTCCACCTGTTAGGCCAAATGACACCTTCTTATTTTCTAATGACCTGTCTTTCTGGCTGTCAGCCCAAAGATGCAGCACAACAAAGACTGAGACTGATAATCTGACAGTCTCTAATGGGCTCTGCACTGGCTGGCACTTTCTCAGACAGCCTTGGGCTTTTCTTCCCACAGGACAAAGTGACTATGCGTGACTATGGGGCTTAAAAATGGAACCAGGCTGTGACTGAATGTGGGGTGGGTAGTAATGAGAAGGAGAATCAACTCCTTGAGGTTGGTAGAATTGAGAGTCTGACAGAAAGAAAGAAAGAGTGAAACCAATTTGTTGCCATGCCAACAAAGATAAAAGAGCACCAACTGACATCAAACTCCATCAGCCTACACTTCCTACAGGCCACTGGCAACATTCATAGCTGGCCCAAATATACATTTAGTGACATGGCTTTGTACACTGACAGCTCTGGGTACCCAAACCCTCACCCTTCTCCCTTCTTCTATCAGCATTGAAATGTTTGACAGGTTCAGCCCAGGGAAAATTGTTCTCTTTGTGAGGTCCTCACAGGGTCTCACCTCTGGGAGATAATACCAGTGAACTTCATAGTGGTCTTGGACTTGGGCGAAGTTAAGTAGGCAAAATGGCAGCTCAAGTCCAATGCTGAGTGAAAGGCCTGTGT
Organism: Echinops telfairi; assembly: GCF_000313985.2. Taxonomy (NCBI): domain Eukaryota; kingdom Metazoa; phylum Chordata; class Mammalia; order Afrosoricida; family Tenrecidae; genus Echinops; species Echinops telfairi. Next base: position 27,064,877 of record NW_022111320.1, read on the forward strand.
AGAGCTGGTTGCTGACTGTCACAAAAGGGCTGACAAGAAAATTTTGATTTTTCCATTAGACATTCATATCAAATCAGAATATACTCTAGATTCTCACTCCAAATACCCATTGTGTCCTAAGTGACCAATCATTACCTAGCGTGGCTATGCAGACTGCTTGGATAGTAATGAACGTGCAGTAGGCAGTCTAGGTTACACGTGTTGGTTGTTCTAGTACAAATGGAAGCGGGAAGACTTGGCCAGTAATCAAAGGGAATCATTATACAGGACATCGACTTCTATCTTGTTTTTAGGTATGTCCGAGCACTTAGATAAATGAATGGAAAGGGCAATGTGAGTACCCTATCATTATGAAAAATTTTATTCCTATTGTGGGAAATTAAGATATATGAAGTCCATTTTATGTAAGAAATATGCAAATCGAATTCAGGGCAGGTTAATCATACAGTTGGATCATAAAATTTCTCTTTTTTTTTTTTCTAAAGGAAGATAAAGACTCAAAATTTCAGTGGATAATAAATCTTATCTAGGATGAAGATTTTCACTGCCAATGATATGGTAGATATTCTTATTGCCTTAAAGGCAATAAAATTATAACAAGCCTTATTTGGATCCGACCGTGGATCCTACCCAGCAGCCGGGTTTCTTCTTTCTTCCTTGTTGTAATTCCAGTTTTGTTCAGGTGCTCTTGTTAATGTGCCCCCATCCCATTGCTCTTGTGATTGAAATGTCCTAACCCGGAAATCAAAGTCTTCACCAGTCTGACTCCAAAAGACTGCTCAAATCTTATTATCCATTGCCCTCATACTCATAAATATCGAATAATAACAAAAATAATACCACCTGGTACTTACTGAGTATTTGCAATGTGCAAAGTGTTTTATGGGCAGCGTCTCATATACTTCCCACCACCGTTCCAAAGGGAGGATAGTATCATTAAAACCATTTTTGTAGAGAAGGAAGCTGAGGTTTTGAGAAGTCACACATAGAAAAGAAGCAGATTCTAGACTTTTCTGAATGGAGACACTATGCTACCATTTATTCTTATCTGGGCACAAAGCTGCTGAAAGACACATTTGTATATTTTTTAATTTGATCCATGCTGGCACAGTTTTGCACATATATTAAGTGCCTGAAAGTATTGGCTGAGTAAAGGTTCCCAAAACTCCTTACGTGACTTTTCTTTTGGATTTTTCTCTCTCCCTGAATCTTCCATGACACCACTTCACTAAAAACGAGGAAATTATCTCAAGACTGATAAGGAAAATAATGTAAATCAGAATTACCTGATTTAAATATTTATTGAGGGCATATAGGGGGAAGGAGATTTTCATTCTCTGCTGGTAGCAATATGAGATGGTTTGGCCTTTTCAGAAAGCAATTTGGCAGTTTCTATTGAGATGAAAAAAAGATATGCTTCTTGGACCTGGCCATTTTAAGTTATAGGGATCTATCTTATAGAAATAGAAGCATCAATATAGAGAACACGTAGGAAAGTATTTATTGCAACATTGTTTGTGGTAGCCAAAAAATGGAAAAGATACGAATGTCCATCAATAGAGGGATGACTGAATAAATTATGGCTTCTTATTACACCGTGGCCTCTTATGCAAACAGTAAAAAAGATAAATTAGTTTTCCAAGATGGCTTTGAGGAAGTAGCAGAAGATAATGTTGACTGGGAAATGCTAGATGCAGAAAAGTGTATTTAATAGGATCTTAATTTTATGAAATAAATAGCGACAAAAATTGGTATGTGAGTGTCTATAAAAGTTAATGGAAATGAGGAGAAGAATATGAAATTTTTAAAAGTTTAAAACCTGGGGGAGTGGGGAAGGCTAGGGTGAAGATCTACTTTGGAGAGAGCGGGCCCTAAGCTTTTCAGAAAAAAGGCAAGTGGACATTTTGGTAAATAAAATGACACATTTTATGCATCCAGGCACAATTAGATATGCATTTTGGCATGTGTATCTGTAAGGAGAGCCCTGTTGGCTCAGCGGTTCAATTTTGGATTACAAAAAGAACAGTTACTGGTTCAAACCCACGTGCTGCTTCCTGGGGAAATAGGTGTGGCAGTTGGTTTTCATAAAGAGCACAGCTGTAGATTCCCAGCAGGGAAGCTGTACTCTGTGCTAGAGGATTGGTATGAGTCAGGTTGGCCCCAACAGTAACAGGTTTGTGTATAAGTAAATGAAAATAGGAATCATAAAATTAACTAATGTTCTAGGGAGAACAGAGACTTCAACCTCAAATATAATTTGTAGAGCCACATTAATTAAGCTTAAATAGGACAGAGACAGAACAAAGATAAATCATCTGGATGAGAGAGAGCATCAGCAGGAGGCCATAAATGTGTCCAAGGCCTCTTAGGAACATGGTTACGTAAATCGGATTTAGAGAACAACGGAAACTGTCATAAAATCATGATTGGCAGCACATCAATTCATGACAGTTACAGATGGCACTGCAAGAGTAGGAAAGGAACCATAATTGGGATATATGCACATACACTATGATAGATAGAAAAGCTTACAAGATTGATTCAGGACCCTCTGACCAAGGCATTTCAGGGTGTGACTCGTGACTAGTCTACCCCAGCACCCCAAATTCTTTCAAGGGCACAGCCAGGCACGTTCCCAAGGATTAAGTTGCCCTTCCCTGAGCTGGCTAGAGGAGGTTAGCAATCAACTTTCAAACACTCTTCCTGTGGTCAAAGCTTTTCATGTGGCTCATCAATGGTCAGAAAGAACTCAATGGAGGTTGAAACTATGTGACAATTCAGAAATAGATTTAAGAGCTCCCCCTTTAAACCATAACCTTCCACAAAGCTACTGCTTCAAATTTAAACTCTAATACAGTAGTACAATAGCGACAAAAAAACCACATTTTAATCCCAACATATCCTGCAAACTTATCCTGATATTTTAGCTATAAACAAGGAAGATCGGAGCATATGCCTAAAATTAGTGATGGGGGTATTTTCTTCCATAGAAAATTCTTATTTTTGTCAAGTTTTTTTTTAGATAGCATCTGGCATTGGCCTTATGATAATACCATACTTCCTCTTCATTTTCATACATCAGGCACAACATCACTGGAAAGGGAAATAGCATGGGGACCAGGTCTGACCTCCTCCAGCATCAGTAGGTAGAACCAAAAAACCAAACTTAATACTAAACAACCAACCAAATGACCCAAAATAGTAATTGATTCAGACTCATAGCAGCCCTATAGGACAGGGTGAAACTGCCCCTTGCGAGTTTCTAAGAATGTGACTCTTTACCAGAGTAGAAAGCCCCATCTTTCTCCTGAGGTCTAACTGGTAGTATCAAACAGATGACTGACTGTATTAGGCTAGGTTGTCTAGAGAAACAAATTCATTGACTCTCATATATATGTAAGAAAGAGCTTTGTGTCAAGGAGTAATTGGATATCAAGAAAACATCCCACCCCAGTCCAAATCAAGTCCACAGGTCTGATATTAGTCCATAAATCCCTCTACAGACTCACGCAGCCACAAGCAATGATGCAAAATGCAAAAAGATCACAGGCTGTTGGGTGCAAAGTCTTGTGGATCCACTAGTGGTGGATGGATCTCCAGGGCGTCTGCAGGTTTCCAGCAGGTTTCTGAGTGGCTCACCAGCAGGAAAGTGAAGCAGAGAGAGAGGGGCCAGGGGGAGTTCTCAGAACCCTCCTTATGAGGCACCATCAAGCAGTGACCAATCAGCCTAGACTCCACCCCGAAACTTCAAGTTGACACAAAATGTAATTACCACATGAACCTTGTGAATTGCAGCCCAAAGTGTAACCACTATGCCACCAGCAAGGAAAATCCATTTTTGACTAGCCTAAGGCTGATTACCACAGGCAGAGGTTAGATATGACTCCGCCCTCCATGATTCTTTTATCCTATTCTGACACCAATCATTCTTCCCAACCATTCTACTACTCTGTGGGTTCCCATAATCCATTGCAATGGCCACAGAGAACACCTGTTCATGATTATGGGAGTTTTAGGGAAGTTAACAGGTTTCTGCAAACTAGGATCAGAAAACATTAAGGATATAGCCATTGGCCCACAGCAGCACCTCTTCTTAGCTGGCAGCCAGTCTCTCTGTGGTCCTCATCCTCCACCTACATGGGCCAGGAAACCTGCCTGCCACTCTGCTTCCCTGAGGCCTCGGTGATGTAGCTGCTCTGCTTTGTCCCTTTTGTTGCCCACCCCACCCCCCATCTTTCTCTTGGAGGTCATGGGAATTGCTCTGTTTCTGCTTCTGAGATGGTTCTCTTCCCCCACAGGAATGGAAAAACTGGCATTGTGGTTACTCATTGGGCTGTGTTCCTCAACTGTGCCTAGTGCACTGTCTTGAGGAAAGCTTAAAACTAGGAAAAATATGCACAGTAAATAACAGTGAATAAGGAGGTGGCGGGGAGGGAGGCGGAAAATGAGGAGCTGATACTAAGGGCTCAATTAGAAAGCAAATGTTTTGAGAATGATGATGGCAACAAATGTACAAATGTGCTTGACACAATGGACATATGTATGGATTTTGATAAGAGATGTACAAGCCCCCAATAAAATGATTTTTTAAATAGTGAATAAATTTACTTATAGTAGCAGTAACTATAAATGAACTAAAACATCTATTGAAATAGAGGGCTTTTTATATTGGGATCATTGGTTCATATACAAATACATGATCTGACTTTGAAGATAAAGAATCCTCTGGCTAGTTACCTGTTAGGGAAGAAATGAGCTGGCTACAGACTTTTCCTTAGCAAACTCAAACTTAAACACACTGCCATTGATTTCATGCCAACTCATAGTGACCTGTAGGACAGAGTAGAACTGCCCCTATGGGTTTCCCAGAGTGTAACTCTTTATAGGAACAGGAAGCCTCATCTTTCTCAAACTCTTGACCTTGCAGTTTGCAGCCCAAGTTGAACGTTTATGCCACCAGGGCTTCTGCAGCTGAGAAAGCTTAAAGACAGAGCAAGTGCTGTGGATGCACCAAGGAGGTAAATGATTGATATCCAGACAAAGGGTATTCAAGGATACAAAAGGACAAACAGATTGTAACAGAAACAACACAGACATGATGTGTTTCCTATAAGCCTTTCTCAAGGTGTACACTAGAACAAGGGTTACAATGACCCATGGACTCACTCTACGTCTTGTTCATTGAAATGAACTGGTACTGGACCGTGACGATGACCTGTGCTTTACTGATTGTCTACGGCTGCTCTTCTGCGCCCATCACAGACTCGTGACTGAGGCTGGGTGTCCCACATCACCTAAAATATTGACCGACTTTGACTGTGAGCTTTCTTAAGAATAAGAAATCTGTCTCAGTTTTACTGGTCTCCATAGCACTTGGTCCTGGTGGATATAACAACGGCGTCATACGTATTTGTCGAATGAACAAGTAAGTACCTTTTTCTCATTCTTTCGCCTTGAATATACTCATCCCATCTGTTATCTGGACCTCCACTCTTCCCTTCCTATCCCATCTAGATCCTTAATGTGTTAGTCTGGGTTGAGTAGAGAAACAAATTCAGAGACACTCATTTGTGTGTCAGGGAGCGTTTTATATCAAATATTAATTGTACATTAAGAAAACATCCCAGTCCAGATCAAGTCCATAAGTCCGATATTACCCCATATGTCCGAAACCGATCTATAGATTCCCCTTCAGACTCACGCAGCACATGCAATGACGTCGAATGCAGGAAGATCATAGGCCAGCGAGTGGAAAGTCTTGTGGATCCAGTGGCAGGAGAAGCATCTCAGCGCTGGCAGGGCTATCTGCATGGCTCCTTCAGCTCCAGAGCTCTAGCATAGCTCCGTGTGTTTTGTCCGCAGGAATGTCTCGCGGGGAGTGTGTGCATGTCCCACCTCCAGCAAGTTTTTTATCTTCTGCTCCACATGAGGTTCATCGAGTTGCAACCTGATTGACAGGCTAAACTCTACCCCTTCACTGTTAGTCTCAAATTGACAACAGATTATGTAACTATCATACTTAATGATAGAGAGAATGAAGGTTCACTAACTTTTGAGAAAATACTGAAGAATCTGCAAAGAGTTAATGCCTTGGTCAAAGATGTAGCACAACACCAGTTAGCCAGTCTTGGGAGAGAATTGTATTCACTGAATTTCTTATAGCTTCAGATACTGCTAAGAATATCTTAACATTTGTATAATGATCTACAGATAACAATTTACTTGCTCTTTTGTCCTTTCTCTGCCATACTTCCATTAACATTTTTTTTCCTGTTCTCTTAGTAAAAAAAGTTTTAAGGGGAGAAAGGCTATATTTAGCAAGTACAGAAATTAAGCTAAAAGATTGCTTGTTAAATCAATTCTATTTTTCTCCCCTCTGAGCTTTTTTGTCCCATTTTCTACTGCTCACACTTTTTCACGCTGGGCTGGCTTAGAACTTTAGAGGGCTATGAGCACTGGGGAAATGGGCATCAAGCAGAACACCTTGCTTTCTCAGAGGAGTAAAATCTGCTGGCTGAGCGTGTGGGCTCAGGAATCAAACAATTCAAGTTTAAATGCTTACTTTGCCCCTTGTTAGCTGAGTGGCTTTGGATATACTAAAGGCACACACTCTTGTGTCTAGTTGTATATACTATATATACACTCCTCTCTGCCTAAGCTATGGGGACAATGCGAGCTGAGTGTAGAATTCTCACCTTCCATGTGGAAGACCCAGAGGCTGCATGTGGCTACGATGTTGAATAGGCATCGGTAAAGGTTCTAGTCCAAGACAGAGTAGGAAGAAAAGCCTGGCAATCTATTTCTGAAAATCAGCCAATGAAAATTCCCTGGATCACAGTGGTCTAGTCTGCGAGCAGTCAGACACAGGAAGGAGCACCATTTGTTTGAAGGCTGATTTGATGGTGGTAGATAACAACAGCATGCTTCAGCAACCCCATTTGTCAAACGCCTATAATAACAGTGGCCACTTCATAGGGCTATGGAAAACTTAAGTGCTTAATCTAAAAGATCGCATTTATGATAGTGTTGGCATGCAATAAACATTTATGAGTGGCAGCTAATATTCTGGTTGTTATTGTTATCATCATTCACTCTTTGCTGCTAAAGGGCTAATTAGGGAGGGGTTGGTTTAAACAGTGAGATCCGCAGTAGAGCAGCAAGAAGAGTTTGCATAAGAGGTCTTGGGAAGTGCCTGGCTCTCTGGCTTCTAGCGTGAAGTGTTTTCTTTCCCTTAATCTCTGCAGGGTAGAGACTGCCTGCTCTATGGACTACAATAACTCCACATGATGCTGATTTCTATAAGCTGTGGATGAGGGCCAGTGTTTCTTCAGGAATTCCACTTTCAATTGATTATTCTGTGACGATGGTAAAGAGGATTCTCTACAGCTCCAGGAAGAAGTAATTTCTGCTTTGTGTTATTTTTGGAAAACCCGTTGCTGCTTAAATAGATAAGACTTCTGCTTGCTAGAAGGATTCCATGCATTTTGGGAGCTTCCAGGAAGAGATGCATAATACCCTTTTAAATATTGTGTTATAGAAATGACTATAATCTAATTGTAACGAAAAAAAAAAAAAAGATTCACCTTATTTTGGAGGCAGCTAGAACATTCCCCCTTATATGTATTATTGTCTGGAAGCATGAATGATAGATAATTTACCTGGTTTTATCCATACAAGCTTTATACAAGACCATCCTTTCCTCAGATCTCATTTGTTTATATGTTATGTGTAACACTACCCAGAGAGATTCTTTTTCTTGGAGTGTTCTGATGACAAAAAAACGATGACCTAAGAATGACTTAATCCATACTCTAAAATTGGCACGATAATCACAATGTCTCTTTTAAAGCACTATATCAACACACTGCAAACACTAGGCAGTACGTTCTGAACTGAGCACTAATGGGGATCCCATGGCAGTGGGTTTGGAGTTGAAGGCGTAGAGACACTGAGCTAGGAGAGCTTGTTGAGGTTCTGCTGACTGCCTTCAGCCAGTCCCGAGTTGGCTCTGCGGGCATGCCACACATGCTTTTGTTCGACCTTTTCATGACTTACAGGAAATATCTAGACTTGTGTGGTATAGCTGCTTTGTTTCATCTTTAGCACAGCCCCTCTTACCCTCTGTGCGTGATGTATCTATGGATAGTTGGGTGTACCTGGAATATGATAGGGAATTGTGGCGGTGTGGTGGGTTAAGCATCGGGATGGTAACCACAAAGTCATGGGTTCAAACCCACCCTGTGCAGGAGAAAGATGAGGCTGTCAGCTCAGACACCTGCAGTTCTACTCTTTCTTTTAGGGTCAATGTGAGCCAGAATGCACTCAACAGCAGTGGCTTTGAGTATTTTGTTTGTTCTGATACATTATGGCCCTGGGACATCTGTAAAACACTAATCTTTAATACTTGACTGATTGCATATACAAAATGCCTTTGTCTGTTTCCTTGGAGGTAAGATATATTGCTTCTCAGAAAATGAAGGTTTTCCTTATCTATTTTCTCACTGCTTCTCTAGTAATGGTAGTGGTGCATATCACAATGAAGATGCTGATGTTGACAGTGACTCCGCCTTACAGCATGTAATCCTCGCAACAGCCCTGTGAAGACGTAATGTTATTGTGTTCCCATTATATACAGGGAGATGGAGGTTAGGTGAATTGAAGCGGCTTGTCCAGGATCACATAACTAATGCCCTTTGGCGCTGAGACTTTTTAAAGAGCATCTAATATTAACCACCAAGGTGATCAGAATCAAATGCTTACAAACCTAATTTCGAATTAAGAGATAAGATGTGCTGATCTATAAAGTTTGGCTGTTCTCTAACTGGACAAGTTGTAATTGCCCAGAAGTGCCT
>NW_022111320.1:27074791-27086969 GCF_000313985.2 Echinops telfairi
AAAAAGATGAGAGTGGGTTGACTGGTCTCAAGTTCATGACCTAGCACAAGGGGGCTAGGCTTGTTGAGTATTGGTGAGAGCCCATGGTCTAAAGGCAAGGTGACCAATGAGCACCCTGTCGAGGCTGACTCAGCTTTCCTCCTGCAGTTGGCATCATTGCATCTGTTTTGTCAGATGGAGAAGGGCTTTGTGGATTGGTATCGGACATATGAACTAATGTTGGACGTGTGGGCTTGGGCAGCACTGGGTTGGGATGTTTTCTTGATGTGCACTTAACTTTTATATAAAACTCTCTCTTATACATGAGTTTCTGTGGATTTGTTTCTCTAAAGTAACCAGACTAACACTTCCCCACAGACAGATGATGCCCACATAGTTTCATGAATTCTTTCATAGTTTTCACACAGTTTTTGTTCTACACTTTATTTTTATAATGAAAATACAAAGACACACACACACCTCATTTGTCATAATGTTTATTAAAGTAAATTAACACATACTACGTGAACCCCAAGCAGTGTTGCATTCTATTGTACCAGGGTTACTTTGAGTATGGCCTGAGTTGACATCCCCTACCAACAATAATAGATGTGGCCTCAGTAGTTCTGTTGGGTTAAAGTTGAACTACTAACCACAAGGTCAGCAGTTCAAACCCACTACCAGCCACATCAAGGGAGAAAGATGTTGCAATCTGTTTCAGTAAATATAACAGCCTTAAAAACCATAAGGAGCAGATCTCCTCTGTCCTGTAGTGTTGAAATGAATGGACTATCAGGTTTGGTTTTATGGATGTAAAATTGAATTGCTTAAAACACTTGGCTGCTAATCAAAAGATCTGAAGTTTAAACCCACAATCTGGCAATCTGCTCTTGTAAAGACCACAGCCTAGGAAATTCTATAAAATAATTCTTCTCTAACCTAACAGATTCAATACCATGCAACAACCATGCCAAATTATTCACATAATAGTAGTAGTAGTCAATGGACAACCATTGATGGTCCCATTATGTGTTTGCTACTCAAAATCATGCAGTAGTAGTAATTCATTGAACACTTGGGTGGGTTCTAGGATGCTAGTCATATGTGAATGAGCAATAAAACGAAATAGTTAAAATGTGTATTTCTTGGCTTCTGTGTTTAGAATAGTGATTATTTCCCACCACCCTATTTTGACGTATTTTTATTTTGTTCATCAACTCGCAAACACAATGGGGACTGAACCTGTGGCAGCCTGGCAGACATGGAAGAATTATGAATGCCTCTGGGTTGGTGTAGAGGGGAAATCCTTCCCAATTTATTTCTGATCAGATTACATTTTCTCTTTAATTTATCTATTATTGTGCCCCGGAAGCTGTGTTATTTGGATTATAGCTATATTTCATCTTTCTTAACTTTAAATTCTGGGCCAACTAATAAATATATGAGAGGTTCCTCTTTCCTTTTGTATCTTATTTAAAAAATACCTTTTGAATTCATGCTTTCCTTTTCAGGATCCCGCTGCAATGGAGAATCCACTGCGGATGTAGTTACAGAAACAATTATTAACTTTGGCATTGATACTAAAGTTTGAAAAGCAGCAATGAATATATGTCCCCATCCTAAGGCACTGACCTCTACCTTAATATCATCTTATTCTTCCATGCCTGACTCTCGCTTTTGTAACAGTTTTGTCAATTTTTGTTTATCATACAGTTTTGTTACCTGACTAGAATTCCTTTTGGAAATGCAGTGTGATATAAATAAATGTGCAGCTAGACTAACAAGTTTTAAAAGAGATATGTGTTAAACGTATCCACTTTTTTTACTTCTATTATTTGGGGACCACTCTGAGATCCACTATGATATGTTTCGCTACATGGATAATGAAAGAAAAGGCTAGAATGACGACACAGGAAACTGAAGACATTATGATGCTAACATCTATTTCTCAGAGGTTAGTTTTGCCTTTTGTTGAATTTCATATCACTGCAGGCATATAATATCTACTTTAGGGCATCTGGCTTCTTTTGTTCATTACTATATAAGATTTATCCATGTTGTTCTATGTAGCACATGTACATTATTTTTATAAGTAATACTCTGCTACTTTTGATATATTAATTCACCTTGTCATTGATAGATAATTGGATTATTTTCAGTTTTTGTCTATTGGATGAACAATTTAATTAAAGGTATATAGTCAAGAATATAGAGAAAAGAGACAAGAAGAAGAAAAATTAAAATAGTGACATTCAGGAACTATTGTCTGCATAATTTGCAATATATGATATGGAACAAATAAGAAATGGGGCTGCAGAGTCAGAGAATGAATAAATCCCTGATGGTCTTTTATGACATGCAAAATAATTTTCCAGTTGATGATGGGTCTATTGATGGGGTTACCTTGTAGAGTGATATGGGGGTTTTATGCCTTGCTGTATTAGCAAAATATCCTACATGCTGAAAGATAAACCTGAAAATGCTAAGTCAAATGTGTCCTATTTCTAATGAACATTGAATCGCCTTGATTCTGCTTAGTTGTTGGACAGAAAAGCACTATTTGGAAATGTTGATTACTAAGTCCTCTAATCTCCAGAATACTCACCAGCATTGATCTTGTAAACACCTCAAGAATAAGGGCTGTGTGTTCTAAGCCCTTAAATCTCAAAATTGGTAACCATCTGCATCCTTTCCAACCCAATAATCTCTTTTTAATTAAAATTGACACTGGTGGTTTTCATTTGTTGTGGCTCCAGCATCTCCCGACCAGACCAGCTTCAAGATCAATAAGTGTGTATCCGTCTTCATGTGTCTTAGCCTTCTGGGAGATGGCACAGAGAAGAGAAAATGGCATCTTAGGGCAGACTGGAGAGAAAAGGAACGTCTCTGAAAGCCAGCAACTCAGTCCACATAACCCAGACAATGACCGCCTTTCTCCACAGAGGAGCAGCCCAAATTGCTGTTCATGGAGGCAGCAGAATTAGAGACAACCAGGTAGCATGACAAAACTTGAGCAAGGAGATGAGATAAAATCTAGAGCATTTCGGAAGGAGCGGGACAAGAAAGCCAAGGTGTTGTAATGGAAGGAATGTGGTCAAGAATCAAAATGACAAGAAACATCTGTACATACCCATTAAAAATTGTAAAATGGAATGGAGGAAGCATGACTATAGGAAACGTAGAAGCTGTGAAAGTGAAATGAACAATTGAAGATAGGTCTCCTACATAGCAGTGAGCGGGAATGAACGGGCATTTGCCAGTTTGCATCACGTGGTCATCTAGTCCTCTCTGCCAGGAATGACAGAGGGAAAGAGGAGCAGTGTAACAGTCGTTGTGAAGAAGAACATTTCAGGGGATAACCTGAAGTACACAATTGTCAGCGATAGGATATTGTCTATGCACTTATAAGAAAGATCATTAATATGACTATCATTCAGATGTTTCTACCAATCACTAATTAGGTGAAACAACCTAAGAAGTTTACTAACTTCTGCAGTCTGAAGTTGATCAAACATGCAATCAAGATTCATTGATAATTACTAGTGAATGCAATTTGAAAATATGTCATTTGAAAATATGTCCTTGGTAATAGAAATGATGCTAGAGATTGAATGATAAAATTTTTGCAAGCAAGACCAACAGCATATTCATTAGAAATAACTGTTTTCAACAGCATAAATGGTGATCTTAAATGTAGATCTCACCAGATGGAACAGAGGAATGAAATCAACTACATCTGTGGAAAGAAACGGTAGAGAAGTTCATTATCATCCTTGAGAACAAGACTAGGGTAGATTATGAAGCAGGACATAAATTACTCATGTGCAATTTCAAGTTGAAGCTGAAGAAAATGAAAACAATTCCATAAGAGCCAAAGTTTAACCCTGAATATATCTCACCCAGAGTTAGAGACTATCTCAAGAATAGATCTGCCACATTAAGTGTTCGGAACCAAAGACCAAATGGGTTATGGGAGGGACACGAGGAAAGCAAAAGGTCACTAAAAACTCAGGAAAGAAAGAAAAGACCAAACTGGATGTCAGAAAAGGCCCTGGTAATTGCTCTTGATTATAGAATAAAGGAAAGGAAAGAAATGATAAAGTAAAAGAACTGAAAAGAAGATCTCCAAAGGAGGTTAGAAAAGACCAAGCAAATACTGAAATGCACAAAGACCTGGAGCTAGAAAGCCACCAGGGAGGGCCGTGCTCAGCTTTTCCCAAACTGAACGAATGAAAGAAGAAATGTAAGTTTCATGCTGCAACATGGAAAGATTCCATCAGCAAAATATTGAACAACACATCTTTCTAAAGAAGATGAAAGAAATAGTCCCTAAACGTCAGCATTGGCCCGATGACATTGAGATTTTTTTTTTAAATATTGGAGTAACCCCAATCACTGATTTATATTGAACCATTCCAAGAGCAAGTATATAATTAAGAAGCAGATGGATGAGGTCCAAGCTACAGTGAAGGAATTGGTAAGAAACAATGAATCTAGAATTGACAGAATACCAACTGCTTTGACAAATGCATTCGGTGCTAGAAGTGATCCCTCATCTGTGTTAAGAAGTTTTTTTTTCCATCTTGAGGATTTTATTATTATGATTTACTTATATGACAGGAGGTATGGATCTTGCTCCATTTTTCTCCAAACGGATAGCCAGTTTTGTCTGCACCATTTGTTTTTTTGTGTGTTAAGAAGTTTGAAAGATAACTATCTGGCCGGCAACTAAAAGACATCCATAGTTGTGTCCATCCCCAAAAGGCGATTCAACACAATGTAGAAAATGTCCGATAATATTAATATTGCATTCAATTTAAATTTTGTTGAAGTTAATTAAAAAATGGTCATAACGCTACATCAAACTGATAATGCCAGAAAGTCAATTCAGCAGATGTTGAGCAAAAGATAACATTGCTAATGTGAGGTAGATCTTGGCTGAAAGCAGAGAATACCAGAAAGATATTTTCCTGTGTTTTATTGGCTATGTAAAAGCATTTGGCTGTGTTGATCATAACAAGTTATGAGTAACATTATAAAAATGAGAATTGTGGGGCATTTAATTGTGCATAATGGAACCTGTACATAAACCAAAAGGCAAGCTCATGAAAAAAAGGGGTTTATTGCATGGTGTAAAATCAAAACATATGGAAATATGGGTCAGGGTTGTGTCCTTCCATCCTACTTGATGTGTATGCTGAACAAATAATCCCTGAAGCAGGACCATATCAAGAAGAATGAAGCGTTCGGAGTGGAAGACTCACTAACAACTTGAGACACCGCAAAAAGCAGTTACTGATACACTTAAAAAGGTACAGCTCTCAATACGGTGTACACCTCAGCATAAAGAAAAGAAAATTCCTCAACTGGACCAGTCAGCAACATCACGATAAATGAAGAGATGATTGAAATCATTAAGGATTTCATTTTAGTTGGATTCTCCCATCCATGCTAATGGAAGCAGCAGTCAAGAAATCAAAGGATGTGTTATACTTGGAAAATCTGATATGCAAGACCTCTTCTAAGTGTTAAAAACAATGTTGTCATTTTGAGGACTGACGTGCCTGACTCATGGAGTGGTATTTTGAATTGTCTCATAAGTATACAATTGTTTCATATACAAGCAAAACTGGGCAATGAATAAGGCATTTAAATTATGTTGTTGGTGAAGAATATGAAACATAACATGGGCTTCTGGCTTACTGGACATGAAAGAAATAAAGGCAGACCCTGCAGATTGCCCCTTCCTACTAAGGTGGCAGGACTTCATCTCATCTTTTCAGGAGGGACCAATTTCTGAACAAAGACATCATGATGGATTAAGTGACCAAAAAGAAGCCCCTCATGGTAATCAATTAACAGAGTAGCTGCAACCCAGGGATCAAACAGCAACAAATGTGTGGATGGTGGACTGCAGGAGAGGCATGCAGCATTTCTCTCTGTTGTCCCCAGGGCTAGCATGAGATGGAGCCAACGCCACAGCACCTACAAAATCAACGACGGTCATGACCGTTCCTGAAGAGAAAACATTGCATCAGGCTTGTTTGTGGTTGTCATTTTGGCTTATTTTTTTTAAGTAAATGTTATTCGATTTCCGTGAGGGTAATTAGAGTTTGATCCGGGTGTTCCAATTAGTTTTGGACTAAATTAAAGTAATTGATACACTATGTTGCAACTGGAACCAAGAACTGTAAGAGATTTGGCATCACTTCCAACTATAACTTGGAAGAAACAATCTAATTACAATTTGACCTTTTCAATTAAGAGGCTATATTGTTTTGTGCACCTGAACACCAAAAGAGTATAAAGACTCCATGGTTGGTTAATGCAGCAGCTTTGAAGACTCAATTTTTGTCCATCTCACCACTCAGGTTCGTAGAGGGTTACGGATGATGGACTTCGATTGGATGCACAAGCCACCGGTCTGTCGCTGAGGCAATGTTTTACTTAAACCAACCAAAGATCACTATTGGAGCATATTTCTTTAGAAATGTATGGGCTGCAAAGGGGAGGAGTAACTGGATAAATTAATCTAAGTATTATTAAGAAAACAAATATGAAAAATGCCCTCAGTGGGAAATCGCCTTATCCCAGTATAAGTAAAAGATTTCGACATAAGCTTCTGAATTCTTAGACCAGTGGTTCTCAACCTTCCTAATGCTGTGACCCTTTATTATAGTTCCTCATGTTGTGGTGACCCCCAACCATAAAAGTATTTTCATTGCTACTTCAGAACTGTCATTTTGCTATTATTATGAATCAGTAGACCCCATGTGAAAGGGTCGTTTGACCCCCAAAAGGGTCGTGACCGCTGTCTTAGGGACCAATTACCTAGATGTCTGGCCCAGCAACACTATCGGCTCTGATTCTATAGGCCACTATTTTAATAAACTTCCCTGTTGATTCTGATAAGGAATCACCTTTGGGATTCACACAAGTAAATGACATTAGAAAAATAAAAATGAAATCTTATGAATGTTTTCTCTTATCCCTGTAGTATATGTTCATAACTGTACATTTTTTAAGTACTGAAAAGATAGAAGACAATTCAAGTAAATTTTGTTCCCGGCATGCAAAATGCTATCTTTCCTAATGAGAGACTGAATACTTTACATGGAAAGACTGAGCATGAACTTTGAAAAATCTATTGTGTTCTTTTTGATGGATGCCTTACATTTCATTAAAATTCCTCTAAGTCTTTAGAGCAGCGTGGGCTAGTTGCCAATAGCTAATGGCTGCCTGTCCTGTTAACACAGGGTGACAGTGGAGCTTTGTTATGTCATCACCAAGACTGGCTTTATGGAGAGAGTCATTAATCAAGGCAAGAGGGCACTTTACAAATATCCAGACCTGGAGAAGACAACTCCCTCAAGTGAGGTAACTTGCACCTGGAAGATTCCTACATGACTCAGCCTTCCCTACAGGTTTGTGGGCTTCTGCAAATGCATGATTTGGGAACTTTCAAGTGGTTGGACTTGCATTTTTTGTATTTGGTTGATTGGTTTAAGGTGAACCGGTTGCCCCTCATTTGCATAGACAAAGGCACACCTCACCTCTGTGCTGAAAGACTCCTTCAGCAACTCCCAACTCTCTGGCCAGACCACCACTCTTGTCTGAGGAACACTGAGTTACCTTACAGACTTTAGACATTTGAATCATACGGCAGGCTCTTGCTTTGCTTTGGTTCGGTCTGGTGGCATAGTGGGTTATACTTCAGGCTGATAACCATGAGGTCAGAAATTCAAGTTCACCAGCCATTCTGAGGGAGAAAGATGGAGTGTTCTTGTCCCATGAAGACCTGCTGACTTGGGAACCTACAGAGGTAGCTCCACTCTGTCCTTGTAGGGCTACTATGAGTTGAAGTTAACTTAATGGCCATGAGTTTTGTTTTGTTTTTTCTTTTTGTTCATTTGATTTGTCATGGAGCCCTTTCAGAATCATAAGAAAACTATGAATTTCTCTCCCAAGAAAAATACATATATGAGGGTAAGTCAAAACGTATTGCTATTGGGGTTCTAGTTCATACACTTACAGGTTGATGCCAAACAAAAAATGTGTTTAAACCTGTTCCTGTGATCCATGAATGAGTGAAAAGAGTTCTTTCCATTAGACACTTTTCTTAGTCTCTTGAGAGTGTCTTCCAAGAAATCCTATTAAACCAGTGGCTTTCGGTAAGATCTGTTGGCTCTGAGAAATTCAGAACAAAGGGGCCATTGAACTTGCTCCTTCAGATTTCCCTTGGTTCCCAAAACTCAACATACATTGGAAAGGAACACAAGTTAAGTCCCCCAAGGATGCCACAACTACAGTTTTGACCTGGTGTAAACCACAGCAGGTAGAAGTCTTTGGGGGAATGGTTAGAGATGAAAACATTGCCCTCAGAACTGCATGGGGCTATATGGAGGATAGCTATTGAGAAACTAATGTCACATTTTTATATATTTTTCATAAAGTTGCTGTGCTGTTATAGCAAGACTATTTGACTTACCATTATGCATAATTCAAAAAGTTTGAGTGATATTTTACTTATTCCTTGACAGGCAAGTGGTGAAGAAGGATAGCCCCTTCTATGTGTGGTTAAAAAGTGGATGATTGAGTTCTGTTACCAAAGTTTCTTTATTTGTCTGATATGCTACTAGTGTGATCTTCAGCATGTTATTGAACTTCTCTGCTTTTCAGTTTCATTATCTACAAAATGAGTATAATGTGAGAACCACTTTTTTAAAGTTACTGCTATCAACAAGTGAGTTAATGAACATACAGTATCTGTCATAGACGTAAAATTACCCAAAGCAGATACACTCCAAATTGACATAGTTAAGATCCAATGATAAAGTCATAGACAAAAATCAGTGAGAAAGGAGGATGACCACATCAGGTCACAAACTGGAGAATGACTGCATCATTGCGTAACTGATATATTGAATCCTTGCGTAACCGCCAAACCACTAAGAACCATCGTCCAGTCATGTTGACACATAACCTTAACCATCATAGCTAGTATTATTGTTGCATTACATCTTAGTCTTCATTACCTCTGGGCATACATCTTTAATGAGCAAAATATTCACCTTTTTTTTTCTTTTACTGTGACTATAAATGTGAAATGTTAGATAATAAAATAGTAAATGAAGAGGAGGTATATCAGTTTTAGGGAGAAACTGAACTTTGATCTGACCCATGATAATGTTTTTATGATACTCATATATTTAAATAAAATAGTTCAGAATGCTGTCCATAATTGTATAGGTTGTGCATACGCTTTTAGGCAAAGACTTTTCCAATTTATCACATATGTAATAGAGACTCACCCCCAAAACGTACTGCCATTGAGTTAATTTTGACTCCTTGCAACAATTTCCAAAACTGTACACCTTTATGAGAGCAAGCAGCAGCATCTTTTTCTTGTGGAGGGGCTTGTGAGTTTGAACCACTGAGCCTCTGAATGGCAATCCAGCAGCTAGCCCATCAGGACCACCGGTGCTTCTTTTTTTTTTTTTAATAGAAATCATTTTATTGGGGGATCATACAACTCGTATCACAATCCATCCATCCATCCATTGTGTCAAGCACATTTGTACATTTGTTGCCCTCATCATTCTCAAAACATTTGCTTTCTACTGGAGCCCTTGGCAGCGGCTCCTCATTTGGGAAACCACAGAAGGGTTTCAAACAGGGGAGTTAGACTGCTTTTCTTCCTTTGGTTTTCTCTTCGTCAGCCGTACAGAAGATGCACTACGTGGGAACTTTGAGGTCAACTGGGGGAGGAGTGCAATAGTCCAGGAGGAGACGTGGGGCTTACACCAGGGACACACCAGGAGCTATGGGAAGGAGGTTTTTAAGGAACACTAGGTCACTAATTGATGTGGGCAGTGCAGGAAAGGTAGAGGTTGACAATAGTACTAAAGTTCCTGTCCTAGTTTTAAGTTTCTCCTGCTGCTTCAGTTGCCGTGTTATAGTTATAATTGTCTGTATTGCTGAAACCCTTTACAAAGCCTTGGCCTTTTGTGAGTCATCAATATCTTATATATTAAAATACATCAAATATGAATGAACTCATTAAACAAGATTTTTCTGATCCGAAGTAGCTTTATCTATGCATAGTTTCGTGGACCCCTTTACCCAGATAGGAGAATGTTTGGGGTGTTTTTATTCAGAGATGGATATGAGAAGAATAGGATTTTGTTTTGAGTGTTTGAGTTTGAGAGAATCTAGGGACAGTTGAGAGAATACATGAGGGACATTTTGATTTGGGTCACAGACTCAAAAATGGGAAGAGAACAAAAGCAATCCTTCAGTACAGTCAGATGACTCTAAGTGGTTATGTGAGATTAGGACTAAAAGCAACATTTGCCAGAAAAGCGTTACTAGAATATGAAAGGAAAGTCTCATTGTAGTAAACTGATAAGAGGAAGGGGCTTAGGAAATAGTAAGCACAAGTGAAGATGGTAATTGGAATTTCAGAAACTAATATTGGGGTGGTGGTGTTTATGGGAAATTTTGTAGAAAAGGAGATTTGGGGATAGGAAAATATATTGATGCCTGAAATTCAGCATCTTTCACAGCTGGCTGCTTTATTAACCATGTAAAGAATTTCTAAGTGTCAGTGTTAGCTTTTCTCCCAGAGATTTCTTGGAGAGTTAGGAATCCTGCCTTTTACAGTGCGTCCAACCTCATTGGCCAGGACGCCTCATCAGCTCAGATCAGTGTTCTTGGACGCAGTAATGAGTTGGTGAATGGGAACTTGTTCCAAGTCTGGTTCATCAGAACCCCCAATATATAATTGCAGGGATTTTATTTGAGTTCTCAAGATTTCAGGTCTAATTTTTTCTATATTTGTCCCAGAAAGCATGTAGTGTTAGATGCCATTATGTGACCCCCAACGTAGATAACCTGTGGAGGAGTGGAAGCATAAAAACGGAGATAAATGAGGGGTCCCACCCGTCTTGGACCATGTGGCCAGCGCCCTCCAGATTATTTTCTGGTGCTTTGTTCTGACGCCGAACAAAAACATTCCCTTTGTAACTCGGGGCAGTTTGTGCTGGGCCGCCTCTCCTATCTAACCAAAAGCATTTCAGCTAATAAAGCTTTCCATTTGTTTGTGTTCAATTTTAGAAACAAAAATTAAAATATCCATTTATCTTTTACTCTGCAGTTTACAGAGACATTTCACAACCATTATCTCATTTGGTCTTCACAAATATTGTGCCATTTTATAGATGAAGGTCATTAGTGGACAATTTGGAACTTGAATTTGCGTTTCTGATTCTTATCCATTAGATCATCATACAAATTCCTCTTCAATATATTCAGTTGAATATTGAATTGGTCGTTTCCATGTATTCCTGCTACTTCGTGCTGCATGTTATGTTTATGTATTGTTTTAAATCACTGAAATTAACCTTTGTAAATCACCCTTCACAATGGCTTCATCTGTCATGAATAATCAATACCTTGAGTATTAAAATTTATAAAATATCGATGAGCTAATAACAAAATCACAGTAGCGTTATTTGATGTATGTTTATGTATGTAGCATTTAGTTATCCGAGTTGAGATGGATTATAAACTGTGATCCAGAATAATCTTACACATTATATCTATGATGACTATTTTAAAGAAATCATTAATCTTAAAGAATGATGGTGACATAGAAAGCTAAAACTGGGGGAAAGAGTAACTAATTTCCCAAAGGGAAATATTTAGTACATAATTCCTAAAGTTTTCTGTGTTCCACCCCTGAAAAAAATAGTCCAGAAGGTGTAAGGAAATGTAATAGGTGGTAATATGGAGAATTTAGAAAATACTGGCACAAATCGTGTTAGGTTAATTTTTCCACTAAAAACAAGTTAGTCACATCAGTAATAATAACTTTGTGTGTGTAAGGTTGTTGTTGTCTTCTGCAGCCAAGGCAGTTCTGACTCGGTTCATAGCAACCCCATGTGAAAGAGCTGACACAGCGTTCCTGGCTGTAATCTGTATGGAAGCAGGTGGTCAGGCCTTTCTTCTGTGGCATCACTGGGTGAATTTGAACGGCCAACTTTTCAGTTACCTGTTGACTATAAAACATTTGTAGTTATATACACACATACACGTGTTGTGCTTAAATATATACTTAAATATGTGTGTGTGGTAATATAGGTTTCGAAAAGTTAAGGAAATTCTACTTCAAGATCATTTTATTCCATTTTTCCTTGAA
>NW_022111320.1:27089068-27102943 GCF_000313985.2 Echinops telfairi
GAGCCCCCAATAAAATGATCTAAAAAAATAAAAAATAAAATAAAAAGAGAATCCACAAGAACATGGGTAATGAAGTGTCTGCAAGTTTAGACAGAGGCAGATAGTTACTGAAATGTAAATTTTAATAACTTGTCTTTTGCTTTACTTTGTTCATATAAGTAATGTGGTAATTAGTTTAAAAAGATCAATGAAAATTCAAGATGGGGAAAGAAGTAGGAGTATTTTCCATTAGCAGTTATAAGAGCTAAGAGTTTAGTTGATGGCAAGTAATCTTATTAAAACACTCAAATTTAATTTTTTAAAGTATGCCTCTAAATTTCAGAGAGAAAATTATAAAACAGATATACATACAGATGAATATTGCATTAATTAATATCATTTTAGACAGCACATTACCAAGTATAATTATGTATACATTAAAAGATAAGTAAATGAACAATTTTCAAAAAACTCAATATCCAAACTTTCCAAAGGAGTATGGTTGTACATTGGATTAAATGCTGGACTGCCAACTTCAAGGTTGGTGGTTCAAACCTATTACCTACTCCCCAGAAGAAAAAATGAAGCTACTTGCCTTTCTAAAGATTTAGAGGCTTGGAAACTTCAAAGAACAGCTCTACTTTATACTTTATTGTCAATATGAAAAGATCTCTGGTGGTGTAGCCATTGTGCGTTGACCTGTGATCCGCATGGTTTGAAGTTCAAAACCACCAGCAGCTCTGGGGGAGAAAGACTGGTCTTTCTACTCTGCAGTTAGTCTTGGAAACCCACAGGTGCTGCTGTGAGTCAGCATTGGCTCAGTGAGTTTGGTTCTTGAGTTGGTCAATATGAATCAGAATCAGATTTTTGGGTTGAGTTTCCCACAGAAAACCAGTAAAGAAGTTGTATAAAATATCTGTTAAAGTCTGTTTATAATTATTTGAAACATGAAATGTATCCTATAACAAATAGATGTTTTTATCAAATACACTCAGTAAGAGATTTTTTAAAATTTGGCAATAAAAGAATAAACTTTGATATCTTGTAAAAATAAAAAAGAAATGTGTTTAAAGATGTCTGCAATCAGTGCATGGTTGCAAACATATTCATTTTATATATATATATAATGCACATTTCCAGTGTTTTAATGATTAATATAGTTTTAAATTTTCATAAAATATCATCTGTAGAAGCCTGTGATCATTATCTGTCTTTGACTACACGTTTAGAGTCGAAAAATCAGTCACTATAGTTTTCTGAGCTGACTTGTCTAACTTGAATGTAGTTGGCCCAGAGGACCCCCTTGTTAGCCACTGTTTGGATGGGACCTCTTTTTTTAATTTGGAAGTCACTTCCTTGTCCAGCTTCTCTGATGGTTTGCTCAGCATACAGATTGAATAAGTTTGGTGAGAGATACAACTCTGACACACACCTTTCTTGGTTTTAAGCATGCAGGTATTCTCTGGTTGTGTTTGCACAACTGCTTCTTGATCCATGTACAAGTGCTAAATGAGCACAATGAAGTGTTCTGAAATACCCATTCTTCTCAAGGCTATCCATCATTTGTTATGATCCACATGAGTTATTTTCATTAGTATTCTCTACTTTACCTCTATGTTCAATTATCTATTGCAATGGCTACGAAGAACTCATAGACAGGATTCATGATTAAAGGGTTTATTAAGGATGTTGGGTCTATATGAATTGGAAATGCCTGCCTGGCATCTACCAACAACCAAAACAAGGTAGTTGACAGGTTCTAATGCAAGCGAATAATGATCAGGGTAGAGGTGTGTATCAGGACCATGCTGCATGGTTTTCTGGTATGCTAATAGTGGCTAAAGGGCTATACCACGCCACTGTAATCCCCAACCCCAAGGCATTCAGCTCAAGATCCATACATGGTTAGCAAACCCAGCTTCTTGAATTAAGTAACCAGAGGCACCCCATTCCAGTAAACTTCAACTTGAAGGCACTCAGTTCCAGGTCTGAGATCAGCAACATGACTAAAAGTCCCCAAAGCCGTCCATTCAGAAAGTCAGCCTCTTGTATGGCAGCACTCAGGTTTATTGGCTCCGTGGGTTGGGAAGTCCACCACTCTGGTCCATGCTCTGGCTCCTGGTTCTGCTGTTGCTCCTCTGAGGTTACCAGCAGGAGCCAGAATCATGTCTTCTGGACCCACGGTCCCTGTACAGTGAAGTTCCTGGATCCAGAAGACAGGTATGATTTTTATAATAAACCGTCTTCATCGTGAGTTCTGTCTTTGAGTTCTGTGTGGTCACTGCTACAAATTATCGACCAGCACAGAAGTAGAGGGTGTGGGATGAATGAATGTTGTCAGCATAGGTAAGGAAGAATAGAGCAAAGAGCCTTGTCTGTCTCTTGTCTTCTGGCCATAGCGAGAGGAGATCAGTAGGGCCCTTCATGGCCACGTCTGTACCACACAGTCAAGTACATCTGCATACTAAATAAAACACAAACATTTATCTGGTATTCTTTGCTTTCAGCCAAGATTTGTCTGACGTCAGCCAGAGCATACCTTGTTGCAAGTGCTCTTCTGAATCCCGCCTGAACCTCTGGCACCTCCCTGTCAATTTACTGCCCCAACTGTTGTCAGATGATCTTCATTAAAATTTTACTTATGTGTGATATCAATGATATTGTTCTATAATTTGAAATGGGTAAAAATTCAATATTCTTCCAGCCAGTTGGCCAGGTTGCTGTCTTCCAAATTTCCTGGCATAGAAGAGTGAGTGCTTCCATTGCTTCATCAGCTTGGTGAAACATTTTGATTGGTATGCCATTAGTTCCCAGAGCCTTGTCTTTGGCTAATACTTTCAGTGCATGTTGGACTTCTTCCTTCAGTGCCTTTTTTTTTTTTAAATCATATGCTTCCTCCTGAAATAGTGGATCAGATTTTTGTACAGTGACTTTGTATTCTTTGCATCTTCGTTAAGTACTTCCTGCATCATTAAATATTTTGCCAATAGAATTGTTCAAGGTTGCAATTCCAGAGTTGAATTTTTTCTTGGGTTCTTTCAATTTTTGTCCTTGAGTTCAGTTATTTCAGATTAAGATACGCTGTCCCTTTGTTTCCATTTTCTTCTCAAGCTGCCTTTTGAAATGTTCTGTTCAGCTCTCTGACTTCATTTTTTCCATTTTCTTAGCTGCTCTGTGACTAAGAGCAAGTTTCAGAGCCTTTTCTGACATCCACTCTGATCTTTTCTATCTTGTTAATGACCTTTTGCCATCAGGTCTTTTGTTGTTAGGGTTCAATGCGGCAAACTCATGGTGGCCACATTTTGGCTCTTCTGGATTTGTTTTAATTTTCATTTTCTTCAGCTTTAATATGAACTTACATATGAGTAATTGATGTTCTATTCCACAGTCAGCCCCTGGGCCGGTTTTAACTGTTGCTATTGAGCTTCTCCATCATGCCTTCCCAAAGACGTAGGTAATTTGATTTCTGTGCATTCCATCGGGAGCAGTCCATGTGTATAATTGCCTTTTGTGTTGTTGAAAAAAGGTATTGGCTATGAAAAGCCATTGGTCTTGTAAAATTATATCATGAGATCTCATTTCATTTCTATCACTCAGACCATATATTCCAAATACTATTCCTTCCTCTTTGTTTCCATTTCCAAATGAAGTCATTGGTAGAATTCTTCAATTTCTGCATCACTAGCTTTAGTGGTTGGTGCATGAATTTTCATAATAGTTGACTAGACTAGATTTCCTGTATGTGGATGGATACTATCCTATCACAGACAACATTGTGCTTCAAGATACATCTGGAAATGTCGCTTCTGATGATAACCGCAACACCCCTCCTTTGATGTCATTTCTGCCATAGTAAACCATATGATAATGGCCAATACCAATCCATTTCAGTTCACTATTTCCTGGAATAGAAATGTTTATGGAATTCAAATCATTTTTGACAACTTTGATATTCCTAGATTCATACTCCATACATTCCAAGTTCCAATTATGAACTGATTTTTGCAACTTTGGAATCTCATTTTTTAATTATGCCCCATCAGTGTATGGAGATCCTAGAGCTCTACTCCTGCTGGGTTTTCTCCCTCCACACCATTGTGGCAACGCTTCTTTGAGAAGGCAGTTCGCCCCCCTCGTCCTTAAGTGCCTTCCAACCGCAGGGGCTACTGTTCAGGCACTCCCTCTGTCAATGTTCTGCTGATATTCATGAGGTTTTTAGTATGTGATAATGCTGCAATGTTTTCCACTGGAACTTTTTTAAATGACTAATTCCTCCGAAATGGACAGCCTATGTCTTCTTAGTCTGGAAACTCTGCTGAAACCTGTTCACATTGGGTGACCCCGCTGGCATTAGAAATAGAAGCTCAGTGCCAGAGCTTCCAGCATCACAGCAACACGCAAGCCACCACAGAGTGACAGACTGACAGACACGTGGTGGGAATATTTTACTAGATTTGCGTTACCCTGTATCTACCAATCTATGTGGCCACTCATCGAGCTAACAAAGCTTTTGTTTGTATTTCAAAGTATAGTGAAGACACCAATACCAACAAGCATATCATTAACTATAGTTCGGAATTTCTTTTATTTAGACATTTTTCTTTTGGGGGTAAAATGTACATACAATAATGCGCACAACTCTTAATTTTACATGTATTTAATTTTTAGATGTTATTGGGAACATACACAGCAAAACACATACCAGTTCAAGTGTCTGTACATTTAAACATCTTAATATTTCAAGAAGAAGAAATAGATGAACAAAAATAGAATTAGAAATGTATATGTGTATTTTAGTGTGTGTGTTCCAAATGTATGATAGATTTTAATGGAAATGTTAGCCATAAAACTAACATTAGAAAGTATTTGAAAGTATCTCTAAAACCTTGGGAGTGGATAATTTCATATTTAGGATTAAAAAAACATAAAATACAAGGGACAGTAGATCACATAAAAATTAAATAACTCTCTTTAACAAAGGACATAAAGTGGTCAGATAACTGACAGATTAGGAGGAGATCTTCATCCAAGACTGTCTGGAGGATTCATACTTAACTATACAAAGGCATTCCAAAATAAGAAAACAAAAAATGGACTAACGTTATGAATGTTGTTTGTTAGGTGCCATCAAATTGGTTCCAACGCACAGTGACCCCATGTATGACAGGACAAAGCACGGCCCGGTCCTCTGCCTTCCTCACCATCTTTTCTATCTATGAGCTCCTTGCGGACACCACCGTGCCAATAGCTCTGGTTGGCAGCCTTCCTCCTTTTCACTGCCCTGTACTTTACCAAGTGTGATGTGCCTTTCTACGGTTGGGCTCTCCGAATAACCCGCTCAAAGGACATGAGGCGAAGGCTCACCCTCCTTACTTCTAAGGAGGATTCTGGCTATGCTTCTTTGAAGACAGATTTGTTTGTAAGTTCACCGTTCTTGCAGTATTCTTCACCTACACCCACATTCAGATGCATTGATGCTTCTGTGGTCTTCCTAATTCACGATGAATAAAAATATAATTGGGAATTTCCAAAAACGGGAAACAAACATAATTTAGTGGAATATGAAGAGATGTTTAATCTCACTATAAATTAGATAAATACATTTAAAATCTTAAGATGAAAGCTTATAACCACCAAATTGGCAATAACAGAAAAGCTGGGTTATATCAAATGCTTAGAAGCTATGGGCGAAGGGAATTTTCATACACAGCTGATAAAACTGTGATAGAACAAGTACAGACAATGTGATGAGCAATTTTGCATGATAAACTGGTGGATATGTGCCTTGGAGAAAGCCCCACATAGGTCCAGAAGGAGCAACGTGAAAAGATGTTTGTTGCATTCATTGTTTGTGAAGGCATAGTACATCATTAAAAGAATGAGCAAGTAAAAAGTGATAATTGCATGTGATATCATACCATCAAAGTTATGCAATAGTCAGAAGCAATAAACCATGGAAACAAAGTAGTTCTTTAAAACAAAGCATGTGGTAGGAAAAAAGGAAAGCATTTTATTTATATCTCAGTTACCCTTGTGCAAATTTAAATAAACCCACACAAAACATCATACATTTTTCAAAGCTTCCCCAGGATCTAAATAAACATACTCTCAAAGGTTAGCAAGTTCATTCATTAAATCCACTAGCCTTGAGTATCTTAGAAGTGAAATGGCACCAACTGCAGAGATGAAAGGAAAAATAATAATGAAATACAATACAAGCACAAGAATGGCCTTTCACGGGCAGCATCTTGCAATCTTGATTTATAATAAGATTCCTTTCTGGATAGGGAGTTTCTCTCTCGGACACATGCACACACACACACACACAATCATTCCTTGGGTAGTATTTTTAAATGTGTGTGTCAGGGTTGTATCCTTCCACCATATTTATTCAATTGTTGTGCTGAGCAAATCATCTGAGAAGCTGAACTATATGAAGAAATTAGTTTCAGGACTGAAGGAAAGATCCTTAACCTACAATATGCAGATGACACGGCCTAGCCCGGGGAAAATGAAGCGGACCTGAAGCCTTTAAGGCTGAAGATCAAGACAAAGCTTTGAGTATCGATTATAACTCAATGTAAAGAAGAAGAAAAAATCTTCACCACTAGACCAATAAAGAACATTACTATAACTGGGGAAGAGTGAAATTGTCATGGCTTTAGTTTTAATCAAACAACAATGAATACCCATGGAAGCGGCAGTCCAGAAATCAAGTGATTTCCCAAATCTGTGACCAATCTGTTAGAAGTGTTAAAGAGCAAAGATGTCAATGTAAGGAGATGGGTGTGCGTGCCTTCTTAATTTAGGGCCTTCTACTTGATGTCCTTATATTTTAATATCCATTGAAAGGGTGATACAGAACTCACAGACACAATTCATGATTTAAGGCTTATTAAGGACGTTAGCAAGGGGCAATGCCAGTGAGAACTGCTCACGGTTGAGTTGTTTATCAGGACATGTCACAAAAGTCTCTCAGGTCTGCTAATAAATGCCCCAAAGGGCCTACCACACCTTTGTAGGCCTTAACCGGAAGGCATTCAGTTCAAGCTCCATGGGTCAGCAAGCCCATCTTCCTGAGGTAAGTGGTAAGAGGCACCCTACTTTGCAAGCCAGCCTCCTGTCCAAACGCACTCCGCTTGACTTGCTGGCAGGTTGGTAAGTCCTGCCCTCAGCTCTGTCCCTTGATCCTGGTTCTGCTGCGTCTCCTCTGATGTTAAAGCTGTTTTCTGGATCCAGGAGGTGAACTGGAGGTTCCCTGTAGGGGGAATCTCAGGTCCAGAGGCCACACTCTTGGCTCTTGCTGGAAATGAAATCCCTTTATCTGCTTCTTGGAGGGCTCGTTTTAGTTACAGCAGGAAGACATTCCAGGGAATTCTGTTCGCCATTGCTCACCGGTAAATCCCATCAGGATCTTGGTCATTTGGTGGGGGTTAGACTTTGGCTCGAAGAACGACATTAAATAATTCACTACCTGCTGCAGTGTGTGTGACCCAAGCCTTGCTATTTTCAATCACTTCGTAGGAACACAAAAGGTGGACGAGGAACAAGCTCCCTGGAGAAGCACGGATGCCTGTGAATTATGACCCTGGCCTAGACTATTGCAGATACCAGAGACTACAGGACGAAGCCACCACTTGCCTGGTTGTTTCACTGTGGTGGCTTGCATGTGGCTGTGATCCTTGAAACTATATCACTGGTATTTCACATGCCAGCATGGCCGCCCAAAGTTTCATCAGAGGTTATAGACTATGGAGAAGGAACATCTGTCTACTTTAGAGGAATAAGCCATGGAAAAACTTATTAATATCATCAAAATATTATCAGATACAATATCAAAAACTACACCTCTCAGCTTGGAAGACACTCAAAGTAGGACTGAGAAAGAGAAAAAAATGAAAGCATTAGCCAAAAACAAGGTCCCAGGAATTGATGGAATACCGATGGATATGTTTCAGCAAGCTGATGGCGCACTGGAAACACTCACTTGTCTATGCCCGGAGTTTAAAAGAGAGCTACGTGGCCCACTGACTTAAGGAGATCCATATTTATAACTGTTCCAAATAAAGATGATCCAACAGAATGTGCAAACTATAGAACAATATCATTGATGCCACATGCAAGTAAAATTTTGTTGAATATCATCCAATAATTGTTGCAGCTGTACATTGACAGAAAATTGCAGGAGATTCAGACAGGGTTCAGAAGACGACCTGGATTGTTGCCTATGTTAGATGAATCTTGGCTGAAAACAGAGAATGCCAGATACATGGTTATTTGTGTTTTATTGATTATGCCAAGGCATTAGACTATTTGGATCATAACAGACTAATGAGAATTTGAGAACACTTCATTGTGTACATGTAGACTTTGTACATGGATCCAGAGGTATTTGTGTGAACAGAACAAAGAATACTTTGTCCTAGTTTACTCCATACCTGGTTTGAAATCAGGAAAGGGGTGTGTCAGGGTGGTATCCTCTCACCATATTTATTCAATCTGTATGCTGAGCCAATAGTCAGAGAAGCTGGACTATCTGAAGAAGAATGCAGCATCAAGATCAGGGGAAGGCTTGTTAATAACCAGTTTATGCAGATGATACAACCTTGATGGCTCAAAGTGAAGAGGACTTGAAGCACTTGCTGGTGAGCTTTAAGGATTGCAGCCTTCAGTGTGGATTGCATCTCAATGTCAAGAAGACCAAACTCTTCACAACTGGACCAGTAGGTCCAGTTAATATCATGATAACTGGAGAAATGATTGAAGTAAGATATGACAAAATAATAATAATTGATAAATTATCAAGGATTCATGGGGAGGGGAGAGCTGAGGGAGGGGAAAATGAGGAGCTGATACCAAGGGCTCAAGTAGAAAGTAAATGTCTTGAGAATGATGAGGGAAACACATATACAAAAGTGCTTGACAAAATGGATGTATGTGTGGATTGTAATAAGAGTTGTACAAGCCCCCAATAAAATGATTTAATTAGTGAAAAAATCAGTTTTCAAGGATTTTGTCTTGCTCAGATCTACAATCAATGCTTGTGGAAGCAGTAGTTAAGAAACCAAAGGATGTACTGCATTGGATAAATCTACAAGACTTCTCTAAAGTGTTGGACAGCAAAGGGGGTTACTTTGAGGAGTAAGGTGTACCTGACCCAAGCCATGGTATTTTCCATTGCCTCGTATGCATGTAAAAGTTGTACATTGTATAAGGAAGACTGAAGAATTGATATATTTGAATTACGGTGCTAGTAAAACATATTGAACACACCATAGACTAAAAATAAATAAATAAAATTGTCTTGGAAAAAGTACAACTACAATGCTCTTTAGAAGCAAGGGTGGTGAGACTTCATTTCATGTATGAAGCCAGTCCCTGGAAAAGGACGTCATGCTTTGTGAAGCAGGGGGGGGGGCAAAAGAGAGGGCGGTTTCTGACAAG
Organism: Echinops telfairi; assembly: GCF_000313985.2. Lineage (NCBI taxonomy): Eukaryota > Metazoa > Chordata > Mammalia > Afrosoricida > Tenrecidae > Echinops > Echinops telfairi. The sequence goes on from NW_022111320.1 coordinate 27,098,492, forward strand.
GTAGCTGGTCACAGTGACTATCAAGAAGATCAAACATAAGAATTGTGAACACAGCGAAAGACCAGACAACGTTCCTTCTATTGTGCATAGGGTCTGAATTGGAACCAATTGATGGCACGTACCAGCAACAACAACAGTAAAATGTGCATGGTAGAATCTAGGACTTAGATTTTAAGTGGATGGATGTTTCCTATCAGGTTTCCTGAGGTTGGCCATGTATTTTTAAATTTTCACAATCAAACATTGAGCATAAATTGGCCCCCAAAATCTGCTTGGTATTTGATGGTAATTTTACTGCATGTATAGATTACTTTAGGGAGACTTCACATGTTTATGATGTTAGCGCTTTCATCCAGGAACATAGTACAAATCTTCGTTTATTCATATTTTCTTTTATGAGGGGCCTTCAAAAAGTTCATGGAAATAGAATGAAAGGATAATGAATTTTATTTGAAGTCTCCTTGCATAATCTTTTGTAAGGTTAATTTTTTTTCCTGTAGAGGAAATGTACTGGTTAGTTTAAGTCCTATATTTGGTTGTTGTTATAAATGCTATCTCATTTATTATATTTTTCTAGTTAATTATTGCTATTGAAGAGGAATTCAGTGTTTTAATTTGTATTCAAGCCCTTTTAGTTCTAATAAATTGTTCATTTTCGTGAAATTTCTATGTAATGGTGAATATAATTTCTAAATAATAACTACTGATTTTCTTGTTTTCTAATCCTTATAGCACCTCCAATACCATGTTAGACAATAAAGATGATAGCAGATGTGGTCAATACCATGAATTAATTTTCTAAACAGCTTTCTCAATGCCATTTGCAGTATTTAACTGGGGAGAATCATAGAGCATAAAGTGTCATTTTGTTTGGTTGGTGTGGTTTTAGAAGAGACTGTATGGCCCTGGACAGATGATCATCCAATAAGCAAACAATATGGCAGCTTTATTACATTATTACTTACTGATCAGCAGTGAATAATTTCACCTGGGTTTCATCATGTCAAAAATGTAGTGAAATTGTTAACTATTGCTGTTAGGTGCCATCCAATCAGTTCACACACATAGCAACCATTTGCACAACAGAACAAAACACCGCCCAGTCCTGTGCCATGTTTGCAGTTGTCCCTATTCCTTGGTCCATTGTTGCAGCCATGATGTAAATCCATCATGTTGAGGTTCCGTCCTCTTTTATATCGCCCCTCTATTTTACCACACATGGTATTCTTCTCCAGGAACTGGTCTCTCCAGACAACATGTAAATATTGTCCAAAATTGTAAGATGACGTCTTGCTCTCCTTGCCTATAAGGAGCACTGTGGCCTTATTTCTTCCAATACAGATTGGTTTGTCCTTTTAGCAGTCCATGGGACTTTCAGTATTCTTATCCAGCACCACAAGTCAAATCCTTCCATTCTTCTTCGGTCTTCCTTATTCAGTGTCCAAATTTCACATGCATATGAGCCAGTGGCTTGAGTCAGGCACACCTTACTCCTCAAAGTAACATGCTTGCTTTTCAATACTCTAAGGATTCCTGGTGATGTAGGGGTTATGCACTGGGCAGTGATCTTCAGGATCATAGTTCAAAACCACCAGTAGCCCTATGGGAGTAAGACTGGGCTTTCTACTCCCGTAAATAGTTACAGTTTCAGAAACCCACAGAGGGGTCATTATGAATCATTGACTTGGTTGCAATGAGTTTGCTTGTTTGGTTTTTTTGGGCGGGGTGTGGGGGGCGGGGTTGGTGTAAAGAGATCTTGTGCAGCAGATTTATGAAACTTAATGTAGTCTTCAATAAGAGATCAAAGAAGTAAGAGGATGATGCTTCCATGATCATTGATGTGGATCTAAGCAAGACAAAATCCCTGACTTCAATATTTTTTCTATTTATCATGATGTTACCTTTTGGTCCAGCTGTGAGGACTTTGGTCTTCTGGCTGCTATCCTTGATCTCCATTAGCAAGTGCTTCAACTCCTCCTCCCTTTCAGCAAGCAAGGTGTGTCATCTGCATACTGCGGGTTGTTAATAAGCCTTCCTCCAATTCTGATATCCCATTCTTGTTTATATAAGCCAGCTTCTCTGATTTGAGGCTCAAAATATAGATTGAACAAGTATGATGGGAGGATATAACCCGGATGCACAGTTTCCTCATTTTAAACCATGTGTCATTCCCGTCTTTTGGTTAAACAACTGCATCTTGATCCATGTACAGATTTCTCAGGAGCACAATGAAGTGTTCCGGAATTCCTATTTTTCTTAAAGTTATCCATAGTTTATTATGGTCTGCACAGTCAATTGCCTTTGCATAATCAACAAGACATGAATAAACATCTTTCTGGTATTCTCTGCTTTGAACCAAAATCCATTTGACATCAGCAATAATATCTCGTGTTCCACATCCTCTTCAGGATTTGGCCTGAACTTCGGTCGTTCCCTGCTAATGTACTGATGCAACCTTTATTGGATGATTTTCTGTAAAATTTTACTGGCCTGCAATATCAATGATACTGTTCCATTATTTGAGCATCCTGTGGGTCACCTTTCTTTCGAATGGATACAGATAATGGTCTCTTCCAGTGTTGGTCAAGTAGCTGCCTTCCCAGTTTCTTGGCATGAACAAGAGAGTGCTTCCAGTGCTTCATCAGATACCTGAAATATTTCAACTAGTGTTTCATCAATTTCTGGAGCCTTGTTTTTGGTCAATACAGTTAGTGCAGCTTGAGCTTTGTCCTCCTCTGGCACCGTTGGTTCTTGTAAGCTACCTCCTGAAATGGAGCAGTGTTGAATAGTTCTTTTGGTACAGTGACTGTATTCTTTCCGTGTTCTCTTGAGGCTTCCTACATCATTCAATATTTTGCCCATAGACTCTTTCAAGACTGCAACTTGAGGCTTGAAATGTTTCTTTAGTTCTTTCCATTTCAGATATGCTGAGCGTGTTCTTCCATTTTGTTTTTCGAGCTCTAGGTTTCTTTGCACATTTCATGATAATATCTGGCTTTGTCTTCTTGAGCTGACCTATGAAATTTTCTATTCAACTCTTTAATTTCATCCTTTCTTCCATTTGCTTTACTTACTCTATGATAAAGTGCAAGCTTCAGAGTCTCTTCTAACATCCACTTTGATCTTTTCTTTCTTTCCTGTCTTTTAAGTGACCTTTTTCTTTCTTCATGAAGGATGTTCTTGACATCGCCCCTCAGATCATCAGTTCTTTTGTCATTAATGTTCAATGTAGCAAATCTCTTCTTCAAATGTTCTCTAAATTCAGTGGGACAGACTCAAGGTCATATTTTGGCTCTTGTGGATTGTGTTAGTCTGGGAGAAACAAACTCATTGACACTCATATGTGTATAGGAAAGAGCTTTATATACAAGATCCATTGAATATTGAGAAAACATCCCAGCCCAGTCCAGATCAAGTAAAAAAAAAAAGTCCAATATTAGCCTATATGTCCAATACCAATCTATAAAATCCTCTTCAGACTCACAAAACACATGCAATGATGCCAAATGCAGGAAGATCACAGGCTAGTGGGTGGGAAGTCTTGTTGATCTTAGTGGTGTTGTAAGCATCTCAGCGCTGGGGTGGGTCTCCATGTGGCTTCTCTTGGTACAAGGTCCTGGTTGCATCAGGGTAGGTCCATGTGGCTTCTCCTCAGGGATGTCACGCAGGGAGTGTGCAGAGCGAGAGTTTCCAAGGGAGTGAGCCGAGAGAGAGAGACAGAGAGAGATATATTGAGAGAGAGAGAGTCTGTCTCTCACCCTCAAAGAAGAAATCCAGGAACTCCCAGAATTCTCAGGAGAAGGCCACACCCATATAGAGGCCTCATTAGCTATGATTCGATTTGACAGACTAGACTCCACCCCTTCACTTGTAATGCTCTCAAATTGACAACACCAGATTATGTAACTACCACATTGATTTCTTTTAATTTTCTTCAACTTTATCCTGAATTTAGAAACAAGCAGTTGATGGTCTCTTCCACAGTCAGGCCCTGGTCTGGTTTTAGCTGCTGCTATTGAGCTCCATTGTGCCCATAGATGAAGTCAATTTTATTTAGGTGTATTCCATCTGGGGAAATCCAGGTGTGTAGTCACGTGTTGCTGAGAAAAAGGTATTTGCTATGAACAAGTTAATGGTTTTGAAAATTCTCTCATGTAATCTCCAGCTTCAATTCTATAACCAAGACCATAGTTTCCAACTTCTGTTCCTTCCTTTTTGTTTTCAACTTTTGCATTTCAATCGCCACTAATTATCAATGCATCTTGAGTGCATATTTTATCATTTTCTGACTGAAGTCGTTGATAATGTTGTTCAATTTCTGCATCACTAGCTTTAGTGGTTGGTTCATTAATTTGAATAATAGTTGAATACGAGGGGGTAACCCCCCAAAGCCAGATTTTTTTCAAAGATATGTATTTTTTTTTTTTTTTTACAAAACAACCTTACCACCTT
>NW_022111320.1:27103459-27114027 GCF_000313985.2 Echinops telfairi
AAGGTAATGATGGCATCTTCCATTGGCTTGATTTATTTGATTTATGTTTGGTTTTGGGGTTGTAAGAATAGCACTATGTCTCTTTACCAGTAATGACCTTGGGGAAAAAAAGTCTGGGTCACTTCAGAGCTGTTCTTTCAAAGCACAGCATGTTTCCAGTTGATGCTCTTTTTGCTGTCAATCAGAACCCAAGGCACAAATGTTGCAGCAAGCCATCTCATTCCCAAATCTTCCCTTAAACTTCACTGAACCAAGTTCCAAAAGAGTTCAGGTAACTTCCCCATGTCTTCAATGGTCCATCATCATTCTTCTAGCACAAATGTATAAATTTTGCTGACATTTTTGACCATTTGGGAAGTTAACAGACCTTCAGAACAAGGTTTGTCATCAATCGACACTTCACCTTTTTTGAAATGAGAAAACCACTCATCCACTTGAGTTTTCCCCATAGTGCTGTTCTTGTAGGCTGTGTTCAACATCACAGCAGTTTCTATGGCATTTTACCTGAGCAAGAAACAAAATTTCACAGCAGCATGCTGTCTCTTAAATTGGTCATCACAAAAAAACAAAAACAAAAGCACGAGGTTCGAGTGAAACTGCTTTTATGAAAAAATTCACTGTGACCAGAGAGATCCTTCCCAGGAGATGCTACTGGGTGCACTAACTCAGAGAGAGTTGTGGATGCTCACCTGGTGGAAAACGCATACTACAAAAACTCTGCCCAGCGGAGCTCTGTTCCCGTTTGGTTTGGGTACCCCCTCGTATGCTGAGTATCCTGGTATGTTGATATTATCCTATCACAGACAGCATTGTGCTTCAAGATAGATCTTGAAATGTCTCTTTTAGTGAGGAATGGAACAGCCTGCCTCTATTTTCATTTCTGGCATAGTAAACCATATGATTTTCTGATAAAAACTGGCCAATACCAGTCCATTGCAGTTTACGAATGCCTAGGATATACATTATGATGCATTTTATTTCACTTGGTACCACTTCCAATTTCCCTGATTCATACTTTGCACATTCCATGTTCTGATCATTAGCAGATGTTTTCAGCTGTTCCTCCTTACTCTGAGTCATGACCCGTCAGGAAATGAAGATCCGGAAGGCTCCACTCCCACTCAAATCACTGTGGTCGACTTCACTGGAGAAATCAACTCCTCCTCATCTACAATTCAAGTGCCCTCCCGCCGGAGAGGCCCATCCGCTAGCACTATTTCTGACAACGTTCTGCTTCCATTTTTTAGGTATTCAGTATCTGACAATGTTTCAAAGTTGGATATAAGGTTTTCAGCGGCTCTTTCCTTCAAAGTGGGGGGCTGAGTTCTTAGTCCGGCAGCTACCCTGAAACTTGTTCTCTTTGGTGACTCTGCTGGCATTTGAAATATCAGTGCCATAGCTTCCAGGACCACAGCAACACACAAGCCACGACAGTACAATAAACTGACTGACAAACAAGTGATAGGCTGAATCGAATACACATGTGCAAAAGTTTCTCTGGAATGTGTATCCAGGGAAGGCCTTTTTTAGGTCTTAATAGTGGTGTCTTAGAGTATGTAAAAGAATCCTGGTTGCATAGTAGATTAAGAATTGTGCTGGTAATAGAAAAGTCAGTAGTTCAAACCCAGCAGGCATTTTACAGCCGAAAGATGAGACAGCCTGCTTACATAAAGAACTCAGCCTTAAGTACATCGGTAAATATATTTATTTATGATGGTGGAAACCTAGATCTATGTGCATATATTTAGTATTAAGGTAGCAGATGGACATTGGGCCTTTACTCAAGTACTCCCTCAATGCAAGAACACTTTGTTTATTAAACTGGCATTCCATGATGCTTACCTTCCTGACATGATTGCTGAAGACAAAGTGAGTGCATAAGCAAATGTGGTGAAGGAATCGGATGGTGCCCAGCTATCAAAAGATATAGTATCTGGGGTCCCTTAAAGGCTTGAAAATAAACAAGGGGCCATCTAGCTGGGAAGCAACAAAGCCCACATGGAAGAAGCACACCAGCCTGTGTGATCATGAGGTGTCGATAGGATCAAGTATCAGGCATCAAAGAATAAAAAATCATATCATTGTGAATGAGGGTGAGTGCAGAATGGAGACCCAAAGCCCATTTATAGACAACTGGACATCCCCTTACAGAAGGGTCACAGGGAGGAGACAAGCCAGTCAGGGTTCAATATAGCACTGATGAAACATACAACTTCCCTCTAGTTCTCTAATGCTTCCTCCCCCTACTGTCTTGATCCCTATGCTACCTTACAAATCTGGCTAGACCCGAGGATGTACCCTGATACAGATCAGAGCTGGAAACAGGGAATCCAGGACAAATAAACCTCTCAAGATCAATAATGAGAGTAGAGATACTAGGAGGGGAAGGGGATGGTAGGGAAGAAAGGGGGAGCTGATCACAATGATCTACATGTACCCCCCTCCTTGGGGGACGGACAACAGAGAAGTGGGTGAAGGGAGACATCGGACAGTGCAAGACATGAAAAAATAATAATAATTTATAAATTATCAAGGGTTTGTGATGGAGGGACCGTGAGGGAGGGAGGGGAAAAATGAGGAGGTGATACCAAGTGCTCAAGTGGAAAGAATTTTTTGTGAGAATGATGATGGCAACAAATGTACAAATGCGCTTGTCACAATGGATGTGTGTATGGATTGTGATAAGAGTTGTATGAGTCCCCAATAAAATGATTTATATATAAAAAAGAACTCAGCCTTAAAATCCCATAGAACAGTTACACTCTATCTATAGGGTCGCTATGATTCGAATTGACTCAAAATCTGGGGATGTTGGCAAGGGTATGCCAAGAATGTTTGGTTGGTGCAAATGGTTAAGTGCTCAGCTACTAAAGATTGGCACTTCTTATTCACCCAAAGCATCTCAGAAGACGGTCCTAGAGATCTACTTCTGAAAGTTTTCAGCCATTAAAAACTCTCAAGAGCACAGTTCTATTCTAAAACAAAGGCGTTAAACATGAGTCAGAATATACTCCCTGGCAACGGATTATATTGTATTGTTATTGTTGTTGCTAATTTATCCCAAACGACTGCCAGTGAGTTGATTCCCATTTACAGCAACCCTATAGTCCAGAGAAGAAAGCCTCTTTAGGAATTCTGAGGCTATACATCTTTATCAAAGCAGCAGACTGATTCATCTTTCTCCAAGGGAGGGGCTGGTGGATTTGAACTGCAGACCTTTCAGTTAGCAGCCTAATGCCTATCGGTTAGGGTATGTAAATATGGCTTAAATTTAGGAGAGGGGACAAATTATTTGCCAAAGTTACTTTTTAACATTGTCATCGGCATAGCAGAAGACTTTTATTGAGCCATGTCCTTTAATTTGTGTCAATTTAACCCATTTTAAATGGTCTCTTGTTATGATTAGAAGTTGTATTTCCTTCATCGCTAATGCAGTTGAACACCATTTCTTGTGCTTATTTGCTATTTGTAATTCCTTTTGTGTATCTTTTACCATTTTACAATATTTTTGTTTGTTTTCCTAATTGACTCAAAGAGTTCCTTCTATATTCTATGTATTATTCTATATTCTATGGCTGTGTATGTATTGAAATATTTTCTACTTTATATTTTACTGCACTTTGTTGTGTTTATCAATGGCTAGGTATTTATGTAGAATCTGTTAGTCTTTTCTGTCATCCTTCATGGAGGATAGTCTTGTGGAATAGGCATTGGACTGATATTCACAAGATCGCAGTTCAAAACCACAATCCATTCCATAAGGGAAAGATGAAGCTGCCTGCTCCCATACAGATTTTGTGTCAGAAACCTTATGTAGGCTCACTATGAGTGGGAGCTGGCTTGATGGCAGTGGATTTAGTTTTGGTATCATACTTCATGGTTTTTATGATTTGTTTAACAAATCTTTTCCTACCCTCCAGTCATAAAGATATTCTATAAATAAAATCGATGGGTTATTGTAATGTTCTTGCTAGTTTGGGTAGCAAACTTATTTTACCTCCTTGGAAAGGGAAGAGTAATATTTCATCTTCTGTTATTGGGAAGAATTTGTGTATTTTGGAATAAATAGTATGAAATTTGCCTATTGGAGGACTGTGAATTCCTAACTCAGTTCTTTAATGGTTATAGCACTCTTCAGACTCTATTTTTTTAAGAAGTTCCTATTTTACACTAAGGGGCTACAAAAGTTTCTGGTAAAATAGGATGAAATTACAGTATAAAATTGTCCATGAATTTTTGAAGCCCCCTTGTATAAACTCCCAAATGTATTAGCATAAAAGTATTTGTAGTGTTGTTGTTTGATTAATTTAGCTGAATCTGCTTGTAAGTCCCTCTTTTCATTCACAATCATTGTTTACTTGCATTCACACCCTTTTTCATTGCACAGTATGGAGACCCTTCCAAAAATTCCTTCCAAAAAACAAGTTTTGACTTTTTGATCTCCTTTTAAAAATCTAATTTTAATTTTTTTCTTCATTTTTTCATTTTTTGTGTGCTCTTTTCTAAATTCTTAAACTGCAGGGGAAGCAAGCTTATTTCCTCCTTTACCTCTTGAAGGCAATATTTAGAGCTATACATTTCCTTCTAAGTACCAGTTTTGTTTTATCCCACAAGTTTTGATAGGTTATATTTCTATTATAAATTAATTATAAGTGTTTAAAATGTCCATGATGACTTTTTAATCCTCTGTATTTTACTTTTATTTGTGTTTTCTTTATTTCTGCTCCTTTCTTATGATCCTCCTTTGCTTGGATTTTTTTCAGTTGTTTTGTTTTTAACTTCTTTTACTGGATTATTGCCTCTATAATTTTCCATCTCTAGCTCTATAATAAGCAATGCTATATTTCTTTCTATAGTCCATTTTTTCAATATTCCAAAAATTCAATCTAGTAGCTCCCTACATTTCAGTCAATTGAATTCTTGCTATAGGAATGAAAAAAGCATGCAGATATGCAAAATGTTCAAGTACAAAATGTTCAGATACATTTCTTTTTAAAGATAGATCTTTAGTCCTTGTGAAATAGTATTTGGATCAGTTAAGGCCCTTCCAGTCCTAAAAGGAAATTTCACTTCAAATCTGTTTAACAAAAAGACAATTGATTGGTTCACGTAATTTAAAATGCCACGGACAAATATACTTTAAGTGTCTTCAGAATTGACTCGATTGGTGTGATCAAACAAAGTCATTATATCTTGACTCGATTCCTTTATGTTGTCTGCAATCTGAAACATCCCCCCCACTACCCCCATCACAAAAAAGGCAGATCATCAGGCTAGCTTCAATCTACATGTGGAGCAAGAAACTTGAGAAATCATGGTGACGAACCTGAGATAAACCAACAAATAAGAGTAAAAAAAAGAGAAGACAGAGGTTTCTGATTGTGTCATGGAGCTGCCGAATCTTTGCACATTTTGGTACATTGAAAAAAAAAAGTTTAACTGTTATCTTTTTTAAAGCTACTGTAAATAAGTAAGGCTTTTTGCTATTTATTACTAAATACAGCTTTAAATGAAAGCATTTTGAAAGCACATAACACAGAGCCAACCCAACTAAATGCTTAGTGGATCGGAGCTATTATCACTTCAATGTTCCCCAGGAGATTGTCTTTGCTTAAAGGATATGGTCGAGGTTCACTGCACCATAGAAGATGGATACTATAGATATTTTACTTTTAGTACTGATAGGGGATTAGATTCTATTCCTGAAACCAGGTTGCTTCCAGAGAAAGAAAAACAGGTACTTGAGATGTGGTTCTGAATTTCCTCCCTGAATGAGCAAGTGTGTCTCGCAAAAGAACTTGTAAATGGGTATCAGTGGACTTGAGGAAATATTGATGGGGACTCTGTTTGGCTGGACGATAGGTCATTTAAGTTGTGCTCCACAGGCACAGAGAAAACAGCCTCCGGGAAAATCAGCGTGACCACGGCTTATAGGATTCCTGCTGCATCGCTGATCAATGACAGCATAGTTCATACAAATGGCAAATTTTACATTGATCACCCAGCTGTAATTGAGTACTTTTCTCTGGGCAAAAGTGCCGATATTCATCACATCAAGTGGAATAAGATACTTACCTGCATTGCTTTCACATAATAGTCATCACAGTCATAAAATATGATTGTGTATCTTTCAAGGGGAACTAAACTACTAACATGTACATGTAGTTCTTAATAAAAAGGGAAGCAGACGTAAAAATCTTTCTATATAAGACCTCTAAGCCATTTAATGGAACCAAGGTCTATGCAGTGAGCTCAGTGGTTCCAACCCACCAGCTTCTGCCTAACTTTGTAAAGATTTACAGTCTCAAACACAAAGGGGGCATTTCTACTCTGTTCCACGGTCATGGGGTTGCTATGAGTCAGAATCAAAACAATGGCAATGAGTGGTGAGGATATCAATCTTAATGCATTCCCTTTTCCCCAAGTTCCAGTTTTCCTACATTCATGCTTTATACATTCCATGCTCTGATTATTAATGGATGTTTGTCGCTGTTTCTTTCTACTTTGGGTGTTCCACATCAGCCAAGGAAGGTTCCTGAAGCTTTATTTATTGATGTCATAAAGGTTTGGCTCTACTCTCTGAGTGCCTTCAAGCCTGGGGAACTCACCTTTGGCACTATGTCTGACAATGTCTCCTTGCTAGTCATAAGATTTTCACTCACGTTCTTCCTTACACCCTCTATGAGTAGGTATAAGTGACATTGAAATATATGTAAGGATAAAAAATAAATAAGAGAGGGAAAAAAGGAATCATTACTTTTGGATAGAAAAATGAAGAAATAACTGGAAAAAAACCTATCAATAGGACAATTAATTTTAGAAGGGATTATACTTCAAATGGAATGCAGTATAGCATTGAAAATAAGTGCCCTAAAACCACATACTTCATGTTAACTTTCCCAAATGTAGTATGAGGGAGAAAAAGAACCTGGATTAATGGACTAGACTATTTTTCTATCAGAGATTAATAGTTGACCATGTAATTGAAATTGATATTTGGGTACACTACATGGAAAAAAGTGGTGATCATAGTTATTTGGTAGTAAATATATAGATTTTTCAATTATATAAAAGCAATCACAAATTTTTATCAAGTTTATTCATATGGAAATATAATTTCATCCTGATAAATTATCTATCATAATTAATGAGCTATGAGTGTTTTTGTAGATGATTATTCTTGACAACTATGGATGTACATAGGTATATTAATAATATTTAACTCCATTTTATGAAAGAAAAAAATGTGATCCAAACTTCAAATTTGATCATATAGTCACATTTTCAGAAATCTTATTTCATATGTATACTATCTATATACGCTGAATATCTTCTGATCCCAGAGTCCAGTCTGATTAGTGGGCATGTTTAACTTCCAGCTCAACCAGTACCTGGAAACCGGAGCCAAATAGGGCAACTATCCAATGATACCGGCACATCCTGAGATTTGCATTACAAACGGAACGCTTAATTCATATCTACCTGTGAATCTCTTCTGAAATCGGGAGTTTTCCCCTGTCAAATATACGTAGTTCTGTGATGGCGCCAGCTCAGGCCCCCCAGGTTAGCAAACGAGTACAGCCTGGAGGCCACCTCGGGCGGCAATGACACTTTGTGACTTCAGATCCTTTGCTCTCATTTGTTTCCATCTTTTCGTTCCCTTAGGACTCATGATACATTGACAGACCTTTGCTGTGTCCCGGTAGAATTTAGAAATGAACCCACCTCCCTGAACATGGAGGAGCCCCTCAGCACACGACAGAGAAAACGCTGAGAATCGCCTTGTTGTAAGCCCGACCGCATAAAGTGGTGGACTGCTCCCGAAGACGCTCTCTCCCAAGATGACCAACTCTCTCATGAACTGATTCCCAAAAGCCCTCTCTCCCCTGGGAGGCTGGCTTTGCAAGACAAGATCTCTTCTGTCTTCTTGAATCCGTGTTCAGTAAATACTTTCATGCTCCCTTCTGCCCTTTTCTCACGAGTTGGTTAAGTAGGGGTGGGCTGCCCAAATCGCCTGTGTTTCACAAACATCTTCACTTGCCATCTGCCAATGTCATCATGTCAGGTCTGTGACCAAATGCTAGCATGCCTGAAAAGTAAGCTCTTTCTTCCCATGCAAATTTGTTGTGGATGGGTTTTGATTATCTCCTCCCTATTAGAGGTGTGTGTCCATGTTTGGCTGGGTGACTTTGCAAGACTACTCATCATAGAAGGAGGATGCTTTCCTGCCTCACTGATGCCGGGTTGACCTGGGTGATTTGCTTTGGACAAGAGAGTATTAGCAAGGACGCTGTGGTTGGTTTGCATGATTAGGTTTGTTCTCTTGTTCTTCCGTAATCACCTTGAGGAGACTTATATCCCAGGGAGCTTCTGTTTCAATGGTAGGGCACACTTGAACCTCACCAACTCTTAGGCAGAGCCATGCTGCAGTGACTGAGCTGCATACCTCTGAGTAAAAACAAATAAAAAGAATGTTGTTGAAAGCAGGATCTCAAGACTGTTACACAGCAAAAACTGGCTAAAGAATGTTAAATTGGTTCTTTCAGAGCTATGTGATTTCAAGTAATCCATGACCAGAGGAAGCACTTTGGTATGTCTCCTCAAAAAATAGCTATGATATGGCAATTTTATATTAAAATAAATATAAGACACTCTATAGACCCAATCTTTTCTTTCCTCCACTAATAAAATTTTAATGAAATAAAGATTTAAATCCCTCCTATGATGTTTACAGAAAACATTTTTCAGAAAACATGTTAATCTGTAAAACATTTCTATTTCTTTTATCTCTTGCTGTAGTGTAGTTTTTGTAAACATCAAAAATATAAATCCCGTTCATTTATGCTAAATACATGTCAACAATATAGTTAACTCATTAATGAATAAACAAATGTCACAGGAAAATTGGACCTAAGAAAGAACAGGGTATTTCTAGACAGTAGCCAAAAAAAGAAGAAAAAGTTAAAATAAGATTGCTAGTCCATATACAAAGCTGGTTAATATCCTACAGGGTAAGAAGACACTAATTTGGGGGGTTATTTTCTATTAGATAAAACTCTCTAAATCAAGATGTAACTTCTGCTCTATTAAAATTTTAAGTAGCAAGTCAACCACAAGTACATTGCAGTCGAGAATTAAATAATCAACAAAAATGTATCTGCCATTGCACATCCACTCCACTTTATTTCCTATTTGTAGATAATTGTATGTTAATATTCCATCAGGAAAGGACGTCTACAGGAAGGTGGGAGTCATGTTGCTGTTAGGTGCCCTTGAATTGGTTCTAACTCTCAGTGTCCCTAAGAGAGGCAAATTGAAAGACTGCCCCATCCCACGCCATCCTCATCACAACCCTTGCTCCATTGGGGCCCATTGCTGCAACCACTGTGTCAATTCAACTCCTTGATGGTCTCCTCCTCCTCCTCCTCCTCCTCCTCCTTCACTGATGTTCTATTTTACCAAATACAATTATCCTTGTCCAGGGACTGGTTTCTCCTGATATCATGTCCAAACTATGTGAGATAAAGTCTTACCATCCTCCTTTGAAAGAACATTGTGGCTGTATTTCTTCAAGGATAGATTTGTGTGTTCTTCTGGAAGTCCATTGTACTTTCAATATTCTTTTCCAGCACTATAAAGAATTTCTTACAAAAGAGCACCAAATGCTGGTGTTTACCAAGAGGAAAGGACAAGGTTGGTAATAATAAGCAATAGACTGTGGTCTCCCTCATGCATTGTGCAGTTTTCACATGCATTTGAGGCAATTGAAAATAGCATGGCTTTGGGTCAAAGGCTCCTTGGTCTTCAAAATTACATCCTTGCTCTTCAACACTTTAAAAAGGTCTTGTGCAGCAGATTTACCCAATATATGGTTTGCTTTTTTGATTGTTGCTTCTATGAGCAATGATTATGAATCCAAGCAAAATGAAATCTTCGGTAAATAGAAATCGTTGTCAGTTAAGTCAACTTGCATTTTTGAAGGTGTGGTGTCCAAGCTCTCCATTAAATCATAGTCTGATGCTGTCTCTTAGGAGGTGTTGCATTTTTATAAGAAAGGCCCTAGGGATCCCTCTGCTCTCTCTCTGCCCCAATTCACCTTCCTACTCGCTGGGACTGTGCTTGCCTCCAGGGCAGCCGTATGTGGGCTGTTCAAACCTCAGAGCTGCTGGAACCCTTCCACACTTCCACCAATCTTGGATTCCCAGGATTCCGCAGCCACCAGGCTACAATCTCCCTGCTTCCTGCTTGACCTTTTCTAATCAAGATCTGCAGCTATGGAAGTCTGAAGAGTGCTCTGTCTGGCATTGGATCCATGGACTGGATTGGGATGCCTTTTTGATATAAATTGACATCTTTAAAAAAAATCTTTTTATTGGGGGCTCATACAACTCATCACAATCCATCCATCCATCCATGTGTCAAGCACTTTTGTACATTTGTTGCCCTCATCATTCTCAAGACATTTGCTTTCTACTTGAACCCTTGGTATCAGGTACTCATATTTCCCCTCCCTCCCTGCTCCCCACTTCCTCATGAACCCTTGATAATTTATTATTATTATTTTTCCA
>NW_022111320.1:27114127-27132842 GCF_000313985.2 Echinops telfairi
TCATTCTCAAAACATTTGCTCTCCACTTAAATCCTTGGTATCAATTCCTCATTCTCCCCCTCCCTCCCTGATTCCCCCTCCCTTATGAACCCTTAATAATTAATAAATTATTATTATTTTGTCATGTCTTACACTGTCCGACGTATCCCTCTCTTCACTCACTTTTCTGTTGTCTGTCCCCAAGGGAGGAGGTTATATGTACATCCTTATAATCGGTTCCCCCTTTCTACCCCATCTTCCCTCCACCCTCCTGGTATTGCTACTCTCACCACTGGTTCTGAAGGGATCATCTGTCCTGGCTTCCCTGTGTTTCCAGTTCCTATCTGTACCAGTGTACATCCTCTGGTCTAACCAGATTTGTAAGGTAGAATTGGGATCATGATAGTGCGGCAGGGGAGGAAGGATGTAAGAATTAGAGGAAAGTTGTATGTTTCATTGTTGCTTCACTGCACCCTGACTGGCTGGACTCCTCCCCCTGACTCTTCTGTAAGCGGTGTCCTGCTACCTACAGATGGGCTTTGGGTCCCCAATCTGAACTCCCCCTTATTCACAATGATATAATTTTTTGTTCTTTGATGCCTGATACCTGATCCCTTCGACACCTCGTGGTCATACAGGCTGGTGTGCTTCTTCTATGTGGGGTTTGTTGCTTCTGAGCTCGATGGCTGCTTGTTTACCTTCAAGCCTTTAGGACCCCAGACACTATATCTTTTGATAGCCAGGTACCATCAGCTTTCTTCACCACATTTACTTGAGCATACATTTGTCTTCAGCATCATGTCCGGAAGGTATATATCATGGAATGCCAATTCAATAGAACAAGGTGTTCTTACATTGAGCAAGTACTTGAGTGGAGGTCCAATGTCCATCTGCTGCCTTAATACTAAACCTATAATTATACGTACGTAGATCTATTTCCCCATCATCACATATAAATATATTTACATGTGTACATGTCTGTATTTAGACCTCTATAAGTGCCCTTTGCCTCCTAGTTCTTTCCTCTATTTCCTTTGACTTTCCTCTTGTCCCACTATCATGCTCAGCCTTCATTTGAGTTTCAATAATTCCTCTTGGTTACAATGTACTTGATCAATCCCTACCAGGCCTCTCACACCTTCCTTGCCACTAGTTTTGCATCACTTGTTGCTCCCTTGTCCCTGGGTTGGTCAACACCACCTCCTTTCCCCCACCTCCCCCTCTCCCATGTTCCCCTGGAACCATTGGTCCCATTGTTTTCTCCTCCAGACTGTTCATCCAGCCTATCTTATCTAGATAGATATGCAGAGATAATACTATGCACACACACACAAAAATAAGATAACAAGACCAAGCAACAAAAGAAAACACAACAGAAGACAACAAAAACAACAAAACCCAATGACCAAAGAAAAGAAAAAGAAATAAGTTAATTAAATAAAAATAAAAATTTTTTAAAGGGAAAACCTGTAAATAGTTCGATGTCTGTTTGTTGACCTCTAGGAGTGTCCTCCAGTTGAGTCTGATGGGGTACTATGCCCTGGCCCCAAAGTCTGCCCTTTGCACTCCCTCAGGACCTTCCTTCTCTGCTCCCTTGCTGCTCTGCCACACGCCCTTAGTGTTTTGCCTCGGTGTGGTGGGATCAGACGGAGCCAATCCGGACACTGAGTCTTCAGTATTGTCCCTTGTAGGGCCACGGGTCAGCGCGGGATGTAGTGTCTCATAGTGGGACCAATAAATTGACTTCTTATGCATATATGAGTGTCACTGGTTTGTTTCTGTAGACAACCTTGCCCAACTAATATCATTGACAATTTTGAACTTTTTTCTGTTTATCATGTTGTTTTCTATTGGCCCAGTTGTGGAGGTTTTGTTTACACTGTGCTGTAATCAATACCAAAGGCTGTAGTCCTTTATCTTCCTCAGCACCTGCTTCAGGTCTTCTTTACTTTCAGCAAGCAATGCTTATCATCTGTGTGTCTGTTCAGAACAAGTTTCCTCTGATCCTGATGCCACTTACTTTTTCAGAGTCCTACTTCTCTATTTGCTCAGTATACAGATGGAACAGATACATGAACGATACAACCTTGATTGACACCTTTCCTGATTCTGAAAATGTTTATAGCCCTTATTCTCTTTGAACAACCACATCTTGGTCTGTGTACAGATTCTACCTGGGCAAAATCAAGTGTTCTCAAATCCCCATTCTTCACAAGGGTTTCTAAGATTTGTTATGAACCACAGAGTCAAATGCCTTTGCATAGTCAATAAAACATAAATAAACCTTTTTCTCGTAGTCTCTTTTTTTAGCCAAGATCCTTCTCACATCAGCAGGGGTACCTCTTCCGCCACATCCTCTTCTGAAACCCGCTTGAAGTTCTGTCGACGCTCTGTTGATGCACCCCAGCAACTCTGGTTGAATTATCTTTGGCACAGCTTTCCTTGAATTGGTATTAATTATTCTTTTATAATTTCCTTATTCTGTTGGGTCTCCTTTCTTTGGCATGGGTACACATATGGATCTCCTCTAGTCAGTTGGCCAGGTAGCTGTCTTCCAAATTTCTTGGTATAGACAAATAAGAACTTCCAGTGTTTTGTCAGCTTGTTAAAATATTTCAATTGCTAATCCATCAATTCCTGGAGATTTGTTGTTGTTGTTAATGCCTTCTGTGCAGCTTGAACTTGTTCCTTCTGGTTCTTGATAATATAGTAACTCTTGAAATGTTTGAAAGTCCACTAGTTCTTTTGGGCTCACTTAATTTGCATATTTTTCCATTGTCTTTAAAAGTATTGTAAATTCTCATACTTGCTGTCATCAAGTCTATTCTGACTCATCGCAATCCTATAGGACAGAGTAAAAGTGTCCTTGTGAGTTTCTGAGACTGTCACTCGGAAAAGCCTATTCATTTTCCCTCGGAGGGGCTGCTTGTTTTAAACTGCTGACCTTGCAGTTGGCAGCCCACTAAGTGGGGGTTTATATTCCAGAGAATAAACTTTGGATTCAACACTTTAAACTACTCATTAACCCCTGAGCCCCAGCAGCCAACCCGACTCCCTTAGATTTCTCTTTTCCCTCTTGTGGATTCCTCTCTTCCCCTCTCCCGATGTCCTGCCTGCCAATCCAAGAGCCTGTTGCTTCACATTCCCTCTGTTTTGTATGAACGCCTTTCTGTGGTATTTTTTCCCTTTATAGCAGTGCCTCCAGGAATATTTGTCCTTCAGTGACTGACTAATTTCACTGAGCAGAATGTTATCCAGGTGGATCCAGGTGATGAGGAACTTTGTGGTTTCGGCATTGGTTTTTGGCCACACCTATGATTCTATTCTGTGTGTGTACCTGAGGGTTTTATTTTATCCATTGTTCTGCTGATGGACACTTAGGCTGCTTCCATCATTGGGTTACTGTGAACAGTGCTGTGATGAACATGGGTGTGCACGTCTGTTCATGCCAGGACTTTTACTTCTTTGGGGTACATAAACAGGAGAGGTGTGACTGGGTCAAATGAAATGTCCATTCACATTGTTTGAGGTGGTGCCATATCCCCTCCACAGTGGTTGTATATATTTACAGTCCTTCCAGGAGTGAATTCGGGTTCTGATCTCTCTATCTACTCTCCAGAATTTATTTTCTGTTTGCTGTTTGTTTTGTTTGATTACTTGGCTGCCATTGTCAGTATAAGGTGATATCTCATTGTTGTTTGGTTTCTATCTACTGGATAGGAGTGATTGCATGCATTTATTCATATGTTTTCTGGCTATTAGGATGTTGTGTTAGTCTGGGTTGACAAGAGAAACAAATGCAGGACACTCATATATATGTAAGAGAGAGCTTTATATCAAAGAGTAATTGTATATTGAGAAAACATCCCACGCAGTCCAGATCAGATCCATAAATCCGATCTTACCCCATACGTCCAATACCAGTCTGTAAATTTCTCTTCAGACCCACCCAACAC
The DNA here is from genome assembly GCF_000313985.2 of Echinops telfairi. Lineage (NCBI taxonomy): Eukaryota > Metazoa > Chordata > Mammalia > Afrosoricida > Tenrecidae > Echinops > Echinops telfairi. The sequence goes on from NW_022111320.1 coordinate 27,118,063, forward strand.
ATGCAATGACACCGAATGCAGGAAGATCACAGGCCAGTGGGTGGAAAGTATTGTGGACGGTGGAAGCATCTCAGCATGGGTGTGGGTCTCCACATGGCTCCTCAGCTCCAGGGCTCTGATTCCATCAGCATAGCTCCATGTGTCTTGTCATTAGGAAGGCCAAGCAGAGAGTGTATCTTGCCTCCAGTGAGCTATTTATCTCCTTAGTGCCTCCAAATGACATCATCAAACTGCTACCTGATTGACAGACTAGACTCCACCCCTTCACAAGTTGACAGGAGATTATGTAACTGCCACAGATGCCATCGTTTTAAATAAACCCCCCCAAACAAAAACCAAACTCACTGCCATCATGTCAATTCTGACTTAGAGGGAACCTGGTTGCATAGTAGTTAAACATTGGACTGCTAACCGTAAGGTCTGAAGTTCAAACCCTTCAGCCACTCTTCAGAGTTCCAGTTTCAGAAATCCACTGAGGCAATTCTACTCTCTTATAAGATTGCTATGTCTACTTTAGCAGGCTATTCATATCTTTTGCCTTTTTTTTTGCAATAGGGTTATTCGTCTTTCTCTTAATTAGTTGTTGAAATTTTTATAGATTTAGAGATTAATTCCTTGTCCATTCTATTGTCAAAAAAAATTTTTTTTTGCCAATCCATTGGTTCTCCTGTTACTGTTTTGGTGAAATCATTGGCTGTACCTAAGTGTCTTATTTTTAATAAGTTCCAGTCATCTATTTTGCCTTCTTTTGTTGGTGTTTCCTTTGTTCTATTTGATGGTGACTCTATACCCTGCAACAGGGGCCTTAATTTTGTCCCTGTTTTCTCATTGATGGTCTTTTTAACTCGGGATTTCCATTGTTTTTTGATGCTTCCTGCATCATTCAATATTGTGCCCATAGAATCTTTCAATATTCCACTGAATCCTTGAATTTTTTCATCAGTTCTTCAAGCTTACAATATGCTGTGCATGCTGTTCCTTTGTGGTTTTCTAACTCTAGGTCTTTGCACATTTCCCGATAATATTCAAGTTTGTCTTCTCGAGCTGCCCCTCGAGATTTTCTGTTCGGCTTTTTGAATTGGTCATTTCTTCCATTGGCCTTCGTTGCTCTGCAATCAAGCCTCAGAGTGCCTTCTCCCAACCACCATGGCCTTTCCTTTCTTGCTTCTCTTTTAAGGACCTTGTTCTTTGTCCATGGTGATGCTCTCAATGTCATTTCACAGTTCATCCGTTTTTACAATCATTACTGTTCTCTATGTTAAATCTGTTCAATGGGTGTCCTCAAAATTCAGTTGTAATATGAGTTCAAGGCCCTATTTTGGCTCTCATTGACTTGCTGTAATTTTCTTCAACTGCAGCCAGAACTTACTCTTGAGCAATTGATAGTCTGTTCTACAAATGACCCCTGGCCTGACTGCAGCTGCTAATGTTGAGCTAGTCCATCTTTTCTTCCTACCAACATAGTCAATTTGATTCCTGTGTATTTCATCTGTATGTCCAGACAGTCACCATTTTTCATGTTGAAAAGGGAGTATTTGCCATGAACAATTTATAATAGAAACTGAAATATGACTTTAATGAACTGGTTTCAATAATTAGAAGAGAGAACACGTAATGCATATGTTAAATTACAAATAGAGCTTTACCAATGCCATTATTATGTAACTCACTAATACCTAGTGTTATTTCCAAAATATCAGCTGTCTGATTGTCCACTAGATGTCAGCATATTTCCACACTGCAGTAACTGATAGAGTATCCGTCTGGTGGTTAAAAAGTCTGTGCGATAGGTGCTCAAATGCCTGCTTGTTTCTTGTCGGTGTGAAAGAAGCCATGACCAGGCCACTCTCCATTAATTTCACATGTGACAGGCTGATTGCTTTTGTCATTGGCTCATTGGCATCTGCAAACTCTAGTTTCAATAATCATTTGCTTTCCTCTCATTAAGCATGATGGGCTTCAAATGAATTCGAATGGGGTAATCGATGCTTTGTTTGTGTTAAATTAACAGCATTGAATGGAAGGGAGTGGCAGGATATGATGACACACATATAACTGTCTCTCTCCATCATTTGACTCTTGTGAATGACCCCACAGTGGACCATAATGCACCCAAGACTTGCGGCTAGCTGTCTAGTACCCTTTCGATGTAAGCCACTGGGCGCCAATGCACCCTCCCAACCAAAGCTCACAGCATGTTTAGAATATGCAGTTGGTGTGGTATAATAGAAGCATATGCTCCTCGTTTCAGCAGAGCAAGTATTTTAATCAAGATTATCTTAGTGCTGTCTCAGAGGTATTCCTGTATTGCTGACGACGGTTTCAGAAGCTCTGTGTTTGGGAATAATTCAGATTGGAAGTCTCTGAGTCATATCTAGTTGAATTTTCCCAAGTACACTCAGAAGAAGACTAGTCCTGCAGAATGTCATTAGATGACACTCGTCTAAAAGGATCCCAAGGACGGTACTGAAAACACCAAAATGTTCTCTGTTGCATGACTTTGCAGAACCTTTAGTAGGTTCCTATATGTTAGGGAATACCCAAAATAGAATCTGTGTGAGAATTTTCTTTCTTTCCGTTTTTTTTTAAAATTTATTTTTATTATTTTAAAAATGTTCTTTCTTTTAAAAAAAGTCTGGATAATTATGTTAAACTGCTGATTTGAAGAATTTCAAAGAGACTTTTGGACTACAATTGGATGCTTCATCTCTTATTGCTCTTCCTTTTTTATTTCCCTTTTTCATTCTTTGTAACTAATGAAGCACATCTTATGTGATAGGCACTATATGGGAACAATGTAACAATTTAAGCATGATACAAAGAGTGAAGAAAATTATCAAGGCTTAATTGTGCCAGTAGACACAATATTTAGACTAGTAGGATGATTTAAGGTCCGTCCACATACCATCACTAACATAGGCACTGGGCATTTCCTCTGACCCAGGGTTCACTGGGGGAAGGAAATCTTTTCCTACACATTCAAAGGAATTCTTTTGACAACTTTGGAATCTTTTTGTGAGGAATTGACATAAACGAGGGCTAGCCAGCAGGAAACTAAGGAGAAACTTAGGGGTTCTTAGTGTTTGGAACAGAATTAAACCATCTTAGCCATCTGTAGGCAAAACGTCATAGGAGGGACTAACAAGGACAGAGCCACGGTAAAACACAGAGGGATGAGAGTGTCCAGTGTCCAGCAAGGCCTTTGTGCTGAGAGGATTCTGTGTTACAGACTTCACTCCTGTAAGCAGAAAGAGGAAGCTCCTGGAAGTGTGCTTCCCAACCTGGATGCGGAAAGCAAATGGAGGTGTGGGGTGAAGTCTCGGGCTGCTGAATACAGATGACACAAAGGCTGGGCCTGATCTACCCTGGGGAAAGTTCAAGTGGTGGGCACCATCTGCTCTCAACTCTATCGTCTTTCACCTCCCAAGTCCTGTCCTGGGGAACGAGAGCCTTTCCTTCCCTGGAGAGGGATCTGGCAACACACATTTGCTCCTCTCTTATGACCGATTTCCAGTGTTTTCTTAGAAAATTACACATCAGCCCAGAGGAGAGGTTGAGGTAACGGGTTTTTTGGGTTTTGTTTTTGAGGGAACATCTAGAAGACTATTAAGCTAAGAGAGTCATGAACAATGAAGGTGCATCTTCAAGTTTTTGATTGGAGACCATGCACTGTGATAGAAAATCTAAAACTTCAGCAATTGTTCATGTATAATTTTCATCTCACCAGACTGGGGTGCAGAATAAAATCATTTTAAGAAGCCTACTTGCTGAAATTTTAGTTTACATATAAAAACCTAGAAATATTGCAAGTGTGCATCTTGATGAATGCTCATAAACGGATCATAACCCTTCCCACCAGCAAGCAGATTTAGGGGAGAAAAACGTGTGGAGACTTCACGAAGTCTGTGGAGAAATGGAATTCATGGATAATGGATTTTTTCCACCAACCTTTTACAGCTTTCCCAGGTTCCCAGATGCCCTGTGTGGTCTTCTGCCCTTCAGTGTTTCATATCATAACTGACTGTAGGCAGCATAGATTAGTTTGGGCTTTGAAACAATCAGTGCTCTTTTGTTTTGTGTGTGATCTCCATTGTTGAGTGAAGTTTACCCATGTTGCTGTGTGTAGTTGTAGACTGTTCTTAATGTTGGTGTAGGTAATTCCATGATGGGACTCTTTCACCATTTGTTTATCCATTTTACTGTTTCGTGTGCTGTTATTTGAATAGTGCTGCCATGACCATTCGTGTACATGATTTTTAAACTCCCAGAATATATGGAAGTCTATTTCTTTAAATATTCCTATGTAATGACATATAACTAGTCCAGTTGATTCAGAAAACCCCATCCTTTCTACTTTGAGAGTGCATTCTCAATATAAATATAAGGATACTGTTATAGATTGATTTGTGTCCCCCAAAATATACATAGTAAATTCTATACCTATAGCTATTACCCCACTTTATCATGTTAACAAGCAGTGTTGTGTAAGATGCAGCTTGAGATCTAAAAGAGTAGATTAAGCAACCAAGAAGAAAGCAGAGGTAAGGAAAGATAGAAGGCAAATCTCATGTAGCTTTTCTGGCACGTTTGATCAATCAAATTGTATCAGAAAGGAATGAATGAGAGTTGAATGAGGGGTAAACATGATAGTGGGGCAGAGGAAAAAAGGAAAAGAGGAAATAAAGGGGAAAAGTATATATAGATATACGAAGGTGTAAATATGCAAATATATAAATATATGTATATTTGTTTATGCATGTATATATGAGCAAATGCAACAAAGAAGCATATGGACTTTGGTCTCCTACTTAAATATTACCTCAGTACAAAATTTGTTTGTTCTAATAATGTGGTATTGTATAATACTCACCTCCCTGAGAGGATTGCTGAAGACAAAATGGGTGAATAAGCAAATGTGGTGAAGAAAGCTGATGGTGCCTGGCTATTAAAAGATACAGTATCTGGGGTCTTAAAGGCTTGCGGTTAAACAAGAAGCCATGTAGCAGGGAAGTAACAAAGCCCTCATGGAAGAATCCTACCAACCTGTGGGATCATGAAGTATCGACAAGAAGAGGTATAAGAATTTCAAAAACAAGCAACCAAATCAAAGTGAAAGGATGTGCATGTAGTGGAGACCCCAAACACACCTGTAAGATAATTAGACAGTCCCTCTCAGAAGGGTCACAGGAAAGGGATGATAAAGCCAAGGTGTAGTTAGTATATCACTGATGAACAATATAATTATCCTCTAGTTGTTTAATATTTTCTCCCCTTACTATATGTTTCTTTTCCCATTTTATGTCATTAATTATGTTAGATTTGCATATGTACATTTGTATATTTAAGATTATTCAGTACATGAAAGCCGAGATAGATAACCCTTCAGTAATAGTAACAGGAGTAATCCCTGAGGGTACAGGAAGAGAGTTGGGGGCAGGGGGAGATAGGGGAATAGGGAGTGGATATCATTGATGACTATATAACCTCACTCAATGGGATTGAACAACAGAATTGTAAGTGAATGGATATATTGGATTGTGTAAGATATGACACACCCAAAAAACTATTATAGGAAAAAAACGACTAATAATAAGGGTTCCTGGGGGCTAGGTTGGGGGAGGGAGGAGAAAAGGGGGAGCTAGTACCAAGGAGTTCAAGAAGAAAGAAAATGGTTTGAAACTGATTGTGGTAGCAATTGTATAGTACTGCTTGATCTGATTGCACTATGGAATATTATGATATCTGTATGATCTCCCAATACAATTATTAATTAAGAAAAACTAGACAAGAGATCACCAAGGAAATGGAGCAAGGCCCTTTCCCCTAAGCCAACAGAGAGACCTCCTCTAACTGGTATCCTGACTTCAGTCTTCCGGCCTCCTGGTGCTACCTTGTTGTGCTAGTGATCCCAAGGTCAGCAGTTTGAAACCACCAGCTCTTCTTCAGGAGAAAGAAGACTTTCTACCTCTCTAAAGCATTACAGTCTTAGAAACCCACAGAGAGAGTGCTACCTTGTCCTAGAGGGTTGCTATGAATCAGAATCGACCCGATGGTAGTGTAAGTGAGTTTAACCTGAAAAATTACAGTTCAGTTTGTTAACTGCCCACTGTGGTCGTTCTGTCATATTAATAGCATTAGGAAATGTAGACAGACACCCAAAGTTCAGTCCTGCCATCTTGCACAGCGGGGAAAAAAACTAACAAAGCAGTAAATATGAGACATGAGACATCTACATATTAACCTTTTTTCTCAGCTTCTCTAGAGATACTTATACAGCCTGGGATGCATTAAATATCTGGTCCCAGGGGATACGATTTTTAAATTATAAGGTTACCACACTATAGGGTAACTACAACAAAGCATGTTCTCAGAACTAATTCTTGCCAGATGTATTCACACACAAGCCTTCTTCACAACAGCAGATACTCACACAGGGTGTTCATACCAGCTATCTTCTTGTCCAAACAAAACAAAAACAAAAATGACCTTGCTTTGCAACCTGGGTCTCAATGCGGATTCCTCCACTGTCCATTAACCAGGTCTATACAACTTTGAAACTTAAATAAGAAGGAGTCGTGAGTACTGTCCCAAGGCTGTGAGTGTGAAGTCATTAGACTTCAGTTCAAAATGTTTACCTTTAGGGTGCACAATAAATGACAACTCAAGACGGCCAGATATATGCTGTTTTTATATTCTCTTTGCCTTTTTGTGACACGGGAGTCCCATTCTGCCTTTGTGGATGAGCGTGATAAAAAGTTTTGCCCCATCTTCAACCTTCATTGTTTGTGTGTTCTGTCACCTAAATTGTTTATCTGTACAAGTCAACAGTCCATGAATGATGGCCTAAAAAGACTGTCCTATACATGTATACTTTCTTTTTCTCAACAGGGTTATAAAGTCTATATCACTGGCCAACTTAATGGCAATATCAATAGAAATACCATATACCCCATGGGGATAATTAATAATGTCCTTCAACAAAATGATAATGATGTTTTTTAAGTGAACCAGGGGCATATATAAACCATAGGCTTTTGAGCAGATTCTGAGCTTGGCCTTAATCATAGGCCTAATCAAAGCACAATTCGTTCTTTGGACATGGCCCTGCTTACTACCTTGCATCATGAAATAATTGTTGAGATATTGGTTCTATAACAAAGTGTAGTAAAGGCAATCAGAAAGAATAGCATACAGTGTCTTAAAGGCTTGTTTTGAAACCAGCAGCGATTTAAATGAGATGTTAGCTAAGTTAATGCAGAAAAAGCACACCAGGCTATGTGATTCTAGAATTGGAAATCATAAAAATCTAGCCTGGAGAAAGGCATAGTATCATTAGAGCTTAACTTCTGAACACCCACTTTTCTCTAGATGATAGTAAAAGCCCAAAACCCATTTCCAGGGTCCCCAGGTGGATTAAGACTTTGACTACGGACCAAGGATGGGAAGGCCTTGTCATCAGAGTACATTGTAGGTGGGTTACTGCAGTCCTATGGACCAAGGATGGGAAGGCCTTGTCATCAGAGTACATTGTAGGTGGGTTACTGCAGTTGTACTTAGGTAAATATGTGATGCCTTGTTAATTTGATTTCCCTCTTGATCTAATATATAATTTTCCAGTTTTTAACACTTTCGGCGTTGTTTCAATTTAGGTTTGTCTCTGTTTCATTCTGTTGTTGGGCCATTTGTGTTATATTTTGTTTTGAGTTTGCATGTGTTTCTGAATATGAAACCTGGAATAGTTAAATCTATAGAGACTGGGGTGGCAGTTACATAATCTCCCATCAAGTTCTGAAGAGGTGAAGTTTTGCCTGTCAATCAGGTCGCAGTTTGATGACCTCATTTGGAGGTGCTACAGAGAAAAATAGTTCACTGGAGGTGGGACACACACACTCCCTGTGTGACATTCCTGTTAACAAGCCACATGGAGTTACGCTAGAGCCCTGAGCTTTAGGAGCCACGTGGAGACCCATGCCAGCACTGAGGTGCATATACCACCACTAGATCCACAGGACTTTCCACCGACTGGCCTGTGATCTTCCTGCATTCAATGTTGTTTCATGTGTTGTGTGAGTCTAAAGAGAAATTTATAGATTGGTATCGGACATATGGGCTAGTATCAGATATTTGGACTTGACCTGGATGGAGCTGGGATTTTTTAAATGTACAATTGCTCTTGTATATAAACCTCTTTCTTATACACAGATGAGTGTCCATGAATTTGTTTCTCAAGTGTGGTAGTTATGTAATCTGGCGTCAATTTGAGAATTAAGAGTCTAGGGGTGCAGACTAGCTTGTCAGTCAGGATATAGACAATGAGGGCTCTATGTGTGCATGGCCTCCTGAGGATTCTTGGAACTCCTGTATTTTCTCCTAGGAGGCAGGAGACACTCTTTCTCTAGGTTCACTCCTTTTGGGACTCTCAGCAGACTCCCTGGGAGAAATAGCAGCTGACAAGACACATGGAGCTACTTATGCTAGTGCCCTGAGCTGGAGAAGCCACATGGAGACCCCTGCCAGCACTGAGATGTCTACATTGCCACTGGATCCAAAAGACTGCCCATGCACTGGCCTGTGATTTTCCTGCACTTGGCATCATTTCATGTGTAAAGTCTGAAGAGGACTTTATAGATTGGTATTGGGCATATGGACTAATACCAGACTTATGGACTTGATCTGGACTGGGCTGGGATGTTTTCTCAATATTCTATTGCTCTTGTATATAAAGATCTTTCCTATACATGTATGAGTCTTCCTGGATTTGTTTCTCTAGTCTACCCGGATGAACACAACTGAATGAATAGTTTCAAAAGGACATGGCAACGGAAGTTGATAGGAAATGGAAAGCTAACAACATGTAGAAAGAAGGAGAAATGTCCCTGAATTGCTAGTGGTGATGGTCGCACAACTCTTGTGAATATGGTTGAATTATTGAAATGTGTGATGTGTGAGTTGCATAGTGGTGAAATGGTTAAAAATAAATAAATGAATTAATTGGGGGAAAAGAAGGGATCATGAGCTCATCCCTGATTTTCCCCAAATAGTCCTTGGGGAGTATCTCAATTGTGTGAATCTGCCACCACAGTGATCACAAGTAGATGACTTTAAAGAACAGAAATTGATTTGTTACTGTCTAAATTCACGTTGTTGGCCAAACCATATTTTGTCTGTTCTGGAAAATTGTTCTTTGTCTGGCTTGTCTTTGCCCTGTCTGTTTCTTGATGTTCCTTGGCTTTTAGATGCATCTTCACATGACATCTGTCCCCCACTCCATCCCACCCCAGCCCCACACCCACCCCTCCATGAATCTCCATCTCTATGTCTGTTATCCTCATTGATAAAACACTATTCGGCATGTATTAGGGCCCACTATATTCTAGAATGACCTGATTAATTTGTGTAATAACATCTTCAAAGAATTTTTTTTAAATTTCCACATAGGGTCATATTCCCTGGCACTGGGGTGAGGATTTCAACGTATCATTGGAGGACTTGGTTTGCTCCAGAGTAGCGCCCATGTTGACTAATGCACTCCAATAGGCACAGGATGGGACACACCATCTAACTCCATCTGCTTCCAGCTCTAGGATCCGGGCCTTTGGAAAGCAACCATATTTTCTCTTTGAACACCAGGTAGCTGCTTCCTATTTGAAAATTAAAAGACAACAAGAAAACACGCCTCCCAGTTGCTTTAAAACTGAATACCAAATGAAGAAAAACGTATTTCTATGGAGTGTTTTGACCATCATGACCCCGCAGGGCAGGGGCAAACTGCCTCTGGGGGGTTCTGAGATGGTAAGTCGGGTAAGCAGGGTAGAAAGCTGCATCTTTCTCTCACAGAGCCTCTTGTAGTTCAGACTGCCCAACTTGAGGTCAGCAGCCAACTCATCGTCTACTGTGCTACCAGGGATCCTGAATGACAACAGAGCCAATTGCAAAATAATACCATTTATGTAACCTTCTTTTTTTCCCCGGATGCCATGAAGCTGACGCTGACGGACGGCAGTTCCGTACGTGACTCAGTAGAAGTGAACGCCATTCCTGTGATGTTCGGTGCTGTCACCTTTCTGGGAGCAGATTTCTAGGTCTTTCTCCCAGGGAGCACCTCGACTGGTGAGTAGCCAAGCACTCAGGCTGTGCCCTCGGGGCTCCATGCGCAAAACTCAAAACCAGACAAGCAGTGGGGTGTCTCAGGCACTTTACGAAGAACAGTATGTCTGGGACCGGGAAACACTGGTCTCCGTTTGTCACGTCCCAGCAGGATTGGCTGTGATGTAGTTTGGGAAAAGGGGAAGCATTAACTGCATGCCTGGATTCCTTTTCCAGAATGATCCAAAAAGTATATAGAAAAATGCTAATGCCCATTAAATTCTAACAATGGGTTCATGGGACTGTTCTATTATTTTCCTGATCTTTAGCGTATGTTTGCATGATTTCTCGATTTTTAAATTAAAATGAAAGGTTTACCAATATATTCCTCTCAAATGCTAAATCAAAAGTGCTACCTTAGAAAAGAAACCAGCAGAAATGACTAGATAGTATGATCTCAACCATACGCCAAAAAAAAAAAAAGACTACTAAAAGCCAATTATCTCAAAAGTGTTAGCTGCCATCTCTAGTTAGTGGGGATGGTGTGTGTGTGTGTGTGTGTGTGTGTGTGTGTGTGTATGAGAGAGAGAGAGGGAGAGTTCTTGAATGCCCAATCATTTACCAGTGTAGTGTTTTTGTTTACACGTGGGTAAGGAGTAAATTACGGTAAAAGGAGACAAGAAATCTGGCATAGAACCAGGGGACCCTTCTCAAGCTGAGGGCTGGATACTGCTGCGTCCTTGCTGTCCTTCCGCAAGGTCAGAAGGGGAAGTTTATCTCCTTTTCCTTCTGCCTTGCCAAGGAGCACTGTCTTCTTCTACCCTTACAAGCTAAAGACGGTGCCAATTTCCTTGTAGGAAAAGTCGCTTTTAGCTCTGGCTGCTCCCCACGACCATGGTGCTCAGGAGGTTTCTAAGAGAAGCCCAGGGGCTCAGCTACGGAATTTCACTTAACGGTTCTCAGCCGCTGATAGCCGTTAACTAATCTGCTTCAATAAGGCCTGGCCTTGTTTGGCAGTTTGGGAGTAGTGCCAACAGCTCATATGTTTAGCTGCTGGTCAAAAACTGAGAGCTTTGAGCCTACCCAGAGACTCCCAGAGAGAAAAGGAGAGTAACCTTTGGAGCGGTTGGCATGTCTGAACCTTGACCTTTCCCTTAACCAATGGTTAAGCTCTTTAGCACCTTTATCAAACCCACTGCCATCAAGCCAATTCGGACTCATAGTGACCCCATAGAACAGAGTAGCACTGGTCCTGCGGCTGAATCTTTTTCGGAAAAGAGAGCCTCATTTCTCTTCCTCGGAGTGGCCGGTGGTTGCAAACTACAGACTTTGTAGTTAGCAGCCCAACATATACCCCCGCCCTGCGATGACAGTGCTTTGGCAGTTACTCATTGCGTCCAGGGTTACACGTGTCCCCTAACTCTGGGTCTGCACTTCTCTGAGGGCAGTGCTGCTCAAAATAATTCCCTGCACTCATTTCAAACAGTCCATTCTTACTCTTCCCCACTCTTAACTATGATTCTTTCTTTGACAACACCCGCAAAACATAACATCTTTTCCAAAGACCCTTAACATTTTTAGAAAATATATTCACTATAGTAAACTGGGTGCTGGGGTGGGGAGGGGGAGGTAGCTGGATATAGTAGTGGAGGTGAAAGATTCAATGAGTAAAAGCTTTACATGGGACAATGGGAGTCTGTCAAATCGAAGTGCATGGCTACAACTTTCCCACCAGGAGTACAAAAGATACACAAAAAGCCCCACCCAGGACCTCCTAAATCAAAATGGGAAATAGAGGAGGTGACAGCATCTATTTGTCCTAAATCCCCCTCAATAGATTCTTTAACACCCAAGATTTGGGAATTGGTCTTAAGGGGCACCCCTTGGTTCTAAATTGCCATGGTAGACTGAGAACAGCAGGACACATGTTCCCAGGAATTGAAAGAAGGGTGGGCAGGTAGGATTCTCCCCAATGTCAGATTTCTGTTTGTGTGTAAATGTGAGTTGGTTAACACTGAATTAGCTCTGAGAAAGAGAAGCTATATAAATGCTAATTACTCCTGGGCAAACTTAATCTCCTATTTACCTCTTAGGGAATTTCTTTTCAATCCACCTGTGAAGGAGGAAAAGAATCTATTGTTGCTCTCAATTATAATAAGAGTTCTGCATAATACAAAGATAAAAGCGAAAAGATAATATCCAATGTTGGTGAGGGCAGAGAAAGGTAGCTTCAAATATGATTGGTGGCAGTATAAAACAAACTGGTATAACTAGCAAATCCTTTCTTAAAACTCCCCCATAGAGGAATGCATACTCCAGAAACACCCCTATGAATGTGCAAGACAGAAGCAGGTAAAAAAATATATATTGCTAAAAAATAACAGGAAATTTCATTAAACAAAAATATCAAAGGGTAAAACTATTGTTTGTTGAATATCTCTCATCTATGTCTACACACATCTGAAAGCAGAGTGACACGTCCCCAAAAGTCCTGGTGGCCTTGTGTGCTGAGCACTGCACTGCTAACCTTAAGGTCCAGGGTTCAAACCCTTCCATCAGTGACTTTGAGGGGGAAAGATGAGGCTGTTTGCTTTTGTAAGAGATTTACAGCCTCAGAAACTCTCTGGAGTAACTCTGTTCTGCCCCCAGTGTTGCTCTGAGCTGGAATAGAGTCAATGGTGATGGGTTTGGTTTTGGATTGAGTTCACCTTTCCCCCCCAAAATCCGTGCTCTTCATTTCACACCATGTCAAACAGCAGTTCAGGCACCCTGGAGGGATTCAGTTCATGTTCCTTTGAAATATTCATTGAGCTTAGGGAACAAAAATATACCTGAAGGGGCAAGGTAAGGGCATTAGGGTGGATGGAGGAAGATTTCCCAATGGATTTTTTTGTAGGGCAGTGTTTGCTACCCTCCAAGGATAAGCAAGGGCATTGTGATGAGGGGGAAAAATTCCTTGGCACAACGTACCTGATCTTTTGCTCATCAATGCAACAATCGATTTACTAAAGACATCCTCCTAGTATGCCCCCAGGATCATTCTGGGTCTTTCAGAAAATCTATCAAGACTCTTGTTTTAAGTAAATCCCATCAAATTGTCTTGGTAATGCTGGGGTTGTAGTCACTGTAATCAATGTATGTATATAGGAATGAAAGTTAAAACACAAACCCTCATTCCCTCTCTGCAGTCTTTTCGTGGAGCAACCTCACATAGGAGCGGCCCCACTAGGCTCCCAGAGGGAAGAGTGTGCCTTCAAATCTCCTAAGTAAGAATGCAAATCTTAAACAGAAGACTCGAGGGCAGATGCTGAGTCAGCATCTTGCAAGAAGATGCTAGTCTAGCAAGGAAGCTCATTGGGTCTGAGGGTTGTGGTGAGTGGCAGTTCCTTCAGTGAGGGAGGGCTGTCAGCGTGCTGCTCGATCCCAGAAACTCACTGGGCAGCAAGTGCGGGAGAAGCAAGCGTTGATCACCTCAAGCTGAGAGAGTCCTGTCATCTGATTATGCGGCCTATAAATTTGTTTTATCAGCATTTCTCTTCCAAGCTATGTGCCTGGCTTAGGTGAGATGATTTGGGTTTTCCCTTACACATCAAGGGGTCTCTGTTGTGCCTGGGTCGTGATTTATCTGTCCCTTCCAGGCTCACAACCTGATAAGGTCTCATTTTTTATTTATCTTGGCTCCCAACAACGACTCATATTAAACAATGGGAAGTAACCATAAGCTTCCGAGTTGACCTCTCTGCGTTGAATTTAAGCGGGCCAGCAGATTGGCTCATCTCATCAGCAAGTGTTTCAATTCCTTCTCACTTTCAGGAAGCAAGGTCCTGTCATCTGCACATCTCGGGTCGTTAGTAAGCATCCCTGCAAGCCCGATGCCACAGTCTTCTTTATGCGATCCAGCTTCTCTGATGATTTGCTCAGCATACAGATTGAACAGTATGGCGAGATGGTACAATCCTGATGCACACCTTTCCTGCTTTTAAACCGGGCAGTATTCCTGCATTCTGTTCCCACAGTTGCCTCTTGGTTCCTGTACAAGTTCCACATGAGCACACTGAAGGGTCCAGAATTCCCATTCTTCTCAATGTTCTCCATAGATTATCATGGTCCACACAGTGGAATGCCTTTGTAGAGTCAATGAAACACATTTTCTGACATTCTCTGCTTTGAGCCAAGATCCATCTGACATCAGCAAAGATATCCTTTGTTCTATGTCCTCTTCTGAATCCAGTTTGAATTTCTGGCTGTTCTCTGTTTTGTTTTGTTTTAATCATTTTATTAGGGGCTCATACAACTCATCACAATCCATACATACATCAACGGTGTAAAGCACATTTGTACATTCATTGCCCTCATCATTCTCAAAATATTTCCTCTCCACTTAAGCCCCTGGCATTAGGTCCTCATTTTCCCTCTCCCTCCCCGCGCCCCCTCCCTCACGAGCCCTTGATAATTTATAAATTATTATTTTGTCATATCTTGCCCTGTCCAATGTCTCCCTTCACCCACTCTTCTGTTGTCCGTCCCCCAGGGAGGAAGTAAAATATATTCATTGTAATCGGTTCCCTCTTTCCAATCCACTCTCCCTCTACTCTCCCAGTATCGCCACTCTCACCACTGGTCCTGAAGGGATCATCCGCCCTGGATTCCCTGTGTTTCCAGTTCCTATCTGTACCAGTGTACATCCTCTGGTC
>NW_022111320.1:27133876-27145378 GCF_000313985.2 Echinops telfairi
CATTGTTTTCTCCTCCAGATTGTTCATCCAGCCTATCTTATTTAGACAGACCTGCGGAGATAATAACATGCACAAAAACAAGACAGAGCAAAACCAAGTAACAATGTACAACAAAGCAGCAACAACAACAAACCACTGACAAAGAAAAAATTAAAACACAACAAGAAAGAAAAGCTTGTAGTTAGTTCAAGGATCGTTGTCCTTTAGGAGTGTTTTCCAGTCCAGTCTGTAGGGGCACCATGACCTGGCCCCAAAGTCTCTGGCAGTTCTCTGTTAATGCACTACTACAACCATTATTGGATTGCAATAATTTGACTTGTGTGCAATATCAATGATATCATTCTATAGTTTGAGCATTCTGTTTGGCCACCTTTCTTTGGAAGGGCACACATAGGAATCTCTTCCGGTCAGTTGGCCAAGTAACTACCTTCTGAATTTCATGGCACAGATACATGAGTGCTTCCAGGGCTTTCTCGGCTTTCTGAAACTTTTCAGTGGGTATTCCGTCAATTCCTGGAACCTTGATTTTGGTCAAGGCAGTCAGTGCAGTTTGAACTTTTTCTTTCCACACCATTTGTTCTTGCTCAGATGCTACCTCTTGAGATGGTGGGATGTCAGTAGTTCTTTAGGCACAGTGACTGTGTGTATTCTTTCCATCTTCCCTTGATGCTTCCTGCATCAGTCAATGTTTTGTCTCTGGCATCTTACAAAATAGCAACTCGAGGCTTGATTTTTTTCCTGATTCTTTCCTTTTCAGATATGCTGAGCATGTTCTTCCATTTAATGACCTTTTTCTTACTTATGAGTGATGTTCTTGATGTCTTCCCCCAGCTCATTGGGTCTTCTGTCATTAGTGTTCAATGAAGCAAATCCGTTTTTGAGATGTTCTCGAAATGCAGATGGGATAGATTTACAGTCTAATTTTGGTTCCTGTGGACTTACTTTTATTTTCTATAGCTTCATCCTGAACTTACAGATGAGCAATTGATGATCTACTCCACAATCTGCCCCTGGTCTGGTTTTAACTGATGATATTGAACTTCTCCAGCTGTCTTCCCACAGACGTAGTCATTGCTATGTCTGTGTATTCCATCTGGGAAGTCCATGTGTACAGTCGCTGTTGTTGAAGAAAGGCATTTGCTATGAGCAAGTTGTTGGTCTTGCACAACTTTATCAGACTCTGAGCAGCAACCCGTGGCCAGAGCCCCACAGACAGCACCCAATGATCCCACTCACCACAGAGCCAGAGGACGGCTGGTAAACCCCATGCGCATGTTAGGCTCAGATCACAGCAGGTTCACAGACATTTTCAGAGGGAAGAAATGACCCGTGTTCTTCTAGAGGTTTCTGGGACCTCGAGGGCTCAGGCAGCAGAAAGCAGGCCCTACCCTGACCCTTTGAGAGTGCCCAGGTGTGACCAGGCTCCCTGAGTTGGGGAAGCATTGTTTGGGTTTGGATGTGGGGTTTCTCCAGAATGCTTGCTCATCAGAGATCACCCCTTTGCCCCATCACGTCTTGTAAAATTCCATCTTGCAATCTCCAGCATCATTTCTATCACTATGGCCATATTTTCCACCTGCCAATCCATCTTTATTTCCAACTGTCACATTCTGCTCACCGGTAGTTATCAGTGCACCTTGATTGCACATTTTACACTGAAGAAGTTACTAAAAAAACCCTCCAAAGTCTTTATCTTTGGCATGAGTGGTTGGTGTGTAAATGTGACTAATAGTGTTGTTAACTAATCTTTGTAGGCATATGTATATTATGTTATCACTGACAGAATTATACTTCAGGATAGATTATGAAATGTTCTTTTTGGCCGTGAATAGGATTTCAATTTATGATTCCTAGGGTAGCAGATCATATGACTATCCAATTGAAAATGAACAATTCCAGTCCATTTCAGTTTATTATTGCCTAGGATACCAAACTTTATGTGTTTTTATTTTGAATTACTTTAAAATTTCCTAGGTTCATACTTCGTATGTTATATATTCTGATTTAAAATGAATATTGGTAGCTGTTTTTGTTTGGTTGTTCTTGTTTTTCATATTAGGTTGTCCCACATCAGCAAATAAAGGTCCCCAAAGTTTTACCGCACTCAAGTGATTCTACTTTGAGGAAACTGCTCTCTCTCAATTGCAATTTCAGTGGCTTCCAACCTGAGACGTTCATCCTCTGGCACTGTGTCCGGCAATTTCCCTCTGCTCTCCATGAGCGTTTCATTGGCAATTCCTTGAACAAGTAGATAGTCAGATCTTTATTCTTAGCTTGTTTTAATCTGGAGGTTCTGTTGAAACTTGTCCACATATTAATATTTCAAATACCCGTGGCACAGCTTCTAGTATCATGGCAACAAGCTGCACACCACAGAACAACAAATAGACATAAGTGTGGTAGAAATAATTGAACATATTACGGAGAATCTGTAGATAATAAAGTAGAAAATAGCCAAGAAACATTGCTAAGTAAATAAAAAACATATGGGAGAACAGTATGTATAACACAACCCAAATTTGTTTCTTAAAAAAGAAAACAAAAGTAAAATATTTTAGCATATGTGTAGAAAAACAAACTTAAATATATATGCTCTGTTATGACTGTTACAGGGTTATCTCTTGGGCAGGAGTTCGGGAGAACTTCCATTTTATTTAGGAAGCAGTTATGAGTCACTCAACTCTGTTTTACAAGTAGAATAATAATAAAAAGGACTTGTCAGTTCCCTCACAAATTAAGGAAATAGAATTCCAAAATATCACCATAGACAATAGAACTTGAAGCACATTTCATGCAGAGTGACTTGATTAATTAGATATTTTGTGGTTGAGGAAATTTATTATTATGAAGTCACTGGCTTATCATAAGAGTAAAACAGCATTGTGTTACCTTATAAGCAAGTAAAACCTTTAGCAGCAAGAAGTCTAAGCTTGACCAAGTATGGACACATAGAGATGTCCAAAAGGAATGTCAGTTGCTCTGAGAACAGAGTGACTAATTGTCATAACAAGATCAATAACCTGAACTAATTTTTTTTGTGACATCCACTGCTTAAGTGCATAGGAATTTCCACAAAGTGCAGAATTGCTCTTAAAACAATCCTTCCACCTTCCTCCCCCAAGAGAGCAATGGGGAAACCGGAACAAAATCAGACTGCGATGATGGTTAAGAGTTCAGGAGCTTTCAATTCACATTACCTGGGGGCATGTTAGCAAAGCATGCCTGCCACTATTTAGGTGCCTTGGTGTTTCCAGGGAAGATGGCATGTGCTCAGGCCACAGGAAAGTGGAGAGGGTACATCATCCAGACCAGGAAATACAGGGGAAGGAGGTGTTGAATTCTTCCTATCCCTGAGTCCTGGGTAACCAGTTCCAAAGAGGTAGACTTGGTGATATCTGCCAAACCAACCGATTCTAGAGTATTGGTGAAGAAGGTCAGGAGCTGGGAGTTCAGAGATGTTGGTGAATCTTACCTGCATCACCAACTAACTGATTTTAAACAAATCTCCTGCCTTTCTTGACCTTGGTGTCCTTAACTGAATAAGTGAGACTAAGAGCAAACTGGTTGTCATTGAGTTGACTCCAAGCCATGGTGACCCATAGGTCTCAAAATAGAATTTCAAGGAACATCTGTAAAATCTCAAGACTACGTTTTTTAGAATAATAGTAAAAAGAAAGGAAAAGAGTAGGTAAAAATCTAGGATAGGCATGTGTAAACTACTCACATCCTCCCCTCACCAAAAACCAGACTCATTGCCATTGAGTGTGTTAGGATTCATAGTATTTCTACAGGACAGGTAGAACTGCCTCTGTGGGTTTCTGAGTCTGTAACTCTCTATGGGGGTAGAGAACTCAGTTTTTTTCTCCTGTGGAGCAGGTGGTGGTTTTAAACCACTGACCTTGGGGTTAGCTGCCCAATGCTTAACCACTATGCCACCACTGGGGCTCCAGTAGCCTGACTTAAGAGGTATTAAAATATGGCCAGGAAGTTTAGGCCTTTCCCTTGGGAATCCTGAAAATTCTAGATCTTCCACAGAGTCCTGGGTTAGATGCTTAAAACTCCCTCCTTAATCACGCTTTCGAGTTAAATTAAAGCCTGAAAGGGCCCCATAAATATGCAAATCGATTATCTGCTAACTCATTACCCCAATTAACACCTTACCACTAATTCCTTTTCCAGACTCTCAAATCTCCTGAGAAAGCAGGGAAATGAGGAGTGTGTAGAAGGGGGAGATGAGGTGGGTTAGGCTAAGGCAGAACCTTCTGTTAAATGACTGATGAGCTTGAAGAGAATCAGTGCCCCTGGTTTGAGAACTGAGGCTCCATCTAGCTGTTTGGGATAACTCGTGAAAATTCTTCTGTGAGATGATTCCCCTAACGTGCCAGTCTTGTCCTTAGGGCTTGGAAGTGAGGGGTAGCAGGAGTCGTTGGATTTGGAGAGAAGTTTGAAGTGGCTGCAAATAGTTCATGGAAAAAGGCGCGGCTCCTTCAAGGACACCAGTTTTATCCATCCATGATGATGCCCCCTGTCAGAATTTCAAGGAACATGTGTAAAACACAATCCCCTCCCCAGTTTAAAAATTAATCAACCCACTTAAACATGGAGTCCATCGCAACTCAAGGTCAGTTTTTTGGGCTTTGTAACTCTTCATAGGAGCAGACAGCTCACCTTTCTCCCACAGAGCAGCGGGTGGGTTTAAGTTTCGACTCTTCTGGGGAACAGTTGAGTGCTTATCCCACAGTACTACCGGGGATCCCTTTGACACCTACGGAGAAGTTCTCGTCTGTCACATCGGGTCACTAAGGGTTAGACTGGAATGAACCCACTAATACAATAAAAGTGCTGCCCAAGCAATTGGGACCCCTGCCCTGGATTCTCTATTTATGAGGACTCTCCTTCGTGGGCTGACTGCCTTCCTCCTTATGGGCAGAGCCCTACCTCTGCTTCCACGCCATGTGCTGAGTAGCTGTGACTTTAAAATTCCTGGCCCAAATTGATTTTTCCTGCTTCCCAGTGCCTGCCAGCATCTCTTCTTTTGAATTGTTTTATGTTTCGTGATGGCTGGCCTGGCATAGACATAGATCCTTAATGATGGGAAGAGAACAGCTATTGGAGGAGAGGGATGATTATGGGTAGCGTTGCATGGATCTGTTTTCAAATGGTACCTGAGACTCCATGGCATATAGAAAGAGGCCGAGATGGGAAGAAAGAGGCAGGTTTTATTGTTCCCAACACGTGTCAGGATGCTGTGGGCCATCATGTTCTTCTCGTACAATATTGCTCGGTGAACAACTTGAGCCCCTTTTCAGTTTTAGATTTTCATCTGAAGTGGGTATTTCAAACAAGTACTCAGCTACTAACAGAAAAGATTGATGGCTGAAAGATGTGCCTTAGAGTGTAGCAACGATGAAACATACAACTTCCTCTAGTTCCTAAAGGTTTCCTCTGCCCCGCCCCCCCCCACTGCCCCCATCCCCCCACCCCCTGCCACTATCATGATCCCATTTCTACCTTACAAATCTGGTTAGACCAGAGGCTGTACACTGGTACAGATAGGAACTGGAAACACAGGGAATCCATGACAGATGATCCCTCAGGACCAGTGGTGAGAGTGGCGATATCGGGAGGCTAGAGGGAGGGTGGGTTGGAAAGGGGGAACTGATTATAAGGATCTACATATAACCTCCTCCCTGGGGGACAGACAACAGAAAAGTGGGTGAAGGGACACATTGGACAGTGACAAAATGATAATTTGTAAATTATCAAGGGTTCACGAGGGAGGGAGGGGGCAAAATTAGGAGTTTTTGCCAGGGGCTTAAGTGGAGAGGAAATGTTTTGAGAATGATGAGGGCAATGAATGTACAAATGTTCTTTACACAATTGATGCATGTATGGATTGTAATAAGAGTTGTATGAGCCCCTAATAAAATGATTAAAAAATAAATGAAAGATGTGCCTTAGATGGCAAGCCTGGCTATCGGATTCTACCCCAGCTTTGATGACCCCATGGGACACAATCCTGTGTTGAACATGTGTGCAGGATTCAGGGTCACACTGAGTGGGACTCACCTGGATGGCGAAGGTTTGGGGATTAGCTGGGTAGACTGCCAGACCCTTGTTCTTCGCAGCAGCCACACTATGGCTCTCATGCCCTGCCATCTGGAGCAATCTTGCCATAGAGGCTGAAAGGTCCCCTAGATTCTCCCCATCTGTGCACCAGCTGTGGAATTAACTTGCCTGCAGGCAGCGTGGGCTTGGCAATGAATAAGGAACCCTTTCTGGCCGACTTTCCTTTCACCACCTGACCAACTTCTATCGGGTGAAGTCTCTCTGAGGGAGGCGGTGAAATCAATTGACCTTGCAAAACTGTGAAGCCACCACACGGGCCTGAGAAGCCCTGAACCGTAAATGTTCAGCAGTGAGCCTGGGAAGGAAATGGAGGTGCCACAAATACACTGGGCTAAGCCTCATCCCAGTCAGCAGGCATGTTTCTGTGCCACTGGAGCAGAATCTCTGACTTGGCTTAGTTTTTTGATTCAGGACCATAGCAGTTGAATTCTCAACACCTGATTGTTAAAATTGGATTTATTGAACAACTATGGTATTCAATAAGAAACCCAGGTGGCACAGTGGTTAAGTGCTCAGCTGCTAGCTGGAAGCCTGGTGGTTCAAAACATGTCAGCTTCTCAGCAGGAAAACTATGTAGCCGTTTGCTTGCATAAAAATTTACCACCTTGGAAACCCTGTAGTTTGACTCTGTTCTATAGGGTCACTAAGAGCCAGAATTATTGAGTAGCAGTGGGGTTTGGTACATGTTAAATATTTCGGAATTTTACGAGCTATTTGAAATGAAACACTGTGGGCATAATTACACCATGAAAACTGGCAAATGCTACAACTCATGGCTCTCTGACTTGTCTTAGTTGTGTAGTGTTGATGCGCTAGAAATGCCAGGTGCTTTTTGTGGTTGTTAGGTTCTGGCTCATAGGTACTGAGTTGGTTCTGATTCACAGCGACTCTATGTACAATGGAACGGAACACTGCCTGGTTCCAGGCCCTCGTCACCATTGTGATTATGTTTGAGTGCAGTACGGAAGCCATACACCACTGATGGCTATCTCTTTTGTGCTGACCCTCTGCTTTACCAAGCATGGCATCCTTTTCTAGGGACCAGTCTCTTCTAAGATCATGTCCATAGTAACAAGTCTCATCCTTGTTACTTCTAAGGGGCCTTCTGGTTGTACTTCTTCCAAGACAGCTGTGTTCTTTTGGCAGTGCAGATTACTTCCAATATTCTTCACCAACACCATCATTCAAATGCATCTCTGCTTGTTGTCCAGCATTTGCAGGCCTGTGAGGTGATTGAAAATACAGTTTGGGTCAAGTGCGCGTGACTCTTCAGAGTGACATCTTTGCTCTTTAACATCTTAGAGAGGTCTTGTGCAGCTTCCCCCAGTGTGATATGTGTTTGACTTCTTGACTTTTGCTTCTATGTGGGTTAATTGTGGATCCAAGTAAATAGTGGGTTCAATACCTTCAGGGATCTTTCCTCCTGTCTCAGTTGTGTAGGGCTGCTGCAGTAGAGAGAACCTGAGTGGGTTACCGTGCTGTTGTTATTGGGTGCCATCAAGTCAGATCAGACTCATCGTGCCCCTCTGCACAACAGAAGGAAACATTGCCCAATCCCTTGCCATCTTCAAAACTGTTGTGCTGTTTGAGTGGTAGTTGTAGCTCCTGGGCCAAGCCATCTCATTAAGGACTTTTCCCTCCCTACTGACTCTCTCCTTGTGTAATAGAAATGTCACACGTGGGTGGTGTTAGAGCACAAAAACATACTTACTTGTAATTCAGGAGAAGCAACGTCTGAATTCAGGGTAATTGGTCTGGGGAGAGAGGAGCCCTGGGTAGTACAGTGGTTAAGAGCTCTGATGTTACAGTCTGATTCTGCCAACATGATAGTCTGGAAAACCCGCGAGGTTGTTTTGTTACTAGGGTCTCTGTGAGTCCCACTGGCTGAAGGTCGACGGGTGGGACACAGGAAGACGGCCTGGGTCTGTGTTGGCATCTGTTAGCCAGACCGTTTTGGAGTTCTTGGGTTTGTAGATTCCCTTGCGGTCATCATCAGATAGTCTCATCTTACCCCTGTGTTGACTCTGTGTCTTCTGCTCTTTTTATAGCTCAGAAGTCATTGGACTTTGGGGGACATACTCTATACTCATAGGGCTTCATTAACATAAAGAAGAAAACCCAATTCCCCACAGGGATTACACCCCCAGGTATAGGAATTGGGATTCCAACACATGTTATGAGGAAACACAATTCTATTCACGAACCCCCTCCAGCTAAGCTGGTTCACCGACACCTCGTTGCATAGGAGTGCAGAAATCATGTGTAAGCAGGACTTCATTTTCTTTTTAAAGCATAAAAGGATATATGCAATTCAACAAATTTAAAGTAGAACCAGAATAGTGAAATACAAAAGAACAGTTCTCTTTTGGCTTCCAATCCAACATCCCATTTGTACAGATGCTAGGTTTAGAATATAACCTTCAAGAATTTTTCTATAGTTTATTCATACCCGAGAGTGTTATTTTCAATAAATGGAATCAAGCTACGCATTTTTAAATTTGTGTTAGTTAAGTTGATTCTGATTTATCGTGAACCCATGTGTTATAGATTAGAACTGCTCCATTGGGCTTGCTGGGCTGTAATCTTAATAGAAGCATCTTGCGAAGATCTTTCGTGAGCAGCGCTGCTAGGTTATTTTCAACTGCCCACTTTCAGGTGAGTTGCTGAGTACAAATATTTGCACCAACTAGGGACATTGTGTTTATAACCAAAAAGTGTAAACAAACATATTTCTCTATCTTATCTTTTTCTCTAAAAATACATGCAGAGATGTATCTGAGTTATATCATATACACCTACACTACTCTTATACCTGCATGATATTTCCTACTATTGTTCTTCTTAAAGTACATTTAAGTAATTCCCATTATTTTTCTTTTTTATTCTACAAACGGTGCTCCAATAAATAGCCTGTGTGTCAGAGTATGTGTGTATGTGTTCATGTGTATCTAGGTGTATTTTTGTACAATGTAGTCTTAGGACTGAAATTACTAGGCTGTTAAATTAAGTCTTCATAAGTAGTTCTCAGTGATTCCGCAAAATAAATTATAGTAATACCCCTTCTCCCAAGAGTATGGGAGCACTTTAAAAAATTCTCACCAACTGTAAATGGTAGCAGTAGTTTTGAGTTTTGAAAATGCATTAAAGTTTGATTTTATTGTTGGATTAACTTGCATTTCCTTATTCACTAGGTACCAGCTATAGGAAAAAGACTAAGTATCTAATTTCCCATTTTTATTTCTTCTCTACATTATCAATTTGTATTTATAAAATTCAATTTATAGGAGCTATTTAAATAAAGTTCATTTTGGCCATTAGTCTATAATATTCATTGCAAACACTAGATTCAATCTAGTTGCCTTTTAAATTTGTATTATGTCTCTCTCTAGTAGAAGTTCTATGAAATTGAACTATTCATGGAATGTTCTTTTGTGTCATGTTTATAAAGTCAATTTGCACCTCGAGGTATTAAAGCAATCCTCTTAAATTTTTTTCTAATACTCTATTTTTCTTTTGCAATTAGATTTATTTGTTTCTTTATTTTTACCTACTCAAGATTTACTTTTATGTATGATGTGAGACAAGGATGGGGAAGTATATCTACTTCTCACTTATCAACATGATTGGGGTCCGAAGACCAGGTCACTGTGAGAAAATCAGTGAGAGTCAGAGCCACACTGCCTTTGGCTCCAGTGTCTATTCTCCCCATCACTCCCCAACTGCTAAGCAGCCCCATTGCATCTCAGGATGCTTGAGAGGCAGAAGGACTCCTTTCTTCACTACTCCTTTCCCAACGCAGCAGAGACCACAGGTGTTTGGGTGATGGTCACATCCCCCCAGAGCAGTCGCAGAGACCCACTATCACCGCTCCATGTTCCAGGTCTCTCCAGAGACCTGTGCACCTCTTTTTCCCATATTCCTGCTACTCCATCTCCAGGCATGGGCCTTAACAATAAGAGCTGGACTCAGCAGAAACTGCAGAGATGGCAGGAAGACCTTTCTGGAAAAAGAGATTGCCAAGATGTCCCCACACCCACTCTTGCAACTCAGGCTTCCTCAGGATGTGACCACCACCATTGCCTGCACACCATCCATTCACCCTATGTTTACCCTAGGCCTGGCTCAGTTCCTCTGTGGATCCCGTTAATACAAATGACCAATGACTTGTGGAGCCTTGCTCCCACTCCCTCCTACAAATCTTACAGTCCTCCTTCCTTGTTTAATTGGTTCCTTGTGGATGTGCAAAATAGTTGGATTGATTTTTGTACTATTGTTGTAAATGTGCGCTGTTAATAGTTGGTAAGTATGTTAGTCTGGGTTGTCTAGAAAAACAAATTCATAGACAGTCACATGTGTATAAGAAAGAGCTTTCTATATGAGAGCAATTGAATATTGAGAAAACATCCTAGCCCAGTCCAGATCAAGTCCATAATTCCAGAACTAGCCTGTATGTCTGATACCAATCTATAAAATCCTCTTCAAACTCATGAAACACATGCAATGATGCTGAATGCAGGAAGATCACAGGCCAGTGGGTGGAAAGTCTTGTGGATCCAGTGGCAGTGGAAGTATCTCAGCACTGGCAGGGGCCTCCTTGTGGCTTCTCTGGCTCTAGAGATCTGACTCCATTAGCCTCTCTCCATGTGTCTTCTCCACAGGGATGTCTCGCAGGGAGTGAGCATGTGTCCTGCCTCCAGTAAGCTATTTATCTCTTTAGCCCCTCCCAATGAGGTCATCAAGGTACTACCTGATTGACAGGCTAGACTCCACCCCTTCACTCTGAATCCTCAAATTGACACCAGATTATGTAAGTACCACAGTAAGTGAGGAGTAACCATATATGTGTACAAGAATGTACAAGAATGCTTCTTACAGTAATGTTTGTCACAGAAAAACACTGGAAATGATCTAAATGTCTACCCTAGGGAAATATTAAATATATTGTGGTGCATCCATAGTATATGATATTATTGTTGTTAGTTGTCAAGTTGACGCCAGCTCATGACAACCTATACAAAAACACAATGAAAAGCTATTCAGTTCTGTGCCACAGTCATGATTGTTGGAATACTTGCATACATTGTTGTGGCTATTGTGCCAATCCATCTCATCGAGAGCTTGCCTCATTTTCACTGACTCTTTACTTTACCAAACACGATGTCTTTTTCTCTCTGTTGTTCTTTCCTGATGATATGTCCAAAGTAAGTGAACCACAGTCTTACTATTCTCACTTCTAAGGAGAAGTCTGGTTATATTTCTTCTAAGACTGATTTGTTCATTCTACTGGGAGTCCATGAGAGTTTCAATATTGGTGAAGAATAATATACAGTACTAGAAACTTATAAAAGAAAATAAATAGCTCTATTTATTGAT
>NW_022111320.1:27147157-27148546 GCF_000313985.2 Echinops telfairi
AATCTGGAATCAGGCATTCGATGTTCCAAGAAGATTCTCATCCTTGTTATGGGCGAAGTTTTGGGTGGATCTAGAAGTTCCTACAGTTCAGCAAATACTCGTTTAGGAATTAGAGTGCCTGTACATAAGAAAGAAAAGATGGTTAAGGGTAGTGGCATAGGGGGAAAAGCTACTGGGAAATCAAGAAAGTTATACATTGCTTGCTCTGAGATTGAATCTCCAGTAGAGAGTATATCTGGTTCTTTGCTGTAGCCTCATATTGGACAAAGTATATTTTTCTGCTCTTTGACTTTGGACTTGTCCATATACCTTGTATTGGTGAATGAGATATTAGTGGACATGTAGTGTTGCTCAACATCTGCCTTGGTCCTAAGAAGAAATGGCCCACGTCGTCTTCTAGTCCTAGGAAAATGAGAGTCGAGTGGAGTGGAGTGGAATGGAAGCCATAACTGGCAATTAAGCCCCACCAACCCCAGCTTCAATATGTGAACTGAGATTGGCCGATATATGCGACTGGGAAATACATGGTTGTATTTAGGGATAGTTTCTTGTGTAGCATTGCTGTGACAATAAATGATTGGTTATTCCCTCACTGCTTAAAAACAAAATCCAAATTTTATTGGGGCGACCATGAATGAACTCAAAGGATGCCCTCTGTAGCTTTCTTAACAGCTAACTGACTAAATGACTATAAAATATGACTATGTTCTGGTCAATGAGACAAAGTATAGAACAGATGTCTGTGAAATCTGATAAAAAAAGAAGACATTGAACTGAAAAATACCTCTCTTACGTCCTTCCCTCCTTTCTTCCTGCTTACAGGTGTGAAGCTTCAGCACCTTCATGATGGAAACCAAGTTCTAGGATGTTGGAAGAGGAAGGAGAGAGCCTTGGTTCCTGCTAACTGTGAAATCACCAAACAAGCTGGATTGCCAACCTTCAGATTGCTCTTGAGAGAAAAAGAAACTATCACCTTCAAGACAGTCCTAATCCTAAAGCAATACTTGTCTGCTAGTTTGTCATACTGTGGGGGCTTGAGTGTTGCTGTGATGCTAGAAGCTAGGTCACTGGTATTTCAAATAGCAGCAGGCTCACCCAAAGCGGACAGATTTCAACAGAGCTTCCAGACCAAGAATAGACCAATGAAGTAGGAATAAGCTGCTTATTTCAGACCAAGAATAGACTAATGAAGTAGGAATAAGCTGCTTATTTCAGACAAATTAACCACTAAAAATCTTATGTGTAGAATTGAAACCTTGCCAGACACTTAAAACCCCATGAGTAGAAGCGGACTATTCTCAGAGGTAGAGCCAGAAGATGAGCTCCTCCGGTCAGAAGGCACGCAAAATCTGACGGAGGAAGAGCTGCACTCTCAAAGTAGAGTTGATC
>NW_022111320.1:27150596-27152708 GCF_000313985.2 Echinops telfairi
TGCTTTACACAATTGATGTATGTATGGATTGTGATAAGAGTTGTATGAGCCCCTAATAAAATGATTAAAAAAAAGAAAAGAAAAAGCTGTTTATAATTTTAAGGAAAAAAAGAGAAATATGGCCCTGCTGAATGAAATGAAGCTGGAATTGCATGATAGAATTTTGCAAGACCAAAGACTTTCTAATCTCATATATTTTTTTGACAACATAAAAGGTGATTATGCACATGGACTTCTCAAAGTGGAATACACAGAAATCAAATTAACTACATTTGTGAGAAGCTCAATATCAACAGCTAAAAGCTAGCTTGGGTGAACTTGGAACAGACTGTCAATTGCACGTATGCAGGTTGCAGTTGAAGCTGAGGAAAGTTACAGAAAATCCACGAGAGACAAATTACCGCCTTGCTTATATCCCATCTAATTTTTAGAACATCTCAAGAAAATATTTGTTCCATGGAATACTAGTAATAGAAGATCTGCTAAACTGTGGGATAACATCAGGAACATCATCCATGAAGATAGCAAAAATTAAAATATATTAAAATTACAGGAAAGACAGAAAGGATCAAAGTGGACGTCAGAAGAGACTTTGAAAAACCTCCTCTAAATCATAGCATTATTGTTGTTGTTAAGGGTCCTTGAGTTGACTCTAACTCCTAATGACTCTGTACACAAGAGAGCTCCTGCCATTAGTGCTCAATGAGTTCAATCTGTTCCTGAGATGGTCTTGCAATCTATTCACTTGCAATCTACTCACTATTGGGTGACTCTCCTGGGATGTGAAATACTAGTGGCACATTTTTCAGAGCAATACACAAGCCATGACAGTGCACAAATTGAGAGAAAATTGGTAGAAATCAGAGTAGCTAAAGAAAAGGGAAGGAATGACAGAGTCACAGAGAATAGACATTTTCAAAGGGTAAAAAGACCAAGTCAAATAATGAAACGTCCATACTCTAGATTTAGAAAACCAACATGCTCAGCAAATCTGAAACTGAAAGAACTCAAGACAAAAAATACAATTCTCGAATTGCAATGTTGAATGACTGTGGGCACAATATTGTATGGTGCAGAAAGCTTAACAAAAAAAAAAAATAACCCCAACTAGTTGACAGTCCACCGTTTCAAGACATAGCATATGAGCAACAACCAATGGCACCGAAGGCGGATATTCACGCTGTGGTGAATGCATTAGCCAAAAACCAGGCTGTAGGAATTGATGGAATATCAAATGAAATGTTCCCACAAGCTGATGAAGCATGGGCAGCTCTCACTTGTCTGTGCCAGGAAATTTGGAAGACATCTACCTAGACAACTGATGAGAAGAGATCCATATTTTTACTCATTAGAATGAAAGGTGACTCAAACAGAATGCACAAACAAATTCAGCAGAATGTACAAACAGAATATCACATGAACACAATTTTTGCTGAAGATCATCCAACAACACTTACAGCAGTGCAGTGACAGGGAGCTGCCAGAGATTCCGGCCAAGTTCAGAAGAGAACTGGTAACAAGCGTTATCGTTGCTGATGTTGAATGGATCGTGGATAAAAGCAGAGAGCATGAGAAAGACCTTGACGTGTGTTTTATTGACTATGCAAAGACATTTATTGGAATGTGTGGACAATAACTAACTATGGTTGCCTTTGAGAAAAATGGGAATTACAGAGTATTACATTGTGCTCATGCAGAACCTGTGTATGGATCAAGAGGCATTTGTTCAAACAGAACAAGGGATGTAGAAGCCTCTCCATATGCATATTCAATCAGGATACTGAGCAAATAATCAGAGAAGCTGGATTCTATGAAGGAGATGGCATCAGAATTAGAGGAAGGTTAGTAATAATGTTCAATATGCAGCTGATAAAAGCCTACTGGCTGACAGTGAGGAGGACTTGAAACACTTGGTATAAAGATCAAGTATTCTAGTCTTTAATATGATTGCAACTTTTAAAAAGCCAAAGTATTCACAACCGGAACAAAGGTAACATCATGGTAAATGGAGGAAAGCTTGAAATTGTCAAGGATTTCATCTTGCTTGGATCCACAATCCGTGCTCATGGAAGCAGCAGTCAAGAGACCAAAGACACATTGCATTGGGTAAAT
>NW_022111320.1:27152985-27178207 GCF_000313985.2 Echinops telfairi
GATAAGAGTTGTATGAGCCCCTAATAAAATGATTTTTAAAAAAAAGATCATTGTAAGTATTGAAAAGCCAGGATATGACTGAGGAACTAAGCTGTCCCTCCCCAGAGCCATGATATTTTCAATTGCTGTACATGAATGTGAACATTGGGCAATGAGTAAGGAAGGGTGAAGAACTGATGCATTTGAATTATGGTCCTGCCTGGAGAAGAATGCTGAAAATGCTATGGACTGCCCGAAGAACAAACAAATCTGTCTTAAAAGAAGTACAGCCAGAATTCTTCTTAGAAGCAAGGATAGTGAGTCTTCCTCTTAAGGAGTTTGGACATATTACCAGGAGAGACGAGCCCCTGAAGATGGTCATCATGCTTGTTAAAGTAGAGTGGGAGCCAAAACGAGGAAACCCCTCGACAAAATGGTTTGACATCGTGGTTATAACAATGGGCTGAAATGTATAAAGACTTTTCAGGATGGTATAGGACTGCGTGATGTTTCATTCTGTTGTGCACTTGGTTATTTGACCTTGGAGCTGACAGGACAGCACCTGACAACAATCTAAGTGGGAGTATAGTATAATGTTGTGTGACGATGCAGAACATCAGATCTATGTATTCTCTCACTGTAAGTATATTAAAATGGAATGTTTATAAAATAAAAATAGAGGATAATGAAGTCAAGTGGTAACACTAACTTATAGGGTAGGGAGAAAGTATCCTGATGATGAATAATTATAGTTAGCTTGGATGAAAAAGCAGAGGATTAGGGGAGAGAAAATTCACAAGGCCAACAGAAAATGAGTACTGGCTTCTTGCTCTAGCTAAGAGTAAATACTAATGTCATCTTACACACGTATTTTAAATTCTTGGGGGTCTCAATTTTCTCATCGGCAACATGGGACAATGTGGTAAAACTCAGTTATAAGCTTAATTGTAACAAGGTGACCCCAGGTATTATAATCATGTGATGTGGTTATAAAATTCACCAACCCTACTGAGGCATTTTGGGGACTAAGGGGATGAGACTAGAAAGTTCTGGTTACTTGAGGTATAGCACAACTAGAGTTTGGGGTCAACCCTTTGCTTAGTGGAAGGATTTTTCAGTCCAGTGTTTACTGCACATGTTGTTTATAGTAATCAGCCTATTTCCTACATATTTACTAAAGGAGGACATCTTTTCTCTTTTTTCCTTCCACAAGGTAAATGGAAGACCCACTAAACAATTATATATGCATTACCTTCACACTAATGCAATCTATGTTTTATGTAATTGAGTTTTGGGGTTCCCATTTATTCTATATTACCGGATATTACTCTAACCACTGTTACATGAGTACCTTTGAGAGTTGTTGCAAAAATCACATGAACATCAATAAAGGGATAATGCTTTTAAAATATAGAAACTTATGGGAATGCCGGTATTTGCACTGAAGAAAGGAAAACGTGAGCTAACACGGGCATGCACACCAGCAGGATGGAGACACCAGCAGACATTAATCATATGCAACCAAGACAGTCAGTGTAGCTCAATTCCTGCTTTCTCTGTTGAATCTGACCTTCGGGAAGATTGTGAGGGACCTCTTTAGAAACTCAAAGGTAAGGAAACTGAAGTGGAAACAAAAAGCATGTCTGTATACAATATTAGTAGAGTACTTATCAGATGATGATGATAATTTTTATTACTCGGATTTCATTGTGTTACTAAATATAAGGAATTATTGTGACTGGTGCTGTTGGAATTTTGTGGTATACTGACTCTTTTAAGACTCTGAAAACATTAACCAATTTTCTTTTAAGAGCATCTTCCAAGGAGGAGGCCCAGTTTGGCTGATTTGCCTGACTTAAGAAACCTGTGTGCGTTTCACCCTCAGCTCTGTTGTTCACTAGGCTAGCTCTCTTCCTAAAGGTTAGCCATTAGTATTTAATTCTCCCTCATTTCTTCATGGATAATGTTTAT
Source organism: Echinops telfairi (assembly GCF_000313985.2). Lineage (NCBI taxonomy): Eukaryota > Metazoa > Chordata > Mammalia > Afrosoricida > Tenrecidae > Echinops > Echinops telfairi. The sequence continues at coordinate 27,154,936 of NW_022111320.1, forward strand.
TCATTCCTTTATGTGCTTTTTTTGGAGTATGTAACCGCTGTCTTCCCAAATATCTGTCTACTCACTGTCCTTCCACCCCTGAGCCCAGTGAAAGCTTGCAGGAAAATATGAGGTCCTACGTGTGTCTGGTTACCATCTGGGGTGCCACAGGGGGAGGAGAAGTTCAGGGGGAGGGATGGAGGAGTGGCTGTCTGTGAAAGCTGGTATGTCTGTAGACCCTCTCACGTTTGGGGCTGCGGACTACCAACCAGGCGGCCTGTGGTGAACCAGGGACATTGCTTGCCAACAGCAACCCAGTCAGGACGAGGAGATGGAGGCAGAATGGGAGGGGAGGAAGGACCTGGGCACATCGCTGTTTGTCTTTCTGGCTGACCATCACAACCTGCCAAAGTACTAGCCCCAGCTTTCCCTTTGCCTTCTAAATGTTGCCCTCATCTCCCTCTTAGTTACCTCCAACCCAGAGCCACGAGGGAAGGTGATTCTAGGCAGGCCATGCTCCCCATATTGGAAGTTTTCAGCCTTAGAAGAGAATCAAGTTGTCAATTCACAATCCAAGTACATACAGCATTGGGAGAGTTGTCAGATTGCTCACTGTGAATGTTTTGGCTTTAAAGCTCCCTCTAGATCAGAAGTTGGCAAACTACGGCCTGAGGGACAAATCCTCTTCACGTTTTGTAAATAAATTTTATGATTGGATGACAGCTATGCTCATTTGCATATTGTCTGTGACTGTGTTTGCCCGACAATGATGGCAGAGGTGGGCAGCTGGGCCAGAGAGCATGACCTGAAAAACTTGACATATTTATTGGCTAAATGTAGAAATTTCAACCCTTACTCGGTTTGTGGGAGATGAGAAGGCAGAGACTTTTATTTATTTTTGTGTCCACGCTATCAGTGCCTCATACACTGCATAGAAGAATCTATGGAATGATTGAATGAATTTGAAAGATAAACATACACCAACATAATTATTAGGACATAAACCTCACACTTTCTAAACTATAAGTAGAGAGAGCTATTAAAGAAATAAAATTTTTGCTTTTTGAAGTAGAGGATATGAATCTTTATGCAGTGGTGTAAGAGTGTCAGGAGATATTGGCTAGATTTGATTCAGTGCTAAGTTAAGATAAGTAAATAATAAATAGATCAGTGAATGAATGAATAAATAGGAAGGGAAAATAGAAATTAGAGAACCGCAATTGGACCCAGCTCTGCCATTTCCTAACCAGATGATGTAGGTGCCGCCAGTACTCAGCGCTTTCCGAGCAGCCGCTTCTTCCGCTATGTTGGTGTTGGCCGCTGTCAAGTTGGCTCAGGCTCATGGTGACCTCCAGCCACAACAGAAAGAAAATGAAAAACTTTGCCTGCTTTTTCACCATTTTCATAATCATTGGGATGTTCAGGTCCATTTTTCTTCTCCCTGTGTATTACGCGTGTCTTCCAGCCCTCGGGGTCATCTTCAAGCACTCTCTTGGGCAATATTCTATGGTGGGATAATGTTTTCACTGCTGAATTTTCAGAAAGTAGATCACGAGGCCCTTCTTTCTATTCTGTTTCAGTCTGGAAACTCCATGAAAAGCTGTTTACCAAGAGTGATCCTGCTGGTATTTGAAATACCCCTGGCATAGCTTCTAGCATCCCAGCAACATGAAGGTGCAGTATAACAACTTGAAAGCCAGGTGGTAGCGTCTGCTATACAATGAGCAATATGCACTGGAGCCACCTTAGATGGTTTTTGTATCAAACTAACAACATGACATCATAAAATGCTATCAAAACATAAATGCACTATCCAGATAAAAGGAATAACTTTACACTCAGAAATAATTTTCACCACGTGAACATAGATTTAGGGCAATGTAACTATTCAGTATGATCTTGTAATGGTGGAACAATGGCATTATGCATGTATCAAAACCCATAGAACTGTATGACACAGAATGAGGTCTAATGGAAACTTTGTACTTTGGATGTTGGGTTGTCAGGAGCTTCCCAGTAGGCCCCTGTGGTACTCAAATTGATACATTTGTTGGATCCAGTGTGCCAATCCATCATATCAAACAAGGGTTGTTCCCTTCCTTGGTGTTTACCAAGCATGATGTCTTTTTCCAGGCACTAATCCTGATAACATGTCCAAAATCTTGCCATCCGCATGTCTCAGGGTCATTCTGGCTGTATCTTCTCCAAGACAGGCTTGTTTGTTCTTTTAGGAGTCCTGCTACTTTCAGCATTCTTCATTCTGATGTGGTCATAATTCAAAGGCATCAAAATGTTTGTGGTCTTCCTTTTTTATTGTCCAGCTTTCACATGCACTTGGGGAGATTGAAAACACCATGGCGTGGGTAACCCACATCTCAGTCCTTGAAATAACCTATTTAAGTAGATCGTGTGAAACAGATTGCCTAGTGCAACACATCCTTTGATTTCTCGACTGCTGTGCTGTGCGCCTTGATTGTGTATCCAAGTAAAATGAAATTCTCGATAACTTCAGTCTTTTCTCTGATTGTCACGATCTTATCTATTGACCCAGTTTTGCAGATTTTTGTTTTGTTTGCATAGTTATAATCCATACTGAAGGTCATTGTTTTTGATCTTCATCAGTAAATGCTTCAAGTCTTCACACAATTCAACTTCTTGGATTATTTGTTCAACATATAGATTAAGTATGGTAAAAGGTCATACTTCTTATGTACACCTTTCCCTATTTTAAACCAGGGCAAAGCTTACAAACCCTTGTTCTGTTGGAAACATTGCCGTTTGCCATGTGAGATTCCTCAGGAACACAATGAACCATTCTAGAGTTCTCATTCCTCCCAGAGTTATCCCTACTTTCTTATGATCCCCACAGTCAAATTCCTTTACATATTCAAAAAAACACAAGTAAATATCTTTCTGATAGTCTCAGCTTTCAGCCAAGATCCATGAGCCATCAGCTATGATATCCGTGTTCTATGCCTCCTTTTGATTTTGCCTTGAATTTCTGGCAGCTGCATGTCAATGAACTGCTGCATCTGTTTATAAACTCTTTTCAGCAAAAGTTTACTTGTATGTTATATCAATGGTAATTTTTTAGGTTTCCTCATTCTATTGCGTCACCTTTCTGTGGAATTGGCAGATGTATGGAACCTCAATATACAGTTGGCCAAATAGCCATCTTCCAGATTTCTTAGCATAGTCCAGTGAGTGTTTCCAGTGTTGTATCCGTTTTTGCCAAAAATTTTCTATGGTTGTCCTGCCAATTCCCAGAACCTGGTTTTTCACTAATATCTTCAGTGTAGGTGGGACTTCTTCCTTCAGTACAGTGGTTTTCAACCTGTGGGTTGCAACCCCTTTGGGGGCCAAGTGACCATTTCACAGGGGTTGCCTGATTCATAACAGTAGCAAAATGATAGTTATGAAGTAGGCAATGAAAATAATTTTATGGTGGGGGAGTCACCACCACATGAGGAACTGTATGAAAGGAGCACGGCATTAGGAAGGCTGAGAACCACTGCTTCATACCATCCAGTCTTGATGATATACTGCATCTTTAAGCACTTGAATATCAACTTCTTCTCTGGGGGATAGTGACCTTGTGTCTTACTTCCATCTTCTCTCTGTTCTTTCTGTATCATTCAATACGGTGACCACAGTGTCCTTCAATATTTCAACTTGAGCCTTGAATTTGAAAAAAAATTTTGAGCATTTTCTTCCCTTCTGGTGTTGTGTCTCCAAGCCTTTGCACATTTCATTATAGTGCTGGGCTTTGGCTTCACAGCTGCCTTTTGATGTTTTCTACTCATTTCTTTTACTTCATCATTTATTCTATTTCTTTTAGCTACTCTACATCTCTACATTCAAAAACACGTTTCAGCGTCTCTTTTGACATCTATTTTGATCTTTCCTGGTATTTTAAGCACTATTGGCAAAACTTGTAGAATCTCAGCAACACACAAAACACCACAATAGGACAAAATGACAGATAAGTGGTTAGTATGTATTTTAATTAATAATAATGTAGCAATATCATTCATCAACTATAATCAAACTACTCCATGAATGCTAAATAAAGAATTAGGCAGTAGGGGCATGGACACGTGGGAAAGCTCTGTATTTTTGGACAATATTCCATCAATTTGAAAATGCTCTAAAAACAATATCTATTTTAAAGATTAGTAGGGAGTAGCATGTTTGTTAAATCTGTGTTTATTTTGTGCTGCCCTATGGGCCTAATCTTGACATCTTGGCTGAGTCCGCCAGGCACTGCAGCCATGCCTCTGATGCATCCTGCAATACTTCACATGTCCGAGGTGTGGGTGAGGGTGGAAAATGGCTCCTTGAAACATTCTTCAGATCTTTAATTTCTCCTGGGAAATGACGTTCTGTTTTTTTGTTTTAACAGCACAGTGTTTGATTTGTCAGTAACCTTTAGGCAACTTATTGACTTAACATTTCTTGAAAGATGCTAACAAATATGTGATCTGCTGATAGTAACAGGGAACTAAGCCTTACGAGAGCATCAAATGACTTATTTTCACCTGTTCTGGCTCGGGGCTCCTCCATCACGTATATTAGGAAATTGCTTTAAATATAGTTTATGTTCCTTTTAGTGGCCTTTCCCCCTTCCGTATTCCCTTCCACCCAATCAATGAGCTTGATCTCCCTTTGCATGACATGTAGCTCTCTACTGCTGAATGGCGTCATCGCACAGTGGAATAACTTGAATGCAAGGGCAATCTGTTCAGGTAGATTGCTGAAGTTCACTGTGTCAAAGTGATCAGGTTCCAGACATGATTTACAAAAACCCATTTCTTTATTGTTCCAGAGCATCGATACAAAATGGAATCTGTAGAGCTGATCTTTGAAAAAGACTGAAAAGCAGGACAGAGCTCTTAGAAGGGAAAAGAAAGGAACGCACCTTAGAGTTAGTTCTTCTGTGAAAGGACTTTTCAGTGCCTTGTTGGCCCCTCCCACCCCCGCCCCACATTCCGCCCCTTTCCATCTCCTTCATTGGCTCTACTTTGAAGGAGAACTCTGAGTGGGTTGCACTGTGTATGGAGACGGGAAATCAAGGGATATTCAGAAGGCTGCTGTCAGCTGGTATTTGTTCATTGGCAAATGGCTAATACCTAAATTTATAGTCTCTTTTATAGACACTGATATACAGCACCAAAAGAACCTTGGGGTAAGTGCTGTGTGGAACAGAAAGAGCAAGGGGGTTGATGGGAGCAAACGAGGAAAAAAAGAAAGAAAAGAAGGTTTTTGTGTGTGTGTGTGTGTTTTTAAAAACACAGACCAAATCTTCAAAGTGGTCTCATTTCTGAGGATAGTTCCAGAGGTCAGCAAGAATGCTTCCCTTGTTGCTGAGGTGAAGAGACACAACCCTATCCCCAGAGAGCTTCTCATCGTGTTTTCAAGGTGGCTTTCAGTGGGGTGAGCTTCAGGTCCTGCTCGGACTCATCTGAAGCATGGTTTGGGATAAATCCAGCTGGAACTCTTGGGTGCTTTCCTAAACTGTGACTGTCAGGAGATACTTGTATAGAAACTCAAGTTCAAGCATAGTAGAAATGTCACAAGATTTCTTGGTCTTGAATGACTTTTGTCATGTAGCACAAATAGGCATTTATCTCTCTAGAAGTCAGGTTTCCGTGTGGCTCAATGTCTCAGGCAGGTTATTAGAACTCCATCATGCCAAAGTTGAGATGACTGCTAGTCCTCTAGCCAGAGGGGCCAATTTTCTGACCCTTTAAAAGATATCAATAGTTGTTTGACAGGCAAATTCTGGAGAAGTGCTTAATTTGGGTTCTCTCCAGGTTAGTCTTATTACTGAACAAATTGTTGTCTTTTTAATTGTGAGTTTGTTATAGATACCTTATAGAGATTGCTCACAAATTTTCCATTTTTTCCCCTTTAATGAAAAGGGGCCCCTCGGGCAAGCACGAGGCTCCCATTTCTGATATAAGTAACCGGACCCATCGAGAGTTGAATTGGGCATAAAATCCAGCTCCTCAGCACCGTCTTTCTCATCGGGCTGCTACCAGTGCTCTGTGGTATGCTTGCACGCCCCTTTCTCATCTGTATTATCTCCTAGAGACGTAGGTGCTTGATGTGAACATAGGGTTGTTAACCGTGCACCCTCTTCCACAGTGACTGTTTGTTCCTTCTTCCCCTTGTCCACTCTCAGCTAGGTAAGATGTTTCCTGTGGTCCAGATGCCAGGTTTCAAACTGTACTGGCCCAGTTCAGTCATGGCCAATGAAGAAATACTAGAATTTATCAGACTTTGTACAATGTAGTGTATCAGAACAATAACCAGTATGGGGAAAATTGTGGACCAAAGCCCTCCTAGAAAATGAATTTCACCCACCAATCCCCTTCTCATTCATCCCTCAGCTTAGAAAACAAGGTTATAGTGTGAGTTGCATTGCATTCACATCTCTTGGACTACTGAGTGGAAAACAATGGTGGCCGGCTCAAATATGGTGCCAACTATGCGGCTTTGAATGTGTGTCTTAGCAATAATCCAATTTTCCCATATCAGGCTGATTGTTGAAAGGGATAAATGTGCCATTTACAAGTCTCTCATTACAGTATTCTGATACATAATTTTTGCTGTTGTGATTATTTTGTCACTTCTTCCATTTTTAAAGAATTCCAGTTTGTTTCAAATATGCTTAGTTCATTGTTGGCAATGAACTCAGCAGTACAAAGCAGTTTAAAGGTCTGCAGAATCTTCCTTTCAATATCACTTGCAAAAAAGTGGAGGTGAGGTGGGAGCAATGAGGGAATAAAAGCTTTCCCTGTGGTCTGTTAGCTCCTGATTAGGTCCTATTTGTATTGCTCCTGCACTGTTTGCTTGCTATAAATCTTGTTTCCCTAAACAGATGGTAAGTTCCTCGCAGACAGGAGCTTAAAGCTCAGCAAAGCCTGGCTGATGGATTTAAATGGAATGACTTTGTTTGCTTCTTTAGGCTACGGTTGTGGCAGGGATTGGAAATTGGAATTCTTAATTCAGCAGGGGATGTTTTGGGAGTAAACGCTGCCCAGTACCTTCTAATCATTCCATCTTAAAGCAGGGTTTTTATTTTTTGTTTTATCAAAGGGTCCTAAGAATCCTTCCTCCTGAGGGTCCTGCTCACTGACGATTGTGCAGGCATGCCTTTAAGAACAGAAACCTCACAATTATTTTCTCTTTGGTGAGACAAAACCACTTGAAAAATAAAACATCCTAAGTTTAGTTTATCCCTGCTTATGGTGATCATCCATTGTATGTGTGTCCCAAAGTTTCTTTGTCCATTCTTCTACTGATGGGTGCTTAGGATGTTTCTATCTTCTTGCCATTGGGAACAGTGCTCTGTGAACGTGGTTGTGCATATGTCTATTTGTGCTCTGATTCCCATTTCTCCAGGGTCTACATCCAGCAGGGTAATTGCTGGTCTTCTGAATTTCTATATCCAGTTGTTCCAAGTAGCACCATATTGCTTTCCACAGTGGTTGTACGTATTTACAGTCCCAACAACAGTATATGAGGGTTCCAATCTCCACACCCTTTCTAGCATTTGTTGTTTTGTTTTTGTTTTTAATTTGGCTGTCATTGTCAGTGTAAGTTGGGTAATGAACTGCTAAACTTTCACTCAGGAACTAAACATGCTGCTTGCAAGACCCAGGGATTCCACATTGGTCATAGTTCCCAATTATTAGTCCCAAAATGTGGACCTGCCTTGAGGGAACTTAGAAAGAGGAATATGTGATGGGTAGCAACTTGACAGAATGTTTACTGAGTTGGGCACCAGGCCCTGACCTGGGCTGCAAGTTCAAGTGCATATGATTGGACTGTGGGATCCATTTGACATGAAAATGTAGCATAAGAATTGAGTTAGACTAATGATATCAATCTCCCACTTGCCTGTCAGTTTGTCATACTGTGGTGGCTTGTGTGTTTCCGTAATGCTGGAAACTATGTCACTGATATTTTTAATGCCAGCAGGGCCACCCAGAATAAGAACAGACTATGTAGAAGGAATCGCTGTCCACTTTGGAAGAATCAATGTATCTCAATGTATGTATTATAACTCATTGGAAAGAAGATCCAAATATTCACAAGTGGACCAATGGCTAACATCATGATACATGGAGAAAGGTTGATGTTGTCAAGGATTTCATCTCGCTTTGATCCACAACCAGGGCTCATGGAAACAGCAGTCAAGAGATCAAACGACATGTTGCATCGGGTAAACCTGCTGCACAAGACCTCGTTAAAGTGTTGTAAAGCCAGGATGTTCCTTTGAGGACTAAGGTGCGCCTGACCCAAGCCATGGTATTGTCAATTGCCTCCTCTGCATGTGAAAGTTGAACATTGGATAAGGAAGACTGCAGAAGAATCGATGCGGTTGAATTATGGGGCTGGAGAATAATATGGAAAGCACAATTGACTACAAAATGAACCAACAAATCTGTCTTGGAAGAAGTACAGCCAGCGGGCTTCTTCGTGGCAAGAATGCGAGACTTCATCTCATGTACTTTGGACACGTTGTCAGGAGAGACCAGTCCCTGGAGAAGGACGTCGTGCTGGCTAGAGTAGAGGGGCAGTTAGAAAGGGGAGGCCATCAGTGAGGTGAATTAGCACAGTGGTTGCAACAATAGGAACAAGTATTTGCACAATCGTGAGGATAGTGCAGTACCTTCCGTGATACATAAGGTGGTTACGTGTGACAACATGATGGTCCCTAAGGACAGCAGTATCCATTCCTCTGCTCTCCTGGCTTCTTCTACCCTGGAAATTGAGGCACAAAAAGGGAAAGGAATGTGTCACTCAGCTACTAGGTGAATTATTCTTTTATTCGCTCACTCATTCACTCATTCACTCATTCTATCATCCCTTATTAAGTTCCTGCGGTGTGCCAGGCAATGAAAGGTTATGCATTCATTTCTGTCATGCTCTAAATAATGGCTCTGATACTTTTGCAATTGATTTCATTAATTACGTTAATTTTATTCATCATATCGGAGACATTAAGAAAGAGATGCAGAGTCATGCTAATTTCTGCATTAATATTTGGTGCTCAGGCCCTTGCCATTTCTTAAGGGCAGATTTCTGCAGCGGTGTTGGAATTCAGAAATAGAAGCATCGGGTTCTCTCTTCGCTCAGTGAAGCTGGCTCGACTCCTGCCTGGAGAATGAAAGTTTCTAGAACTTTGAGGACTTCTGCCCTAGTTCTGCGCTAGCTCTTGGGAAGTCGTCTCATAGATGCTGGAAATGCTACATTTTGATTTCCTGGCTCCTGATTTCCTTTGTCCTAGGCCAGAGAATTGATGAGAAATCTATCTTCTTTTCTCTTCCCGTTCAGTTCCACTCTTCTTTCCTTTTGCTTTGCACACCCAGGGATGACTAGCACTTAGAGCTAGGCGAAGGTGCCTGGGGCATGTGTTCGTTTCCGGTTTCTCCTCGTGCACATTCGTCCAGCACATTTGTTTTTGTATGAATCTCACACCCAAGGGGAGGAGTTTTTATGAAGAACAGTGGGGTGGAAAATTTTATTTACCTACAGGCAAAAATGACCTCATCGTACTAAACTCTTTCAGGATTTGGTGAAGAGATGCTTGTTTCAATGGAAGAGTTTCGCTCCCGATGAAGTTTCATGCGCTGCTTCTGAATGCCTTGCACACATTAGCCCTTTATTCTCTCTTGGGTGGACTTCAGATTTGCCTGTTTCTGTCTTTGGCTTAACAGTGATAGACTCACCAGACGCCTTGTCTGCTGGCAACCTATTGGCGACCATGGACTGGGACATCATGAGGGTCTTCTGGAAAGCGGAGAAAACAATTGAGGGAACCTTCCATGCTTGAGGAGCCTGGAGGATTGCGTGACATATGGAGACTGTGAGGGGAAGTATGGAGATCTCTAGCAATCACCCAAAGTCCCTTTCCTTCAAGAGCTCCTGGGCTACCACTCAGCTCCACCCTTCCACCCTACGGTCACCTTCAAAGTCTCTGATCTGGCCATACCTGGTAAATGCAGTCTGTGTCCTAAGTACCTGAAAAGCTGACATTTTACCTATCTATCATTGTGAGATCTCATCTGTAATCTTGTAACGTTGGGTTGGTGTAAGAGACTCCAAGTTGCCTGTAGGTTTTGTAGCCTTGACGGGCTCCAAATCCCTGCCTGAGAGCTCTCTCATTTGTGAGAGGGGGCGGCTCCTGTCTGTGGTTGTGCTTGTGAGCTCTCTCAACTGTGCTCTGTAAATTCGGCAGCTTGGAATGGACTCCAAACTGTCTGTTCTGGAGAAAAGCCTGCTAAGACATGCTCTGTCCAGGGGGGCCTTCCTGTGCTTATGAAACTATGATGAAGAAAAGTTGGAGTTTTAATGTAAGAATGCTTGGCCTTTTTATAATCTGGATTTCGATGAGAAATGGTCCCTCAACGCTTCTCTAAATTGACTTACTATTTCACAGTTTCATTTTTTGTGTGTGTGCAGAAAGTCAAGTAAATGAGATGTTCCTTATGTATACGCTTTTATAATTCTCCACAACCAGGATCTGGGACAGAAGGGCAAGGAGTCATTCAGCTTTGTTGTTTTCAAATTTTTAAAATAGAACTCAGTTTTGATTTTATAAAACATGTATGCTTGTGAATGAAATGGTTTTAATATTATGGACAATCAATAAAATGGTTCATTTTGACAGAATTTTGTATGTGTGTAAGAATCCTAAAATCTAGACCTTTGCAAGTGACTTGAGTTAGGTATGACAAGTGTTGTTTTTTTTTTAAAGAGGGAAATTTAGAAGGAAAAAAACCCCAAACAGTTCTTCCCCTTGCTCCGCCAGAATTAGTTAAGATATACAAAGGAACAAAATTCATTTTAGTAAAATTCTGAGTAGAAATAGCCAATGGTCACAATGAGTTGAACCAAACAAATCTCAAGAAACATAAAAAACAAGCCACCGACTTTTGCTCTCTCAGACACCCTGTGAAGCAGTCTCGATTCTACCCTGTGAGGCTGCTTTAATATAGACATATTGAAGAATTTAAGAAAGCGAACTTTAAATAAAATAAGTACTTAAATAATTTAAAGACTTTTAAGGTGATGTTCAGATATTAAAAGCATTAATAGATGTTTGTTGTAATGAGCTCACATTTTCAGAGGATATCTACTAAATAGTATTTCATTTTTTCTAATTTTTAAGAATTATAAAGAGATATTCAAGAACAATAGCTGAACTCATTATTTGATATAACCAGTTTTCCTATCTGACTGAAAGTTTAATTAATAGAATTAACAAAGAATTAATTTCTTTCTATTGGTGGGGGCATTTGATTATGAGTTTAAAAGTCTAATTCATTCTTTAAATAGTCTGGCTTCCAGGTGAGTACTAGGTTGGATTTACCATACCACATGGTCTCAGGAAAAGCAAATGCTCTGGTCTTCCTCAGACTGGTATCCCCTAAGGCAGCAGTTCTCAACCTGTGGGTCGTGACCCCTTTGGGAGTCGAATGACCCTTTCACAGGGGTCGCCTGATTCATAACAGTAGCAAAATGGCAGTGATGAAGGAGCAATGACAACATGAGGAACGGTATTAAAGGGTCGCAGCATTAGGAAGGTGCAGAACCACTGCCCTGAGGTTTCTGACTCCCTTGCTTATCTAAGTGGCCCTGCCTCCCCTTTCCTGAATTATAATATGTTTGCTGATTAGGTTTAAAAGGAATTTTTATGGCAAGGGAGTGGGCTGTTACATCTTGGGTCTTTTTAATAAGCTAATTCTTAGACCAAATCTCAAATTATGTTATATATTTTTTTGACTAACAGTGGGCTCTTTCACTCCCTTCTTCAATACTGCATTGTAATTGCTTGAATAAATAAAACAATTTTTTTAACTTGCCCAATCCCTATAGGATAGGGCAAATAGTTTACTGTCTGCCACTAACCAAAAGACTGGCAGTTTAGACGTGTTCAACAGTACCACAGAAGAAAGGTCTGGTAACTTGTTTCTGTAAAGATGAGAGCAAAGGAAACCACATAGGACCACGTCTGCTCTGTAACAGATGGCATAGCCATGAATAGACGTTACTTGACTGCAATTAGTTTGGCAGTTTTAAAAATTATTACCATTGAAATTGTGGCTAAGATTAGGGATTCTGAAGCAAGAATACATGGATTCAAATTCCGGCTTTGCCTATTACTAGCTGTGTAATCTTGGGCAAGTTACCTAATCTCTATGTCTTAATTTCCTCATTTGTAAAGAAAAGTAACAATGCCTACCTCATAGGCTTGCTTAGAAGATTAAATATATTATTATTATTACTTTATGCACTTAATTTCTTATATTATCTTTCAATCACAATAAAGGCAGCAGCAATAACTTTCTATTCCACCTCCTGTATTGGTCTATATTGTCTAGAGAAACAAAACCAGTGACACGCAGATGTGTATGAAAGAGGTTTACACCACGAAGTAATCTTCTATCAAGAAGGCCTCCCAGCCCAGTCGAACATACATCCATGGGTCTGACTGTTGCTGGCTAGAATCCTCTTCAGATGGATGTCGTTGCAGGCCAATGATGCAAAAAGGTGAAGTGGATGCAGGAAGACCACAGGCTGGTGGGTGCAGAGTTGTGTGGATCCAAGGTCAGTAGAAACATAGCAGGGTGCCAGTAGCTCTCAGGGCCAGGTGATAGGCTTGGAGTCCAGCAAGCAGGAAGGTGAAGGGGCAGAGAGACTAAAGAGGGGTCTCCAGTATCTCTCTTACATAAAGATCATGCCTCCTAAGAGGCATCGTCAGCTTGTGACCTGATTGACAGGTTGGATTCCATCCCTACACAAGTGAAAGTTGACATACAGTCTAACTGCCACACCACCCTTAGGGGAGGGTGGAAAATATCTGTTGTTAGATGTCTTCACGCCAGTTCTGACTCATAGTGAGCCTATGCACACTACACGGAAGCACTACCCAGCCCTGAATCACACTCACAATTGCTGTATTTGAGTCCATAGTTGCAACTACTGTGTCACTCCATCTCATTGGATGAATTCCTCTTTTCCCACTCATCCTCCGCTTTAACAAGCATGCTGTCTTTTCCAGGGGATTAGATGCGAGGTGAAATCTTGTCATCCTTGCTTCCAAAGGAGCATTATGGTTATACTTTCCTTAAGACAGATTTGCCTGTCCTTCTGACAGTCGATGGTACTGTCAATATACCTCACTCAGATGCATCAGTTTTACTCCGGTCTTCCTGGTTCATTGTCCAGTTTTCACACGCACAGGAGGACATTGACAATACCGTTGTTTGTGTTGGGAACATGCTAGTCCTCAATGTGACCTCTGCTTTTTAGCCCATGCAGGTTGTATGCAGCAAATTTACCCATTACAATACATTTGATTACGTAACTCTGCTTCCATGAGCATAGATTTTGGATCAATCAAAACGAAATCCATGACATTACTCTTCTCTCTGTTTATCATGATGTTGTATACTGGTCCAGCTGTGAAGATTTTGGTTTTGTGTACATGGAGTTGTAATTCATACTGATCTTCATCCACAAGTGCTTGATATGATGTGCTTTTGGTTTTTAGCCAGCAAGGTTGTATTATCTGGATGTGGCCAGCTCTTAATGAGATTTACTCTCATTTGGATGCCAAATTCTGCATATAGTCCAGGTTCTTGGATTATTTGATCATTGAATAAGTATGGTTAAAGTGTGGTACACATCTTTTCTGAATTTAAATCATGAAATATGCCTTATGGGCTTCTTATTAGTAATTTATATTTTATTGAGCTATAATTAACATATCAAACAAGTCAGTAATTCAGTCATATCAAGAAAGGTTGCACAATCACCATCACAATTAACCATGGACTTGTCTTCCTTCTTGGACTCTCTGATGTTGAGGTTCTCTTTCCTCCCCCCTCCCATCTGTGCTCTCGGGCAGTCCTTAATCCACCTTCCTGGTTTCTCTATACAGAAAAAGCATACAAAACAAAGGCAAGCAACAAACAAGAACTCAGCAACAATGGCCATATCAAACAGAGAGCAATCAGCTCAGTCTATGAGAAAGTAGCAATAATGAAACCCACAACCTTCCTCTGGTTCTTAAATGCTTCCTCCCCCCAACTACCAGGACCCCAATATTGCCTTGCAGACCTGGTTAGACCAGATGAAGCACAGCGGGACAGATGGGAATCAGAAACGCAGGGAATCTAGGACAGATGAACCTCTCAGGACCAGGGGTGACAGTGGCGATACCAGGAGGGAAAGGGAATGAAGAAAGGGGGAATGGATCACAGGGAGCTATGTATAACCTACTCTCTGGGGGACGGGCAGCAGGGGGGTGGGTGAAGGGAGACACCGGACAGTGTAATATGATACAATAATAATTTATGAATTATTAAGGGTGCATGGGGGAGAAGGGAGGAGGAAGGGAAGGAGAGGGGGAAAAAAAGGAAAATGAGCTGATTCCAGGAACCCAAGAGGCAAGCGAATTTTGGGAATAATGAGGGCAACAAATGTATAGATGTGTTTTATACAATTGATCTATGTATTGTGATGAATTGTATGAGCCCCAATAAATTGATTAAAAAAAAATTTAGAAGATCAAATTGGGGCCAGGGGAAGATCAAGTGACAAGGCATTACATTCCAGCTGCTAAATCTACTTTGCAATATTTTATGTCTGATATTCTGGCTGTTTGTATTTCTAGTTTATGAGTATTGGACATTCACTAGGGACTCAATACACTTAGGAATCCTGCAAATGGATTTGGTGTCACCACTGTCACCCATTGCTTTCTGCAAACAGGAATACTCCTTGTTCAGTTTGAACAACTGCGTCATGGTCTATGTAAAGGTTCCACATACGCACAATTAAGTGTTCTGGAATCACCATTCTCTGTAATGTTACCCGTAGTTTGTTATAATTCTCACAGTTTAATGTGTTCACATTGTCACTGAAATACAAGTGAACACTTTCCTGGTCTTCTGCTTTTCGTCAAGATGCATCTGATGTTAACAAAGATACCCCTTGTGTGACATCATCTGAATCCAGTTTGAATTCCTAGCAGCTCCCTGCTGATGTACTGCTGCTTCAATTACCTACAGCAAATTATTACTTGCACAATATATTGCCTCTTTAGAGTATTGAATAGCAAGAATGTTACTTTGAGGACTAAGGTGTACCTGACCCAAGCCACAGTATTTTCCATTGCCTTGTGTGCATGTGACAGTTGGACATTTAATAAAGAAGACAGAAAAAAAATTGATGCATTTGAATTGTGGTGCTGCATAAGAATATTGAAAGTACCATGGACTGCTAAAAGGACAAACCAATCTGTCCCAGAAGAAGTGAGCCAGAGGACTCCTTAGAGGCAAGGATGGCAAGACTTTGTCTTGCATACTTTGGACAGATTGTCAGGAGAGACCCGGAGAAGAACATGTTTGGTAAAGTGGAAGGGTAGGAAAAAGAGGAAGGCCCTCAATGAGAAGAAATGATGCAGGAGTTGCATCAATGAGCTCAGACATAGGAATAATTATGAGGATGGCGCAGGGCTATGCAGGGTTCTGTTGTGCATAGGGTCACAATGGGTCAGAGCCACCTCAATGGCACCTAACAAGAACATGTTATCTTGATGATTTGCTTCACAGTCTTCAAAAACATTCTGGTATGTCTCCTTGCTTTGGTGTGTCACAAATTAGGATCTCTTCTAGTCAGTTGGCGAGGCAGCTGTCTTTCGGATTTCTTGGCATAGACTGAGGGGTACTTCCAGGACTGTATTGATTTATTGAAACATTTCCGTTGATAACCTATCAATTCCTGGTGTTTTGTTTTACACTAATAACTTCAGTGCACCTTGGACTTCTACCTTCAGTGCCATAAGTTTTTGATCGCATGCCACCACTTGAAATGGATAAAAATGGTCCATCAATTGTTTTTAGTACAATAACTGTATAATTCTTTCCTCTTTTGATGCTTCCTGCATCAGTCAATATTCTGCCCTTAAAATCCTTCGATTTTAACTTGAAGCTTGGATTCTGTCTTCATTTCTTTCAGCTTGAGATAGATTAAGTATGTTCCCTTCTGGTTTTCTAACTCCAAGTCTTTTCACATTTCATTGTAATGCTTTATTTTGTTTACTGCAGCCACCTTTTGAAACTTTCTGCTCAACTCTGTTTCTTCATTGCTTTAACTACTCTACATTCAAGAGCAAATTTCAGCACCTCTCATGGCATCTACGCTAGTCTTTTCTTGCATTTCTATCTTTTTAATGGCCTTTCTTCATGTATTATATTTTGATGTCATCTCACAACTCCTTTGGTCTTAGATCATTCGTGTTGAATGGTCTATTGTGCTCTTGACATGGTCTCTAAATTCAGCTGGAAAATACTCAAAATTGTATTTGGGCTCTTGTGGACTTGTTTTAATTTTCTTGAACTTCAATTGGAACCTGCTTACGATCAAATGATTTTCCCTTATATTCTCAGTCCCTGGCCTTGTTTTGGCTGATGATATTGAACTTCATTATCTCTTCCTACACATGTAGTCAATTGATGCCTATGTAGTTCATCTGATGAGGTCCACATGTATGTTGCTGTAAAAAAGATATGTGCAGAAAAGAAGTCGTTGGTCTTTCAAAATTCTATTATGCAATCTCTAGAATTGTGTTTCTGTTCTATCACTCCAAAATCACTGGCTGACTCATAGTGACACCACCCCCCCCATAGGTTTTTGAGACTGTAATTGTTTATAAGAGTAGAAACCCCAGTTTTTCTCCTAAGGAGCTGCCGGTGGTTTCAAGCTGCTGACCAGGTGGATCGCAGCCCAGCAAGTAACCATTACACCACCTGAGTCCAGGGTAATAGTTTTCAACCGCCGTTCCTTCCTCTTTGTTTCCAACTTTCACATTCCTGTCATCAATGATTGTAACACATCTTCATTGCATGTTTGGTTGGTCAACTTTAGACTGAAGACATTTGATAGAATTCTTTAATTTCATTATCATTGGCTTAGTGGTTGGTGCATTAATTTGAATAATAGTCATATTAACTGGGTTTTCTTGCAAGAGCATGGATATTATCCTATCATTTACAGCATTGTAATTTAAGACAGACCTTGACCGTTTTGGGGATTTTTTTGGACAATTAATGTGATGTCTTTCCTCTTCAATTCTTTAGTCTTGCCACTGTAAACTATATGATTGTCTGATTCTAAATTTCCAGTATCAGTCCATAGTTTCACCAAAGATATTGAAATTAATGCATGTTGAAAATCTTATCTTTCTGGGAAAGAATGCCCTGGAACAGTCCATTAATTTCAACAGTAAGCAGGTGAGCATAGATGGTTTTGGTTCTCAATCGCATACTTTGAAAGATAAAATATTATCTTGTTCTTAAAAGTCAGACTTTGTTGAAGTATGGTTTGTCATAAAATTCCAAATGGCTGAGCTGTAAGCATAAACCATGTCTACAGGCTTTCAAAAATAGATTTTCTAGTTTTCATGGTAGATTGGGAGAAAATGTGAGGTGACTTAAGAACGTTTGAATACCATACATGACATAAAAGTCCAATCAAAAAGTAGGAAAGGAAAAAAAAATAAGGGAGGATGGATACTGGAGCTTAGACACCGTCAGGTTAAATAAAATCAAAACCCACATGGGAATGATAAGGTCTCAGGGAGAAGAGACAAGCATCTATTTCTCACTTATTATGGCAGGAAGGGTTAGCCTTTGTCCTCATTCCGACATGGGCCCAGGAGGCAAGTAAAGACAATTAGTAGGCACTGTTTGGTGATCTTCTTGGAGAGAGTACTCCTGCCTGTCGTGCTGGAATGGAACAAGGAAGTTTTGTTTGAGAATTAAGATCTAGCAAGACTACCAGACAGAGCACCCTTGTGTCACTGGGTGAGGTGACTTTGCAGAAGTTATGGTTTGGTCATGCCAAGCCTATGACTGGATGGAGACCAGAGCCAGTTGTCAGAGCATCAGTGGTAGAAATAAAGAGATGAAGCTCCCTGACTGATTGCTCAGCTCCTGCTGAGAACAGATGATGAGGTGCAATAACAGAGAAAGCTGCCATTATCTGCTGATCCATGAATGATGATGGCAACAAATGTGCAAATGTGCTTGACACAATGGATGTATGGATTGTGATGAGGGTTGTACAAGCTCCAATAGAATGATTTTAAAAAAATTAAAACAAAAAAATTAAAAAACACATAAGATATTAGTTTATGTTTACTCCCATAACAATAATTGATTTTGCTCACAAATCTGAAGAAGGGGGTAGCTAGGCCTTACTCTGGCCTTCTTATATGATTGCAGTTATATGGTGGCTGGGCCAGGGCTTTTTCTTTGATAAGGCATGACATTGTAACCTAACTACACCTGGCATCATCGACTTTACAATACTCTGTTTGATAGCAAGAATAGTCACATCCCTGGACGATAGTCAGAGGGGATTCACTGGAGGCTTACTCCATATGGGGACCCTGAAAATGGATTTTGCACTTCCATGGGTATCCGTCACCTTCTGTAAACTGGGTTGAAACTCTGATACAGTTTCCTCCTTCTGATTGGGTTTTTCTCGCAGGCTTCTATGTGCATTTGTTTGATGCTGGGTTGAGAAGCCTCCAACAGCAGTGGGCAGAAACAAAGGAGTATGTTCAAACCCCCCATCTCTATGTGCTATCTCCATGTGGCCTTCCTCCAGAGCAGCCGCAGTATACACTCAAGGTTGCACTTTAGTTTTCATGTATTTGTTGTAAGTTTTTTCAGCTTCAACCTGAACTTGCAGATGAGAAACTGATAGTTGGTTCTGCAATCAGCCTTGTTCTGATGGGTGATATTGAGTTTCTCCATCATCTTTCACAGATAGAGTTGATTTGATTCCTTTTTATCTCCACCATCGTTTCTATTACCAAGGCCATGTTATCCAATGACTGATCCTTCCTCTGTTTCCTGTGTGAAACTGAGGCCCTGGAAGAAAGTGGCTTGCTCCCAGCCCTTGTGACCACAGGGTTTGGCATGACGTTCCTAGCGTGAGGCATGGCTCCGCAGTCTGAAATATGGATAAAGCTCCTCAATACACAATATTCCAGGAAGGACGTTTCTCCACAGCACAGTTGCCCCCCCATAAATGCTTAAATGGTCATCTACTACAGACACCTCCCTCCTCGTGTACACAGTGAAAGTATGCTTATTCTCCAAGAACATCTGCTCCTCTGGTCATTTATCTTAAGGAGTGTTGGCTCCTCTTGTCTCACATATGCTTTGTACTCCCTTTGAAGGCTTGGAAAACCAAGATTAGTACATTACCTACTTGCTTGCTATCGATGATTAGCAAGAGGCTAGCATGCCTCACGAGCTCTATTAACCCTTCGATGAAGGAACTCTGGGCTCTTCTCACTTTTCCTGAGAATGGAGTGGTGTCCCCTGAACCCCCTTTCCTGTCTTCTTTCGTTGCGCGTGTCCCTCCGCAGGACCTTTCGACTGTGGGCTGGACCCCACAGTTTCCAACTTTCCCATTCTAATCACTGGTAATTATTGAAACATCTTGATTGCATATGAATTTCAGACTGAAAAAGTGGATAGAATTCTTCAATTTCTTCAACATTAGCACTGGTGGTAAAGAGCCCTGGCGATGGAGTGGGCTATTCACTGAGCTACTCACCCCAAGATTGGCCGTCCAAACCTACCACAAAGGTGCGGTCGTCTGCTCCGATGAAGATTAAAGTCTTGGGAACCCAAAACAGCAGTCCCACCATGGCCAACAGAGTCCCTGTGAGTTGGAACCGACACAATGGCAGTGAGTTTGGTGCTGAGAGCTTTAACGTTGGTGCATCGATTTGAGAAAGAGTTGTATTGACTGCCTTTCTTGTGTTGCTGTCGTTGTTGTTAGATGCTGTGAAGTCAGCTCTGGCTCTGAGTGACCCTATATTCAGCAGAAAGAAATGAATTACTGGCTAACCCTATGTCCTCCTCACAGTTTGTACTGTGTTTGCGCCATAGTTATAGAAGCTTTGTCAATCCATCACTTTAAGAGTCTTCCTCTTTCTACTGCCCCTCCACTTTACCATCCATGTTTTTCTCCACTGACAGTTGTCTCCTGGTAATGTACCCAAAGTATGTAAGATTAAGTTCTACCATCTTTACTTCTATGGAACATTCTGGTACACTTTGTCCAAGACAGATTTCTTTGTTCTTCTGGCACTGCATAGTATTATCGATATTCTTCACCAGCACCATAACTCAAATGCATCAGTTCTTCTTCAGCCTTCCTTATTCAATGTCCAACTTTCACATGCCTATGAGGCAATTGAAAGCACCACGGCTTGAGTCAGGTGAACTTGAGTCTTCAAAGTGACTTCTTTGCTCTTCAACATTTTAAAGAGGTGTCTTGTGCAGCAGATTTATCCAACACAATATATTCTTTGATCTCTTCACTGCTGGTTCCATAAGCATTGATTTGGATCTGAGCAATATAAAATCCTTGGCAACTACATCTTCTTTCCATTTATCAAAATATTACCTTTTGGTTAAGCTATGAGGACTTGAGTTTCTTTACATTGAGTGAAAATCCATATTCAAAGCTTCATTCCTTGAAATTTATCAGCAACTGCTTAAAATTCCACTTGTTTTCAAAAAGCAAGATTGTATCAGCATCTGCATATCATGGGTTGTTAATAAATTCCTCCGATCCTGATGTGGTGCTCTGCTTCATACAATCTAGTGTCTCTGATTATTTGCTTAGCATCCAGATTGAATAAGTGTGGGGAAAGGTGACAACCCCAATATACACCTTTCCTGATTCAAGGACAGAAGATGAGCCCCACAAGTTGGAAAGCACTCAAAATATAACTGGGATATTCATGGTTTTGAAATGTATACACTTGAAGCTTGTTTGATGCCATAGGAGTAAAGAACGAGTGGGGGTAAGCTTGTTTATAAATAATAAAGGGAAATTGATCTGAGCTGAAGATAGAATTGAAGCTTACATACAAAATTAAAACTCATCAGTAATCACAGCAATTTTTTAGAAATTTGCCAACAAATTTTTGTGGTGGGGGGTGGTGAGAAAGAGGTATATTTTATTATGGACACTAATTGCTATGAGGATAAAAATGAAAAGAAGATGGACTATATTTGGTTTTGGTTTTGTTTTAAACTTCTCAATAGATACTCTATGCTTGTGGTTCTCAACCTTCCTAATGCCGCGACCCTTTCATAGAGTTCCTTGTACTGTGGTGACCCCCCAACCATAACGTTATTTTTATTGCTACTTCTTAACTGTCATTTTGCTACTGTTGTGAAACGGGTGACCCCTTTGAAAGGGTCATTCGAACCCAAAAGGGGTAGCGACCCACAGGTTGAGAACCACTGCTCTATGCCTGTGTAGGCTTCACAGAATGTAGACTGCTAAAACTGCTCTATCCGTAGTATACCACTGGTTGTACCTGAGCCCCAGGGTTGAAGAAATCTAGAATTCAGAACAAGGAGAATGAGGCAGTTCATCAGAAAAGTGAAGTTGACAGTGGTATCACTCAAGAGTTCAAGCTAAAGGTGACAGTAACACCAGAGAAATAGAAAACACTGGAATACAAATGATGATTTTTTTCATCTAAAAAGCTTTATAGATGAATTGAAGATGGTGTTAACTATTGAGATCTGAGCTAGTGGTACAAGAGATCAAGAGGAACAGCTATTTTACACCTTGAAGCAAAAATACTATGGAAAGAAAATCATGAAGGAAGAATTGGTACGCACACACACGGAACCTAACAAAGGAACAATAGCAGCTCCAGAAGGCTCAAAGAGCAGAAGAAGGTGAGCTGTTTTACTAGGACACAAAGGAAATTGATCCTAACTGAAGAAAGAATGGAAGGAACAGAAAATCCTTACTCTGTAGAATTAAAAATCTTCTCAGAGTACCAAATAGTATTGAACGCACCAAGTAGAAGATACGTCATGGCAATATTCTTGCACATAAATCATAAAAATGTCAATGTAAAGATAGGGGACAAGTTTTTCAGAAAAAAGAATGAAACTGGTTTTTTTGAGCTTCATTCTGCCAATATTGAAAATGAGAAGATAGTGGAACTATGATAGTTGCACCATTTCTTGTCAACTTGATAAAAGAATGAAGGGGTGGAGTCTAGCCTGTCAATCAGGTTACCATCTGATGATCCCTACTTGTGGGCTGGGCCTTCTCATGAGGATTCTGGGAACTCTCTCTCATTGCTACACCTTCTTGTTGACAAGCCACATGGAACCACGCTGATGGCAGCCAGAGCCCTGGAGATGTGTCTGTGCCATTGGATCCGCAGGACTTTCCACCCACTGGCTGTGATCTTCCTGCATTCACATCACTGCATGCGCTGCATGAGTCTGAAGAAGGATTTGTAGACTAGTATCAGATATATGGGCTAATAAAGTAACTTGCTCTGGACTTGGCTGAGCTGTTTTCTTAATGTGCAATTACTCGTTGATATAAAGCTCTGTCTTATACATATGTGAGTGTCTCTGGATTTGTTTCCCTCATCAACCCAACCTGACACAAATAGCATCTCACTATAGATATATATCCAAAATAGTAAAGGTCTCCGTCTGAAGAATTTAATAGGCAACCAAGATCCCATTCACCTGCCAGGGTGAAAGAATGAAATTTATCGTTTTACAATAAATCAGAGAAGGTCTTACCATGAACCATGTGAATTAAAGAAATGAGAAAAGACCCTAAACAAGCATTAAATAATAAGAGTGGTAAGCAATGGACAATGGTGTAATAACATGGAACGTGTAACTGAAATGCTAATGAAGACTCTTAAGTAAAATAGACCTACATCCTGGGCAATAACCAACAATGAACAGTCTCAAAGTGCCATCATAAAGCCCAGGTATAGGGAAAGTAGACACATTTGAAGGTTTCATTTCATGAGTAATAAGGAGCAAGATATGTTGAAGTCCTAATCACTGTCTATCAATGTGACTCTCTGCTACAAAGTGTGTCCAACTAGAAATGATCATTGAGGTAAGAAGCTAAGGGCAAGAGCTATCCCACTCCCCCCTTTTTAAGTGTTCTTTGTTATGAATATAGTTCTAACCATGCGCTCATATTGTTTTCATTACCCTTATGTTCTTTTTTTTAAAAAACATTTTATTAGGGGCTCATACAACTGTTATCGCAATCCATACACACATCAATTGTGTAAAGCGCATTTGTACGTCATTCTCAAAACATTTTCTCTCCACTTAAACCCCCGACATTAGGTCCTCATTTTTCCCCTCCCTCCCCGCTCCCCCCTCCCTCATCA
>NW_022111320.1:27178429-27190343 GCF_000313985.2 Echinops telfairi
CCAGACTGTTTTAGAATGAATCTCTTCTGCATCATCTAATACGAGGTTCATGTACTCATCAAAGCCTATGATACAACCCTCTACCTGCATATTCACTTGCTCATAGAGTCACACCTGAATCTGGGATCTATTTTGAAAGTATCTGAAGATGAGGTTGATGGGCTGCACCATCACCTTCTGTACTTTCTGGCCCTGGCCATGGAATGCCAATGTGGAAGCTCAGAAGGACCACACTGAGCTGCACGCTAGCTTAAAAAGTAACTCTTCTGCTTTATTTTTTATGGATTTTTCTAGTCGTTGTAGTTTTTCCTTGTTTGCATGCTTCCTACTTGTGTTTTGTATGATTTTCTGTATATGAAATCCAGTATAAGTAGATCTATTGAGATGGTAACTGGATTGATAATTACCTGTAGCATGGCAGGGGAGGATGGGGGAAATATGGAGCTAAAAACAATGAATATGAAAAGAAAATGTTCTGAAATTGATTGTGGTAATGATTACAAAATTATACTATGACTGAATGGTTAAATTAAATAAGGTATACAGAAATAAAATTATTTTAAATAAATATGAAAAAAATGTGACTCTTTGGGGAGATGCAGTCTTTAGTTGAAGATATTATCAGTAAAACAAGGTTGTGATCGCTAAGGTTTGGTGCCCATCTGACTGGTTTGGCAGCTTACACCTAGTTATTGCCCATGACCTGACCTAACAGGTGATCATAACTAATCCATTTTAAACCATAATGGGACAGGATTATAGGAAATGCAACACTTTTACTCAAGTCATAGCTGTGGTGCAACTAATTAATTACCTCCTGGACATAACCTTCTTTCAATATAGGTGGATGCTGTGGGAAGGCTTGATGGTTTTTTCCTGGATCTGGATTCTGTATCTGGCTTATTGACCACTGGTTCTTTGGACTTGAATCAATAGCCTGTTATATTGATCCCGGGAGTCTTCAGCAACCTGTCATCTGACCTTCCAACCTTTCCTCTGCAGCCATAGTCCTGATCTGCCAATCTTGGACTCATCAGCAGTCACATGAGCCAGGAGAAGCCTCCAGCCTAACACCTGACCAGGAGACTTGGAACCTGCCTAGATTTAGAACTGTCCACTTTAAAATTTGATTTTCAAAGCTATGTATTTAAATTTTTTTTACAAAATAAACTTATTACCTTCAAAGTACTCCCATTATACTTACTACATTTATCAAATATGGGATTGCATTCCATTCTTGGAAATATTTTTTAAACTCATCTGTTTGGATAGCTGACAGCTTCCCTCACTTTTTTCCTTCACCTCTTCTATGTCATCAAATTTCTGTCCTTTCATGACCCTCTTCATTCACAGAAACTAGAAGAATTCCCATGAAGCGAGGTCAGGTGAGTAAGGTGCATGGGGCAAGGGAGGCATGCTGATTTTTGCCCAAAGCTGACGCACCATTAATGGCTGCATGAGCAGGTGCATTGTAGTGGTGGCAAAACCAGTTCCCCGTCTGCCATAAATCAGGCCTTTTTTTGTCATACAATGTTATGCTATCTTTTCAGAACCTCTAAGTAGAAAGCTTGATTAACAGTCTGACATGGTGGAATGAACTCCAAATGCACTACAAGTCAACATTTTCATCCATTTGAGAAGTTGACAGATGTCCAGAATGAGGTTTGTCATTAATCGTCATTTCACCTTTTGTGAAATGAGTAAATCATTCATACACTTGAGTTTTCCCCATAGCGCTGTCCTTGCTAGCTGTCTTCAACATCACAGTAGGTTTGAGGGCATTTTTTTCTGAGCAGGAAACAAAATTTCAAAGCTGCATGCTGTTCTCTTAAATTGGCCATCACAAAACATGAGGCTTGAGCAAAACTGCTTCTACGAATTTTCACTGTGTCCACAGAGAACCTTCCCAGGTGACTCCAATGGTGTGCTAACTCAGAGCAAGTTGTTCGATGCTTGTCTCATGGGAAAAATGCATACTAAGCATTCAGCTCCTCTCAGTACAATTCTGTTCTTTTTTGCGGGGGCTGGGGGTACCCTCTCATATATAAGCTTCACTGGTTTAACTTCTCTTGAGAACCCAGACCAGGGTAAAGGTCATATGAGTAAGGTGGGTTCTAATATTGTATCTGGTGGCTTATAAAAAAGAGAAGAGACATAGAATCACTCAAACTGGGAGAAGATATCATGTGATGAGATACATATAAGCATGGGAGAAGATACCATGTGATGAGATACATATAAGCATGGGAGAAGATATCATGTGATGAGATACATATAAGCATTAAAGAAACACCAATAATTGCTAGTAGCCAACAGAGAGACATGGAATAGTTCCTCTCTCAACTTCCTCCAAAGGAATGAATGACTAACACCTCCATTTAGACACTTGGCCATTAGAACTGGGAGAAAATGTTGTTGTTCTTTAAAGTCACTTGATTTGAAATATTTTGTAAGGCAGCCCTAAGAAAGTAATATAGTGAGCACATGAGAGTTCTGCCTTCCATCTTTCAATTTCTTGTCTGGTACTTGTCTTGATTTTGTTCCGGGAAATCCTTCCATATTCAGATGAGATCGGGCGCGTTCAGGGTGGTATGGCCGTAGATGATCCATCCGTATTCACCGCCCCCCCATGCCAAGTTGTAGTATGCATATCCCAGGGTAATCAGCTCTCTGTATTTCTTAGCCTCATTACTGACTAGGCAAGGGTGACCACTCACTTTGCTTTTTAAACTGGAAATTCTTTTTTTTTAATTGGATTAATGAATTTTAAAGATATGTATTTATTTTGTTGAGAATATACACAATACAATGTAAACCAATTCAACAGTTTTTACGTGCATAATTCAATGAACTTGATTACATTCAATCTGTACTTGTTGACATGGTTGGGTTCAAAAATGGAGGAAGACTATATCAGATCACCAAATGAAAGATTACTATATTATCATAAAATTGCCGAATTACATCACCACCTAACTGCCAAGTTACGTTATTAAACCACTTACATCATTACATTAAGGCTTACATCATTGAACTGCTTAGCTACTTAGAATCATGCCCAATGAAGTGAAGACATAACCTTAATCATCACTATCAGTATTGATTTTGCCGTGAATCGCAGTATTTGTTAATGCTATAGCAATATACGCATATTGCTATAGCAATATACAATGTGCTTTGTACATTATGCAACAAGATCTCTTGGTGCATTCAACAGTAAATATAACTTTAAAACAGTAGTGAATATAAATGATATTTTGTACATAGGTGCAACAACTGTACTGAGATGTGAAAATGTAACATTCATGTTGGTAAATACACAGGTATGCTGATCTTACTGTAACCTGTTGCTATAGTCAAAATAGAAGAAAATGCCACATTTCAACTACAGATCAGTATAAAGAATTCCACTGAAGTACGTGGACCCTCTGAATTCCCTTCCACATCAGGGGACCAGATCAGAGCCTGTGACTTCATCAGTCCAACGGGAGGCTGCCAGACCAATTTCTCCCAAATAATCACTTCATTATTTTATTCCATTTTTCAACCTACCAATTTACTGCCTAGTGCTTATTACACTAAAGACAGATCACTGAGATTGGCATGCAGCAGCCATCATGATATTTGTTACTATACCTAACCAAACATTTCTGATACCATCATTCAGCTTGGGTTCTGCTCTCTAGCTAGGCTGATTTCCTTATCTTGAGAACATAGCAATTGCATATCTTTATGTTTTATTTAGGGCTCTTTTTTTCTAGTGAAAGAAATATAATTTTCTTACGAAAAAAAAATCAACCATGAATGGATCCAGGTACACAAATAATGCTTCCCAGAATCTTTCTCTAAATCATTTAGTTCTTTCTCTGAATTAGCTTTCCTTTTAGACAGATCTTCCTTCTTCCGGAAAGGGAGTACCAGTGTCTAAGCATTCTTATCTTCTTTCGGTGTGCCAATCTTAGCAGAAAGAGAATTTGTTTTCAAATGGTGTCAAGGAAAATACTAGTTGAGATGAAGCTTGGTTCTATCATTTCCTCTGAATTTACTATGTCTAGTTAGGTTTTTGTGTCAACTCAACTGGGTCAGGATTTCGTGTTTTGGGCAGTCAAGGTCTACTAATCTCCAATGATGGATGTTACATAATACGATGTCATGGATTTCCTAGTGGAATCTATTGTGAGCAGCCAATCAGTTGTGAAATTAGGGTGGAGTGTAACCCCTTTAGTCAGGTCACAGCCCTGATGCAATTGAAAGGAAGTCTCCTTGGGCGTGTGGCAGCCTCATGTCTATAGAAGTGGACCCTACAGAGAGGCTTGCTTCCTTTTTACGCATCTGGCTCCTGCATCTGACTCCTCAACCTTTGGTTATTTGGACTTGAACCAATGACCTGCCATATTGCCTGCTAATCCTGGGAACCATTAGCAGCCTGCCATCTGACTTGCCAATCTTGGGTTTATTTACCTTTGCAATCTGTGGTGTTCCTGCCCATCGTGGCTTCCAGCTTAAGATCTGACCCACAGGCTCGACACAGGATTGCACTTAGCCTGCTTTGATAACATCGATCATAGGCCATTGTGTTTGCTTTTCTGGAGAACCCAAGCCTTGAGCACAGAATGAGAATATAATACTTGAGTTGGTCTAGACAATGTCCCAGAACTGGAGATAAGACCAGCCTATTCAAATCACATGGCTGAAAATTGGAAAAGGCAGACTCCAGGAACAATTTGAATTGCTATAACTGGCACAAAGATCAAAACCCTGGGTAGGCAAAGACAAGAGTGATCTGTTACTTTCTTTAAACCTGAGTTCTAATTACTTCCACAAAAGATGTTCTTCCTCTTCGTTTTCCCTGCACAAAGCCCTTTCGGCACTCACGGAAGAGTAGGTGAGATCATTAATATCACGGAACACCTCCTCTGTGCCAGGTGCTTTGCATCCATTCATAATCACAGCTTGGAAGCAAAGAAAAGTAACTTAATTTACTTCTTTATAATTGAACTCAACTTGCTCATTAAGGTGGGGGAACACTTTTTGCCACATCAAGATAACTCAGATTCTTCTAGTTCGAAATTTAATTTCCTTTTGAATCAGTACTCAGTCAATTCCATCTTTAAATTCCATTAATTTAAAGTTAAAACTCCGTCTTAAGGCTGATTCCACTCTCCGAGGTTCTTCCTCTCCAGGAGGTACAAGAAGAAATATGCTTCACAGCACAGCTCCATCGGAAGGTCTATTCTATTTGCAATCCTCACTGGTCTCGGTTCAGCTTACTTGCTCTTGATCATAAGTGATGACTTTCATTCAGCAGTACACTTCCTACATCTACTGCTGTTTTTTAAAAAAAATTTATTATTTAAAAAAAATCCTTTTATTGGGGGCTCGTTCTTCTTATCACAATCCATATAAATATGCATTGTGTCAAGCACATTTGTACATTTGTTGCCATCATAATTCTCAAAACATTTGCTTTCTACTTGAGCCCTTCATATCAGCTCCTCATTTTCCCCTTCCCTCCCCGTCATCCGCCCCCCACGAACCCTTGATAATTTATAAATTATTATTATTTTGTCATGTCTTACACTGCCCGACGTCTCCCTCCACCCACTTTTCTGTTGTCCATCCCCCAGGGAGGAGGTTATACAGTGAACCCTCGCCACTTCGCGCTTCGACTTCCGCGGCTTCACTCTATCGCGGTTTTTGCGTAACAGCGCATGCTCTGTCATTACTGCCACTGATTGGCTCATACTGTACACGCTTGATGCCATAAATAATATAATAAATAATAAATGATAATTGTAGCGTCCAAAATGTTTTACTGTATTTTCCCTTTTTCGTTTAATAAATTGGGTAATACGAGTGTAATGGTGACTAAAGGGTGTTTTTTCATGTTCTCTATGCTCTAACTATGAAAATATTTGATTTACAAATAAGGAATCCTACTTCGCAGAATTTCATTTATCACGGTAGGGTCTAGAACCGATTAACCGCGATAAACGAGGGTTCACTGTATGTAGATCCTTGTCATCGGTTCCCCCTTTCTACCCCACCTTCCTTCCACCCTCCCAGTATCGCCACTCTCACCACTAGTCATAAAGGGGTCATTTGTCCCGCATTCCCTGTGTTTCCAGTTCCTATCTGTATCAGTGTACATCCTCTGGTCTAGCTGGAATTGTAAGGTAGACTTGAGATCATGATAGTGGGGCGGAGGAAGCATTAAAGAACCAGAGGAAAGTTGTATGTTTCATCGTGGCTACAGTGCACCCTGACTGGCTTGTCTCCAACCCACCACTCTTCTGTAAGGGGATGTCCAGTTGTCTACAGATGGGCTTTGCTACCGCTGTTTTTGGATTGAGTCGTGAGCTACCCTTAGAACTCCTGCTTCTTTCTGAATCCAGGCTCCTCCCAAAGCACGGCCCCTTCAGCCTTCTTCTAGAAGACCCTTCTGCTGAGGCATGAGGATGGACGGATCTATTTTAGAACCACGGGTGTTAATGTGCTTGTTTTCACTACCCAAATTCCACAAGCCTCCATGTGTACCCCACTGAAGCTAGCCTGGGGCACACTCTGAGATGATTTTTCCCCCCTAAGCTATTGAAGTGGGTTAAGGCCTCCTTTTACCTTTAAGGCTCTGAAGTCAGCCCTCGGTTGTTCTTTGGACATCACTGGGTGGTGTGCAAATGAGCAGTCCATTTAGTTGCTAATCAGAATTTCAGAATGAATCAACACAGAGATTCCTCACAAGACAAAAAAATCCTGACAATTTACTTCTGAAAATTTAGCCACTGGAAACTCTATGGAGCACATTTCTACACTGACACGCATGGGGTTGGTAACAGTCAGAATCAACGTGTGACGGGAACTGTTTTTTTTCTTGAGCCTTTTTCCCCTATGATCTCACACACATCTACCTGTCCATTTCCCTCTGGGAAAAGAAGACTGCATTTTGTTCTCTTAAATCCTCCTGTAGGTCATCCCTCACTTTAATCTTGCTCTGTGTGCCGGCTGATCTTTTTGGCACACATCCTCATCCTTCTTCCTCTGAGCCTCTGAGTTTACAAGCTTTAGATCTTTAGACTCAGTCATCACTTTCTTTTCTCTCTCTCTCAACAAAGACCAGCTCTTGCAAAATGAAAGTCGGAGTGTTCGCAGCTGTTGTTTATGAACGTGCTTCAGGAAGCTGTTTCGCGTGTCAGAAGCTGAACAACTCAAGCTTTGTTCTCTGAGTTCTGGTGTCCACCTTGAAGCAACGGCTGGAGAGCAGCAGGTCAGCAAAAACTAGGTCTGAGATGAACACAGACCATTCCTGCTGTAGCAAAGTACCACAAATGTATTGGCATAAAGCAACACAAACTTATTATATTACAGTTGTAGTGTTCAGAAGACTGAAATGGCTTTGACTGGGCTAAGTTCAGGTGTTGGTGGGACACATTTCTTCAGGAGGATCTGGGGGAAATCTTCATCAAAGCCTTTTCCAGCTTCTGGATTTTACCTGCATTCCTTGACTGGAGGTCTCTTCATGTTTTTTTTCTCTCTGACCTGTTTCTGTTGTCGCATTTCTTTTGCTGGGGCTCTGTCACTCCCAAGTCTTTGTAATTATATTGGGTACACCTGGATAGTTCAAGATTGTCTCTCTATCTCAAAACTCTTAATTCCATCTTCAAAGTCCCAGTTACCATGTAAAGTAACATATTCACATGTGCTAAGGATTAAGATGTGGGCATCTTTCAAGCACTGGGCACTGCTCTGTCTACCAAATTGCCCTAAATGACAATTTTATCAGGATGTTTATCAGGATACTATTACCTTGCTTTGGATTGGGCCTCTTTAAACTCTAATAGCCCTATGAGTTAGATAATAATATTCTTATTTTACAGAAGGAAAATTACAATTGAATTATAGGAACCTCAAGCTTGGGTATATATGACTGCCTGTCTTGAAGCCCTTTCTTTCTCATCCCTTCATCCCTAACGAGGTTCTACCAGCCCAGAGTAAGTTGGTTTTTAATCCAAATTGTCAAACATAGTATTCATGTCACAATTTGTCATTTGCATATTTTGTGGAGTAATGTGTGTGTGTGTGTGTGTGTGTGTGTGTGTGTGTGTGTGTGTGAGGGTGTGCATATGTCTGTGTGTTAGTCTCGGTTACCAGATAAGATTGTAATTGCCTAAAACTAGCATGATTTTTTCAAAGGAAGTTTTTTGGGGTATTCAGAGTATGGTGTATGAATGCAAGCATATGTTTTTTACCTGTGGGCCTATGTGTGAACTTTTCCAGTCATATACATGGTGTGTATGAAAAACTGACTTTTTGATCCCTTTGCTTCACCTTGTGAATTTTCTTCTTGTTTCATAGAAGACTGTCATTGACATTCAAGCCAAAACCCGAAGAGCACAGTTACTGGTTCCATTCAAAAGAGAATGTGGAAACACGAGGCCTGCCAGGATGCCAGGCAAGGAAAAGGTTTCGCCTGATTATTCCCAGAGAAGGGATTAAGAACCTAGGGGTTATAGACAGATCAGGACCTAGGCTTTCCCAGGTCCTTAAAAGGTCTTCTCAAGGTATTGTGGATATGATTTCATAACTGCTCAAGTTAAAGGCCACTGCAGGGCTGAAAATGACTTTAAAGCCAATAAGATGACTATTGATCAAGCCCAGGTGGATGACTTCCTGATAGGCCCTAGCAACGAAGCTCAAAAGTCACAGAGCGGTACACATTCTCAGTCCTATTCACACTTTCTCCTCTTCCTGCTCGCCACTGTTAGGTCGGCTCTGGGAGAAACGGGCAGTAGACAAAGGTTGGGCTTACAGCTCCTGTCTTTTGTTGATATTTTTTCCTAGCTTCTTACTGTGAATTGGGTGAAGATTTATAGAATAAATCATTTTCTAATCATCAATTAATACACATCTTATTTCATACCATTAATTGCAATCAATTTAATGTAATATCCCTTTTCTTACTTCCTCCCTATATTTCCCACTTCTCCTCTTCCTTCTTTCCTGTCCTGCCTCCTCTGTCTTCCTTTTCTGGCTCCATTTCACCTTGACCTTCTCCCCTGCCCTCCCAGCTCACTTACTCGTCTGAAAGCATCTGATATTTTCTTTGCAATTTAAATCCTGTGGTCATCAAACTTTGGAATGCATCACAGATCCCTGGAGAGTCTGCTAGAGT
This sequence comes from Echinops telfairi, assembly GCF_000313985.2. NCBI lineage: Eukaryota > Metazoa > Chordata > Mammalia > Afrosoricida > Tenrecidae > Echinops > Echinops telfairi. The sequence goes on from NW_022111320.1 coordinate 27,187,599, forward strand.
ACAGATGCCAGAACCTCATAGTCAACCTTCTGTGCCAGAGCTTTCAGGATTGAGTGTTTTAAAACTGTATTTTTCATAAAGTTTTTCTAGATCTTTCTGAAGCTTCCAGAATTTGAGGAATCATTTTAGGGTACTTTTTTCTTCTTACTTTATCTATGGCCCCACTTATCTATTTCAGCCTTTGGAAAAGGCACTTCAGGTATCAGCTTGTGGATGAGGACCGTGTCGTGATATTTGATGAAGTGAGGTGGGTGTCTGATGGAGATGGTAAAAACAGAAAGAAGTTCATTAACTACTTAAAAAGTTCAGTGACTACTTAAGGCGAGGTAGTATCTCATTTAATGTAGAGTATCTCAATAGCATCTAAATATTTCTTTTAAGATCATTTCGTTCCCATTTCACGGATGAGTACATTGATCTCATAGAGGCTATGGAACTGGAATGGGGTGGAATAGCCAGGATCTGGGGAAGGCAGTTTTCAGTCCCTGGAAGCCTGCATGGCTGTGCCTCTGAAAGCATGGAGGCCGGAGGAACTGAAGGCTGGCCTTGCCAGCATTTCCTTTCGTTTCCTGAACTACATTCCTGGAACCAATAGTCTCCTATCCACCAATCATCCTCTGCTCTTTTCCCTGACTCCCTTTACCCCGGAAAAATATTATTTTGAATCAATGAAACACATTTTTGGTCAATTAAAAATGCTGCTTCCCAGTTCTTGAAGAGTTATCATGTCTGCTGACCTATTGAAGTAAAATGCCCCCATAGGATGCAAATAACTTGAGGTAATTAAGCCCATTTTTTCCACATCTATCTTTATTCATGACATGATTTTTTTCTTCTCTAAGAAACATTGCATCAACTTCTGGGAGGGATACCTATATTGGGAGGAGGGCTGGGTTCATACACAGGCAGTCCCGAGCTTAGAGGAGCATGTGAGAGAAATAAAACGAGGGAAAATCAGAGAGAAAGCCAAGAGGAAATACCCATGTGCTGCTGTTTCCTTCCCAAACAGGGAAACAAAAGGAAGGCTGCCAGAAGGATGTGAAAACTTCCCTGTATTTCCAATGCAATCCTTAGGGATGGGGTGAGTGCCGAAACCTTATTGCGAATTATGAACCATTAAGGAATGACTTGTCCGTCGATTAGCTGATGTTGCTTGGAACACACTGCACTAATATTGCTTGCCTGATTTTCTGGGTCGAAGAGAGCCACGTGGAGGGAAACAGCCTTCTGTGTTTGCCTGCTGAAGAGCCATCAGCGAATACACCTCAAGGTACAATTTTAAATTAAAAAACAAGAAAGTGTATGGGATTAATTCATCATGGCTGGTTTCCTACCTGGAGCAAAACAGATTTTCTAAGCTGCCCATCCAAGCTTGCAAGAGACATGGTGCAAAACCTGGGCTGGATTTTCTCTGGCGCTCTGTCTCCCAGGTGGTCGGAAGTTAAAGGGTGTTGAGACTAAGAGAGGAGAGGAGAACAGAACCGCACCTGCCAGCTTGTCTCAGAGGCTAACAGGACTGCCCTGTTCTTGCTGGGCTGTTTTATCTGCTGATTTTCGTTGTGCATTGCTGGAGGATTTTGAGTTGAAAATGCTATGTGGTTAATTATACAGCTAATGAGCTCTGGGGAGCTTGCTTTCAGATCCGCTCACCCCAGGCAATGAGTGGAAAAAGTGCCGCGTAACATTTTCTGTCCCCGGGGAGTAAGTTAAGAACATTAGAGTCAGATTTTTGAAAGGTAGCACTTCCGTGAGAGGAACATCTGGAGTCCTGGATCTCAGGCAGACAGGTGCTTCAGCAGTTCTTTTCCTTATTCTGGAAAGGTCCATTGTGTGTGTGTGTGTGTGTGTGTGTGTGTGTGTGTGTAGGGGGTGTCCCCTGCCTTGCAGAAACACACACACACCCCATACATATAATACAATATTTTAAAAATAACACTCCATTTTTGGTAAAACATTGCACAGTAAGTTATGTTCTTGACAATTTCCATGCAAACTGTTCAAGGACTCTTAGTTATCTAGCACTGCTGTAAGAGAGATACCACAAATGAGTGACTACCCAACAAAAGCTTAGCCTCTCACAGGAAGGTAGAAGTCCAAGTTCCTGGGATGTCTGTAGGGAGACTTTCTCAGCCCTGAGGGGAGGTATTGTCTTCTTTCAACATCTGTGGGTACAGCATCTCTGGGGGATTTCCATGTGTTTTGGCATCAACCTCGCCCTGTATCTACAACCTTTTCAGTGTGTGTGTGTGTGTGGGGGGGGGGGAGACACGCCAGGTCCAGAGGGTTCCGGAGGACACACACCATTCTCAACAGTTCTGCTTGCTTTTCTCTCACTTATAAGACGCAGGCCATGCCCCAGGGAAATTCCCCTTCCATTGGATCAACCTGTGACACGAGTAAGCTGTTAACATCCTATTCTAATCTCTTTAGGACTAATTGACTGATCATATCAGATCATAATACACATCATTATATAACTGCCAGATGTTATCATTGCAAAACTGCCAAACCACAGAGAATCATGGCCAAGCCAAGTTGGCATAGATTTTGGGGTGACATAAATCTATGGCAGAGATATTATATTTACCACAAAATTCTCTTTAATAGTGTTTTGTTGGTTTCATTTTCATTATTCTAATTTCTCTGCCCCCTTATCTTCTTACCATTGCTCTTCAGAAATGTTTGACCATTTAGCCTCAGACTGTTGTTTTTTGGGTAGGACATTGATCTTTTGGGTAATGTTCT
>NW_022111320.1:27193609-27201416 GCF_000313985.2 Echinops telfairi
ACTGTAGTTGAGATGGCTGCCCACAAACTTTAAAGACCTTAGATCTTACTTCAGTAGGATGCAGATCATGATTTTTTGTAAAAGATGTTATGCTAATTTATCAAATGGCCCCATGGAATTATGGCACGAAACCTTCAAACTCAGGAAAATCAGTGTTGGAGATGTTTGGTTATATCTGAGAAGTAACCATATTTGTATCTTAAATAAATATATGTGCTTGCAACTGCATATTTGTATTTACACATATCTATCTATCTACCCGTTCTGACCTATCTACACATCTTTACTTTTTTATACCAATTTTCCTATAACTATACAAATTCATATACATTCATTGTTATTTTCATTGTGTTTATGCACTATATCCACAATTGTTACCACATTTTCCATCACAAAACAACTAGTCTATGCTGTATAAAGCAGGGATGGGGAATGTCCAGCCTGAGGGCTACCGAGGGTCCACAAAATCATCAACATCATCTTCTATCACATGCCTAACCAAAGACGAGCCATCCCGGCCATCACATTCAAAACCACAAAAACTAAACTCATTTCCACTGAGTGGATTCTGATTCATAGCAATGTTGTAGAACTGCTTCTGTGGGGGTCCAAGACTGTAGCTCTTTGTGGGACTAGAATGCCTTGTCTTTTTCTCTCTGACAAAAATTACAATTAAATGTAATTTTGGGGTTTTATCTCAGCAAGCTATTGAAATCAGTTCACAAGAAACCAAGAAAGTGGAACACACTTGATGTTGAGGAAACTGACAATGTCACACAGGAATATGGAAAAAGACAGCCCCTAGCCAAGATGAAGGTGAAGGGAAGCCCACGGGATGGTAGTTGGGTAGCTGTCCTAGCAAGAAGCCAGTTCACCTTGGAACTGGAGGACAAAAAGCTCCAATGGGAAGTAAAAATGGAATTATTAGATTATCTGATGTATTTCCTGTAGGGACAAATGAACTGAGATGCTATTGCCAGCTATTGAAAGGGTAACAACAGTTATAGGCAAAGTGGATGATGTGCTGGGCTGCTAACAACAAGGTCAGTAGTTTGAACCTACCAGGGACTCCATGGGAGAAAGAGGTTTCCCCCAAAGATTTATAGCCTTAGTAACCCAAAGGGGCAGCTCTACCCTATCCTATAAGGTTGCTATGAGTCACACTTGAGTTAGTCAGTGAGTTTGTCTATTGGTTATAGACAATGACCTTAAGGAGCCCTGGTGGCACAGTGATTAATCACATTTTGGCAACTGACATTTTGTCAGTTTGAACCTACCAATGACTTTGTGGGAGAAAAATGAGGCTGTCTGCTTCCGTAAAGATTTACAACCTTGGAAAAAACAACAACAATAGTATATATATATACTATTTGGTTTGACAGTGAACAATAGCTATGTAACTATAATCCAAGAATTATATCAAGATGACATATAGGTCAGAAAGCTAAATGTTTGCTTTTAACATTCATCAATAGATATTTTCTTAAAGTGATACATCAATAAATAGCAATAAAATTTAAGTTTTGACTATCTGTGAAAGTGGGTTGTATGGTATCCTCTGAAAGAACAGAGTCAAAAGTCTCATCAGGCCCGCATTTCAGCCACCAAGAAGAAGGAAAAGATGAAGAAGAAAGTAGACAACAAGATGTGTCAGCTGACTTTAAAAAATAATCCCTGAATCAGATCAAGAGGGATGGGGGGTATGTCTGTATCAGAGAAAGCAACGACACTTCTCAAGGTGAGTAAGTCGGGTGGGACACCCTACCAGTGAGAAAAATGCTTAATGTCACATAGAAAGGCTCCAGGGGGAGAAGATGCCAGGCATTATCGCTCCTAACTGGGCACCCATGCTTGACATAGTTTCTAACCAGCCCCTGTTGACACAGAAAGCATGTTATAAGCAATTGGGACTTTTGACTCTGTCCTTTCAGAGGATACCGTACAACCTGCTTCACAGACCACACTAGAAGGATCTAGATTGGAAATCGCACTGGGAGAATTGGGCTTGCCTTTGAACTCACTTGTAGCATAACAGAACTAAGGAACTGAAATACTCCCTTGAAATCTAGGCTGGAATACCCTGGTGGGAGAAGAATCAAATGATGGCTATCTCAAGGTTAGGGAATTGTTGGCCTATTGCTATGAGGTGTTTGAGGAATCAGCACCCGAGACAAATATATACGCATATTTTCTGTTTTCATGCTCTCTCTGCCAGCCATGGTGTGCACCAGGCATGGTTCTGCCTTGTTCAATGAGTACTACTGAAATTATTGCCATATCTCCAACCCGCCTGGCTTGTGTAACTAGTGTCTAATCATCCAAGTTTTGAAGATGTGAAAGTTAACTATTGATGTATTGGAGTCTAAAACAATGCTTGTACAAATTCCTTTACACAGCAGGGTTTTACTATTGACTATGATAAAGTTATCATCAATAAAATTACCTTAAGCTTCATTTTCAGTGCATCTCTGATGAACTACAATAAAATGATAAAAATGTCTCTAAAGGTGAACCAGGCACAGGCAAGTAGAACCCATCATTATATGAATGGACAATGGGCTCTCACTTGTTCACAGACCTAATATGAAAACAATTAGTTCTTGCCCTCATGAAGAGATCGCTGAAGATATGAACATCATAGCAGAGTGTGGTGAAGAAACTAGATGGTGCCCAGCTGTCAGGAACTAATGTCTGGTAAAAGACTTGTCTCCAAACAAGTAGCCATCTAAGTGAGGGGTCAACCAAGTCCACACAGAAGAAGCACCCCAGCCTGTATGATTCAAGGATTGTACACAATCTGATCCAAACTTGGATGAGGTTTGGTACCAGTGCCTAAATTCTAAACACATGGCTTACAGAATGCTGTGGATGAGAGCAGATGCCCAAAATCCACTTGCAGGGTCCTTGGTGAATTCCCTCTAAAAAAGTGAACTTCCCTAATATCCCTAATACCTTGACCATTTGTATGACCATTGTTTCTGAGTCATTTTTGCACTTGTTTTGTGTCTGTTTCTGCATAGGAACACTAGGATGGGTGGAATTATGAAGGCACGAAATAATGGCCAGGGGACATAGAATGGAAGGGTAGGGGGAAATGGGGAGTCAACACCAATAGGTACAAGAAACAAGAAAATGTTCCAAAGTTGGCAATGATTGCAACGCCATTCTTAATCATTGAGCTATAGAATTGCATGATTATATTAATGATAGCTCAATAAAACTAATGGAGTTTTGTGAATTCCTGAAAGTTGCATAAAGCACCTTCATTTATATCCCTTGGTTGAGTATTTGCTCACACAAATCTATGTAATTGCAAGTAGAGCTTGAAAGAATATTTTTACACTGAAATTGATGTGCTCAGCTATAAAATAGGGTATATATTTCTTTGGAAGGATAGGAGACTTTATAGCCATTTATTATACAACAAATTATTTGGAAACATTGAGGTAAATTCCAGAAGAACTATCTAAATAAGTGCCATCGTTGCTTGTGTGAGAGAGATTTCTGGAAAGAGTCAGGTCAAGTGGTGCATGTTATTGCTATATAGGCTGTCCTTGACTTACCACTGGATTTTGTTCAGATGCCCTTGTCAGTTCTGATGTGAGTAGAATATCATTCTCATATTATTAGTATTATCTTTCATTGTCACTATCTTTATTAGTCTGACTTATTTGACAGTGAATGAACATCTAAGAATGATAACATCAGCAACACTGTATGTTAGTATGCATTATCAACAATAGGATATTCAAAGAAAGGATGGTTGTGAGATTCATGGAAACATGAATATATCATAAATCAGGGATGACCTATATTTTGTGATACATTTTTAGTATCATTATTTCTTAAAAGTTTTTTTACTATGTGCAAATATTCTTGGTGTCCCAGAAGGGTGTGCATGATAGCAGATCATGGACACGTTAGATCAGGAGGGTGAAAGGCACTGCCTCTCCATCTTTGCTTTCTAATTATTCCCTACTGATCTCTGAATGCAAAAAGAATGACTAAACTTCAAGTAAACCTGAAAAATTATGATTCCAAGTTACAAGGATATAATAATAGGGCTTATAAGTTTTTCTCTTTATTCAGTTGTTTTTACTTTTTCTCTAAGTAGAAATAAAACATTCCAACTGACATCAAAAATAGTGATGGCAACAAGCCATGGACACATCTCAGCGGCTTAAGTGAGTTGTGTTTACTTCCAAGGTGCCAGAACGCTCCCTTTGGGAAGTCAGGAATCTTTTCACGGTGGCTTTCATTTGAATTCATAGCCTTTTAAACAATAAAAATCAGCAAATCTTAATCTAGAGATTCTGATTTGGGCCAGTCCAGCTAACAGCTCATGCCAGAGCTTATCCTTGATAGAAAAGGCCTCACCGTTTCCAAATTCAAAGCCACCCTGGACAAAGAGACCATCTCTTCCATTCATACTTTCTGGTCTTCATTTGGAAATGAATTTCATACAGACGAACTCCATCTGCTGTGTGAGAGCATCCACAGCCTCAGGATAGATGAGAGAGCCCCAGGATGAGGCAAAGATAGCACTGGTCACAAAATCGGCCCTGATGGATGATGACCAACATGAAATAAATAATATTGCTTTACAACTATAATGATAATATAATTGCAGTTCAATTTACTCCAGGTCAATCTACTAAAAATGAGGTGCCTTCTCTAGATAATCTCTGACCTGCAGCAATCTAGAAGCAGATACTATGTCCATTCCCACTTTTTAGAAAAGGAGACAAAATTCAGAGACATGAGCTGTTTGTGTCCAATCTTTAAGAACGCGTCAGTGGAGTTTGGATTCACCCCATGCTCTTTGGGTTTCAAAGCCTGTGCTCTTTGTTTGTTTGTTTGTTTGTTTGTTTGTTTATTAAACAGTTTTATTGGCACTTCCTCCAAAAAGCGTGTGTTCTTTGGACAGACTGCAGTCTGAGATTTGGTAGCTTCTCCAACCTGTTGTGAGGTGTCATAGAGGCAGTCTCCAACTCCTGCTTACCCCATGCACTGTTTGGTCCTACAGCATCCCCAAATCCAGAAGGTCTTCACGGACTAACTTTCACAAAAGATCTCCCGGTCTGTCTTCCTAGCCCCATTCTAATAGCTATTACATAGACCAGAGTGCTAAGGCGTTAATGCCCACTGGAAACAGGCCCTCTAGCCATAACTGGTGAGAACTGGTATATAAATTATTCCAAGCTCCCTTGTGTGATACAGAAAGATTTCTCCCAAGTTGTCTCCCCCAAATATATGCCAAACTTAGCTGCTTGCGAATGACTATACCCTGGGAGGTCATCAGAAGTAGATCAGGGGTTATTCTCCCTAAGAGCTATCAGCCATCTAGAGCAAGCGGTCATCACTGTTTATCCCACAAGCAGGGCCCATTCCCTTCTGTTAAGGATAGTAGTTGACTGTTTCCTTGTAGTAGACCCAAGAGAGGTCAAGCCCACCCAAGGGTGACCAAGGTTAGGCCACCATCATGAATCTAGGGTCCGCCATTCTTGTCACATGTATACCCCTAATCCCTCCCCTTCCTATCATGTGTACACTCCTAACTCATCCCCTTCCTGTCACACACATGCCTATTGTACAACCCCTTCCTATAATGTGTATGCCTATTGTACTGGCCCTTCTTGTGATGTGTGGTTACCTGTATTCATGCCCCCCAAAGTAGGATATAACCCTTGGGTAGCAATAAAGTGGGGGGCTCTCCTCCTCTCGCTCGTGGGCTCTCCCCACGAGGACCACCAAGTGGGGTTGAAGTGAACATGCTACCATGAATTGTGTCTGACTCTGTTACTTCAATCTCTCTTCTATCTCTCATGCTCTCTATGACTTTAATATAATATTTATATATCTCAACCATACAATTGTGCCTTTCAGACCTGTGATTAGTGGGGGGGCGCTGGCACCCCCTCCAACCACACTCCTTTACCCCTTAAGTGAGATAATTGAGGTGCCTGTATTTTGCTCTATTTTTTTTCTGTGTTTTCATAGGATCAAGCTCTAGTTACCTACAATGGTAACTGACTTCATAGCATACCTTTTATTGGCCACCTGTCCTCCCCTGTCATTTGTTCCGCACTCCTCTACAGTGTTTTCCTATAAGTTCCAGAAAACGAATTTCCATTCAGATTCTTGTTTCAGGGTCTCTTTCTGGCAGTAACTCAATGGAAAATGTTCTTATGTATAGAAAGGTTGAGGACTGCGTGATTGGGCTTAAAGTATAACCTTCATGGACAAGGTGAAATTAGAAGCTGACCTTGCCTTTTGGACAGGAGTGAGGTCAATGTGTGGACAATATGAATGAAGGTGGCAGATGAGACCAGGAGGATCAGATGGAGGAGGAGGATTGCTCTGTGAGACGAAGACTGTGCAGCAATACAAAAAGCTTATGTGAAGGAGGAATAGACAGCTCTCACAGGTGTTTGAGAAAGGGGATGGCATGTCGGGCACACGGTAGTACAAGCTATCAGTCTGTCTGAGAGTGGGCAGGCAGATGGGGTGAGGAAGGAGAGAGCTCAGAAAAACGAGGGGGGATAATGTTGATTAGCTCTAAGTAGCGCTAAGAAATAAAAGGTGATCCCAGAGTGGAGGAGAAAGTTTAGTTAGAGAGGATGATTTTGAGTCTTTTCAAAGAAGAATCTGTGTGGCCAGAGGGTGCATAGCTAAGGACAAAGATGAGCCCATAAGTTCGCTCTCATCAACACACAAACCGCCTGCAGACTGTCGCTGTGAACAGCGCCCATGGCAGGGTGGTCGGTTTCAGAGAGACAACTCATTAAAGTGCATTACGTGCCATACTTTCTTCGCTTTTCTTCCCAAGGAACAGCGGTGGGCCTGCTGAAGGATGACGACACGTTAGAATGTATTTTACTGACATGAAATGGTGGGTGCACAGGCTCTGGGGTCTGATTAAACACCATTTGAGTCCTAGCAGTGTTTCCTGGCTCGGAGATAGCTTATTACTGTCTTGAATCTCAGTTCCCTTCCACATGTGGATAATAGTCAACAGCTTATCCTCCATGGTGGAGCTGTGAGGATAAAACATAGTCCATGTAAATAGTCATGCCCACATGCAGCATCGGAGTAGCTGTTTTTAAAACACCGCTTGTTACACAAAATGTGAAACGAACTCTGTGATCACGTCTCATAACGGCCCTTCACTCAATGTTTTCCAGGAACTTTTTGAAGGCCCCTCTTACACACATTCTGCTTTGTTGTGTTCGTGGTCTGTTTGAGGGCCGCACAGAGCATATTGTTCAGCAGTCTATAGGAAGCTTGTCATCAACATTGTGGACAGAGAAATAAAGTCTTCTCAGAGCCAGATAAATGTTTCATCTCTAGCGAGGTACAATGTTAGTGCGTTTCTATTCTTTTCATTGTACTGGAGATCCTATCTCATTTCATGGATGGCTTTAGGTCAATAAATAGGTCTATTTTTGCTCTTCAAAAGGCTCCCAAACACAATCAACTCACTTCAAATAAAAGTCACCACCCACCTCTTCTCCCTTTCATAGTCCTTATCCTGAAGATGGCAATGGGAGCACAGAGCTCCTGCCCCAGCCTGGTGCTCTGTGGGGAGGAATGTGGCGTGTATCCTCAATCCTAGACGAAAGCTAAATAGGCACAATGGCCTTGCCCCCTTCACTGTGACCCGAAACCAGTGCAGGCTGATTTCTTTATCTCGCCAGTTGAAAAGACAGCATTTCAGAGAGTGGTTATCTCATTTGGGAAAGTCTCTGAATTCACTAAGGGGTCTATGTGGCATCTTTCTTGAACTTCCTGGGTGTGCCTGGGCTTT
>NW_022111320.1:27202821-27204288 GCF_000313985.2 Echinops telfairi
AATTTATAAATTATTATTATTTTGTCATGTCTTACACTGTCTGACGTCTCCCTTCACCCACTTTTCTGTTGTCCATCCCCCAGGGAGGGGGTTATATGTAGCTCAGAGTTCTTGGATAGGAGAACTGAGCTTTCACCGACTCTCAATGCCGGGGTTTTCAAAGTGAACCAGACAGCTGTCTACGCAAGCACTTCGAGATGGAGTTGAGCCTTCAGCTTGTTTCTCGGCAGTGAGCACACTGGGTACCACCCACGGACTCCTTCGTTGAGGCTAGACTCCACCTAAGACTACATCTTTGCCCAGCTTTTTCCATCTGCTTTATCCTGTTTTCTTCCTTCCCTTACATCCTGTACCTGAAAGTACTCCTCAATCCCTTGTTCAAGAACCTCCACCTCAGGCTCTGCGCCCTCAGAACCCAGCCTAAACCACCTGGCTTCAGAAGCTGGCAGTCCAAAAGCCAGTGGCTTAGTTGTCAGAGGCAGAGGGAAGAGTTCACCTTCTTCCTCTCTCCCACAATCCCTTGAGTACATTTCAACTTAATTGTGAGCACGTAGAGATTTCTTATAGAATGGGATTGAGTTGCCTGAGTGGTCTACTTAAAAAAAAAAAAAAAAAGGAAAGCTTCTTAACTGCTTCTGCTCTTGATTTCCAATGGACTTTTTCATAAAAATGCTAAGTCAGTGCAGTGTGGGATTCTTAGAAGTTTTCTACTAATTATAAAGTGATGTTGCTCCCCTCCACCCCAACACACTTACACAATTATCTAACTACTCCAGAAAATTACGATTTTTGATTTTCATTCTGTGTGTTTCAATTCTTTTGCCAAAATCTTGCCTTTGAGTCTCTGGAGTTTCCTCTTAGAGCTAATTGTTGTAGTTTCTCTAAGGGTATTAAAATGCCCTTTCATCTCCAAAAAAATCTATGCATGCAAATGATCCAAAATAAAAGATTTCTTTCCTCTCTCTTTTATCTGCTTTTAAAAAAAAATTTTTAAGGTTTCATTTGAAGTGATTTCACACCACTTGGAGGGAACTTGAGTATATGAATGGAGACTAATGGTAGAAACTTGGAAGACTTCGATCAACCATGACTTGTTTCCTCCAATATTATTTTGTATTAGTATTCTCTGTAAGAGTCCTGGGGGCACAGTGGCTTAAATGTTGTGGTGCTAATCATAAGGTTGATGGGAGAAAGATGAGGCAGTCTGTTTCTCAAAAGATGTACATGCTGGAAACCCGGGGTAGCAGTGCTCTCTGTCCTATATGGTCACTAGGACTCAGACTCCATTTGATGATGGCAGTGTGTTTGGTTTGGTTCAGTTTCCTTTCCTCTAGTCAAAAGGCAGTGTAGTACCCTGATTTATGCAAAAGCAGACTCTTTGACAAGCAGTTCAGGTCTAAGTGATTTACTAGGGAAATCCTATTAAGTGAAATTAGCAAGAGAATGGAAGGAGGAAGAAGGGAGAAT
>NW_022111320.1:27206125-27207142 GCF_000313985.2 Echinops telfairi
GACAACAGAAAAATGGGTGAAGGGAGACATCAGACAGTGTAAGATATGACAAAATAATTGTAATTTCTAAGTTAACAAGGGTTTGTCAGGAAGACAGGGTGGGGGAAGAAGGGGGAAAAATGAGGACCTGATACCAAGGGCTCAAGTTGAAACAAAATGTTTTGAGAATGATGAGGGCAGCAAATGTACAAATGTGCTTGACACAATGGATGGATGGATGGATTGTGGTAAGAGTTTTAGGAGGCTCCAATAAAATGATTACAAAAAGAAGAAGCACACCTAAAAGAAAGCTTGATGCTCTACTTCCAGCAATCAGCCATTGAAAATCCTATAGAGCAGTTTCACTCTGACTCACACAGGATCATAATGAGTTAGAATTGATTGGACAGTAACTGACTCATTTTCGTCAATAAGTATTGGTCAAACGAAACCTATTGTAGAAATGGATGCTCATAATTTTGGATCTAAGCATATAGGTGAGTTGAAAGTCCTTGCATTTCTGTGTGCAAGCAACAAAAACCAGCGAATGAGCATACTTGCAGCAGAGCTCTCTCTGGTCTGAGGTGCATTGGCAGAAAGTAGGTTCTAGGTGGAAGTGCACATGACAGAGTTCTTCATCTCCACCAGACAGTTTCCAAAAGTCAAGGCATGCCAGAGCATTCTGTTACATCATTGTCCCTTCCAAGGTTGTCATCTATGACACAGAGCAGAGCACACATATTTTTCCATGTCCACCTAGACCACTTTGCGCCAGGGAACCACTCACCTGTAGCATGCATTGTGCTCCTTTTCGTAAGTTCTTAATACTTTCTACGTGCAAACACTTGGGGGAACATCTAGTGTGTTCAAGCTTTATTTGTAAGGAGGTGATTTTCGTGGAAGAATTATTATGATCAACTGATGCCTTTTTTTCTAATGACCTTCTGGCTATTTAGAAATCAGAGACAAACTGTCAATGTGTTTCCCAACCACATTGTGGAAAAAGTTGATAAAGAATTGACAGACCCCACTAAGGTT
>NW_022111320.1:27208802-27209831 GCF_000313985.2 Echinops telfairi
CAGAATCCTTGAGAGCACTTGGAAATACTGGAAAGGAATAATTTTAAATCCCAGAGAGTCCAATGGTGACGTACAAATTGTGACCTAGGAAGAAGTGAGCTATCTTGCAAAAAAATTGATTAATTTTTTTAGATACATACAGATATAAACCTGAAGAATATGTGTGGGAATATCTATTAAGGATAATGGTTCAAGGAACATAAATTTGAATCAGAGTGACTTTATTGATATGGGTCAACAAAACGCTAATTCTTCATTCAGGATTTTAGTTTTAGATGTTAAAAAAGGGTCAAATAGGTTTTATTTGGGGTGTATGTCATTGAAGTACAGATTGCAGGAAGGCCTGGAGTAAATCAAGTTGAAGTACCAGGCCTATCTTGGTAGATGGTAAAAGAAGGTATCCAAAAACATAGGGAAATTGGCACATTATAGTGGATGTATTAGGATAGACCCAGAGATCCAAACATAGAGGGTCCTAAGGAAGAAATGTTTACCACAATAATGAAGACAAAAAATTATGAAGGGATTCCCAGCACTCTTGAAGACTTCTATGATTTCTATTTTATGTTAATCAGATCTGACAGTAGGAACTGACCTAATTGAATTAAGACACCTAACTCCAGTAGATCTGATTGGTGGTAGGGAACAAGTAACAGTACGTAATCAACAAAGAAAAAGGTGGCATGGATGCTGTAATGGACAGCAGAGTCAAAGGAATCATTTCTGGCAATCCACTTTCACCATTCTACCTCTGAGCTATATTAACTTTCCAGGACTGTGAATAATTTAGTCTACAGGGAACTTGATCATCCTTCATAACAAAACACACTGGTTCAATACATTGATAAGAGTATGCTGATTGTATCTAGCAAAGAAGTAAGTATTCCAAACCAAATCCAGGGGTACATGTGGTAGCCAACTAAAAAGGAGCAGGGAAAGAGGAAAAAAATAGATAGAAATGTGTAGGGGGGGAACAGGGCACTAACCCGCCCAAGGGGAGGGTATTGTTTATATCTTCACAGGAAAAGA
>NW_022111320.1:27211957-27213433 GCF_000313985.2 Echinops telfairi
CATTTGGGTGCCAGAGGGCAGGAAATTAACTCAACAAAAATTCAGATCCCTCCATCTCAGTGAAATTTCTAGTGTGGAGCATGTTACACTACCCTTATGAAAGGAAAAATTAAATGTTCTCTCCCTCAATAAAAAAAGTTTAGCTGTAACAGCAAAAATATATAATAATGATGATTTAAGGAATTTTCTAGGAAATGGGTTTTGCAAATGTTGAGATCATATTAGAAAATTGATGGTAAGCTCTTTACTCAAGAGGTCAAATAGTTATATATGCTTGGGACCACGCTATAACTGAGGTGTGCAACACGACAGAAAATGAAGGTCCTAAGTCTACGTCAAAATTCCATTTTGAATTAAATTTACTCAAAGACCTGTTTTCTGCTTTTCTAACAATAAAGTCTGTGACTTGGAGCCTTAATGACACGTAGGTTCTTGTATAACTTTAACCAGCCCCAGTAAACAATAGCATGTTTGTGAAAATATGTTGAGACAGTAATAAGAGAATATTGTTATAGCATTTCCCATAGTATACATGAAGATATTTCAGAAAACAGTTTGCTAGGATGCATCCAAGAAGTCAATGTTAGAAAATCAATCAGTTAACCTCGTAGTATTTTAACTTGATATTGATTAAACATGTAATAAAGTTTGGTGATTGGAATGTGAAAGTTGGAAATAAAGAAGAATGATTTGTAGTTGGAAAATATGGTCTTGGTGATAGAATTGGTCTATCCTGTCAGAAATCACATGATAGAATTTTGTATTGCCAATCAATTATTTGTTCATTACAAATAACCAATTTAACATAAATGATGACTATACATGTGAACCTTGTCAGGTGAATAACTCAGAAATTAAGTCTACCATATCGGTTGAAAGAGGGAATTGAGAAACTCAATATCAACAGTCAGAACAAGACCAGGGAGCAAGTGTTGAATATTGTTCGTATTTAATATAGCCTATCAATTGCTCATATAAAAATTCACGTTGCAGCAGTAGAAAAATTAAAACAAGTCTTTGAAAGCCAAAGCACAGCCTTGAGCTTATCTCACTTGAATTCAGCGTCCCTCTCAAGAATGGATTTGATGAACTGAACATTAAGGATCAAAGAATACATGAGCTGTGGGATTCCGGCTAGGTTGTCATAGAGGAAAAAAGCAAAAGTCGTTAAAAAACCAGGAAGGGGAAGAAGAGACAAAAGTGGACGTAAGAAGAGATTCGACAACTGACTCTTGAGTGTAGCATGGAAGAAACGATAAAAAACAAAAGAGCTGAACAGGAGATTTTAAACCGTGACTCAAAAAGCTAGAATAAACTATTATAATGAATGGTTTGAAGTATTACAATGAAACATTAGAAACCCCAAAAGAATGAACACGATTAGCATTTCTGAAGCTCAAAGAACTGATGAAAAAAAGTCAAGCCTTGAGTTATAATAGTAAAGGATCCTACGGCTAAAATATTGAATGAAATAGC
>NW_022111320.1:27214796-27231545 GCF_000313985.2 Echinops telfairi
AAAAAAAAAGAACAAAACACTGCATGGTCCCTTAAAATGGGTCCCTAAACCCACTGTTACAGCCGTTGTGTGAATTCATCTCATTGAAGCCTTCCTCTCCATTGCTGTTTCTTTGCTTTACCAGGCATGATGTCCTTCTCCAGGGACTGGTCACTCTTGACCATACTTATGTCCAAAGTACGTAAGATGAACTTATGCCAGCCTCGCCTCTAAGGAGCAATCTGACCAGGCTTCTTCCAAGACAGATCGATTTATCGTATTAGCCGTCCATGGTACTTTCAAAATTCGTCTCCAGCTCTGCAATTCAAACGCATCAATTCTTCTTTGACCTTCCTTACTCAATGTCCAACTTTCCCTTGCATAGGCGGCAATGGGAAATACAATGGCTTGGGTCAAGCAAGCACATCTGAGTCCTCCAAGCAACATCCTTGCTTATCAAGACTCTTGTGCAGTAGATTTAGTGAATCTAGCACATGTTTAGAGCTCTTGACGGCTGCCTCCCTGAACATTGATTGTGGATCCAAGCAAGACAAAATCCTCGACAACTTCAACCTTTGATCAATCAAGATGTTACCTACTGATCCAGTTGAGAATATTTTGTTCTTCTTCACACTGAGTAGTAATCTGTACCGAAGGATACAATACTTGATCCTCGTCAGCAATTGCTTCAAGGTTTCCTCGCTTTCAGCAAGCAAAGTTGTGTCACCTGCCTATCTCAGGTTTATAATAAGCCTGTCACCAACCTTGATGCCACATTCTTCTTCAGATAAGGCAATGTCTCTGATGATCTTATCAGTATGCCGAATGAACAAATATTGTGAGGGCATAGAACCCTGACACACGCATTTCCTGATTGTAAACTATGCAATATCCCCTTGTTCTCTTCACACAACTGCCACGTGATTCATCTACGAGTTCCTCGTGAACACAGTGAAGTGTTCTGGAAATTTCCATTCTTTCCAAGGTGATCCTTAGTTTATTATGGTCCACACAGTCAAATGCCTTTGTGTAGTCAATAAAACACAAGTAAACATTCTTCTGGTATTTTCTGCTTTGAGCCAAGATCCACTTGATATCAACTATGATATCCTTTGCTCCACATCCTCTTCTGTATCTGGCTTAAACTTCTGGCAGTTCCCTGTCAATAGAATAATGTAGTCAATTTTGGATGATCATGTGCATAACTTTACTTGCTTGTGATATCAATGATATTGTTCTGTAGTTTGAACATTCTGTTGGGTCACCTTTCTTTGGAATGGGCACAAATATGGATCTCTTCTGGTCAGTTGGCCAAGTAACTGTCTTCCAAATTTCCTGGCATAGACAAGTGAGTGCTTCCAGGGTTTTTATTAGTTTGCTGAAACATTTCAATATGCATTCCATTCCTGCAGCCTTGTTTTTGGCTAATGATTTCAGTGACGCTTGAACTTCTTTCAGCACCATTGGTGTTTGCTCATATGTGACCTCTTGAAATAGTGGACTATCAGCCACTTCTTTTTAGTACAATGACCCTGTGTATCCTTTATATCATGTCTTGGTGCTTCCAACATCATTCAATATTTTGTTTTCCCATTGCATGAGGCCCGTGACCCAAGTAAGAATATTGTATTCCAACAATTGTGAAGATGGTGCTTTGTTGTACATATGATTACTATGAGGTGGAATTGACTTGCCAGTACCTAACAACCTAACATATAGCTAAATCTATAGCCACAGCTACAGAAAGGGCTCATATGCGTGTAGAAGCAGTCAAATTCCATATATGTGGGTCAGATGTCAGACTAGAGACTGCTTTTGACTCATGTCGATGCACGCACAGACGAACCCAAGGGTGGCAGGGTAGAACTATTCCTGTGACTGTTTCTAGTCTGTAACGCTTTAAAAGAATAGAAATCTTTGTCTTTCTCCCTCAGAGTGGCTTTTGATTTCGAACTGCTGACCCTGCAACTAGCAGCCAAAGCGCATAACCCCTATATCATCAGGGCACCTTCTTTCCCCAAAGTAAGGATAAATAAGAGTTGTATGCTCCTATTCTGAGTTACACACAACTTTAACATAAGGACGCACTTAACAGACCTCGTGCATAACCTAAGAACTGCCAGCATTTTATTGCAAGAAAAGTCTAAAAGTCTTTTCAGTGGTTTAAAATCTTCATCAGAAACAAGTGAAGGTGATCGCAAAAAGAAAATGCTTTAAGTCAGAGGTTGCTTCAAGCACTTCAAAGGAAGGGCAAATTTACATACCATTAAAGGGCAAGTATGAGTTCTCCATATGTCTGCCATTCATAACTCAGTACCCTGATGTGAAAGCATGCCCAGTAGATCAATTCCATCTGGCAAAATTATAAACAACCTACTAGACCAATTCTGACTCCTACTGACTCTCTAAACCATTTCTGAGGCTCTAAATCTTTTTTTATTTTTAATACTTTTATTGGGAGCTCTTACATCTCTTAGCACAATCCATACATGCATCCAGTGTGTCAAGCACATTTGCACATATGCCACCATCATCATTTTCAAAGCATTCTCTTCCCACTTGAACCCCTGATATCAGCTCCCCATTTCTTCCCCCACCCTCCCCACCCCTAACCTCCCTCACAAACCCTTGTTAAATTATAGATTATTATTTCCATATCTTACATCATCCTCCGTCACCCCTCACCGACTTTTCTGTTATTCGTCCCCCTGGGAGGGGGCACTAGATTGATCTTTGTGATTCATTCTCCCTTTCTCCCACCATCCTCCCTTAATCCTCCTGGTATCTCTACTCTCATTGTTGGCCCTGAAGGGTTTATCTATCTTGGATTCCCTGTGTTGTGGGCTCTTATCTGTAGCAGTGTGCATGCTCTGGTTGAATCTGATTTGTAAGGTAGAATTGAGGTCATGAGAGTGGGGTGACGGAATCTTAATAGGCATAGATCAACTCGATTTTCTCCTGAGGAGCTGTTGCCATTAGTAGTCCAAGGCTTATTGGACAGCACACAGAACTCCAAAATCAAATTTGTTTTGATTTTGACTCATAGGAAGCCTACAAGGAGGGCTCCTTAAGTGAAATTCAAGGAGAGTTGAATTCCCATGATAATGTGATACTCAGCGCTGCTAGTGTTGCATGTAGCCACTACCTACCAGGTGGTACCCTGGCCTTCTGATCCTGTGCTGGGAAGGTGAGGGGGGGAGGTGGCCCTGCCTTACTGGCGTTGCCCCCAAAGTTCATATACTTACATTTTCACATCTCAGCTTGGATCCCATACTGAGGAAAAGGGGGCGGGGGGGGGGGGACGGGAGCTACCCCTGAGATGACACTGTCCCACTGTCCCACACTGTCCACACTGTCCCAAGGGCCTATAGTGTGACCTGAACAGCAAATAAGTAACAGCTTAATGAATAGAAGGAATTGTTCAATGAGGGCAAAGACAGGGAGCACAACTGTTTGTTGTAACTGGTACAGGTTTACATTGCAAGCTGTATCCATTATTATTTAAATAATCTCTTTTTGATATTGGAATGATTCCTGCTTATATTTAAGAGGGATGCGAATGTGTGTGTGTATATAAACACCTTCATGTAAAAATGAGGTTAGGCGGATAGGTTCCACAATCCTCTTTCCATTTGGATTCTATTATTATGAATAAAAGTTCCTCACTGAAACTCAGCCAGCAGTTGTGTTGATGAGGTAAGGGGCTGAACTGGGCCCGGTTCCCATTTCCACGCTTGCAGGGCTTAGCGAGGCAAGAACTTGCCTATGTCAGTGAAATGCGAAGCCCTGACTCACAGGTTGCTGTTGGGAAGCGGATCTGATCTAGAAAGCAGGCCCCGTTTTTCCGTGGTGAATTCCAGCTGACAGTCCTAGCTCCACGCACGCTGTCTTTGTTCCCCTTCACCACGTCAGACACAGGCACTGCTTCTCATGCCTCCGAAGCTGTCAGATGTGGGGTTTTTTTTCTCTTCTAGTTTGCTAATCCATGATTTTTTAAATGGTGGGCAGAAATAGTCACATGAATCTTGCAAATCGGAATTTGCAGTAACCAGCCCTTTCCTATAAACACTAACCTCTGAAGTCACAATGGACTATCGCAAGACTGCCAAGTTTGAAGGAAAGAGGCAGTATTTTTAATCATAATTACATAGAAGATTGAGATTGAAAGGAAGCTTATCACACTGCCCATATCTTTTTTCCCTGACCTATATTGTTAGGCAAGAAGTTTCTAAGAGATGATTATCATTAAATAACTTTCATTTTCTGTAGCATTATGATCTGGGGAAAACGATTTAACCCTTTTGCACATCAGCTGTTTATTTCATAAGGACAATAATAGTGCATGCCTCTTAGAAAAACGCACTCCCATCTAGCTGATGCTAGCTCATAGTGACCCTGTAAGACAGAATAGAATTGCTCCTGTGGATTTCTGAGACTCTAAGTCATTATGGGAGGAGAAAGCCTCCTGTTTTTCTCACAGAACAGCTGGTGATTTTAAACTGCTGACCTTGCAGTTAGCAGGCCAACGCTTAACCACTATGGCACCAAGGCTCCTACTCAGGGCTTCTATTAAAGTCTCAAGTTGCAATATTGAAAGATTTTATGGGCAAAATATTGAATAGAGCAGGAAGCATTAAAAAAAATCTAGTTTATGTTAATGGCAGAGAAATAATTTGAATAAGGATATAAATAATGATTGCACAACACAAAGTATAGTCAACGGCAGTGAAGTATACATGTAGAAGCTGTTGAGTTGGAGAATGTTTTGTGTATATTTTTGCTGCAATTAAAATAAATAGTTAAATGGTGTGTTAGTCTGGGTAGACTAGAGAAACAAATCCACAGAAACTCATATGTGTATAAGAGAGAGTTTTATATAAAGGGTAAGTGGACATTAAGAAAGCATCCCAACCCAGTCAAGTCCAAGCCCTTAAGTCTGACATTATCCCATATGTCTGACATCGATCTACAAAGTCCTCCTCAAACTCATAAAACACCCGCAATGATGCCGAATGCAGGATGATCACAGGCCAGTGGGTAGAAAGTCTTTGAATCCAATGGCAATATAGTCATCTCAGCGCTGGCAGGGATCTCCACGCACCTTCTCCAGCTGCATCAGGCCAGGTCCATGTGGCTTCTCCTCAGGGACTTCTCACAGGAAGTAAGCCTTGCCAGCTGAAGGGGAGAACTAGCTAAGGCAGCCACAACTGATCCGACCATCAGAGAGCAAGAGACTGAAAGGTGAGGCTCACCAAGCCATTTATCTCTCTGCCCTTCAATTAAACTGCCATTTCATTAATCCCACATGTGTTCATTGACCATGTTGCCACAATAAACCTAACTATCACACACAGATAGCAATGAGTACATGAAGAAAATGTTCTAGAATTGATTGTAATGATAATTGTATAATATATGGTTGAATTATTGAACTGTAAGACATGTGGATGAAGTACCAATAAAACCCTATACCAGGAAATGTGGCTGAAAGCTACTTGGCCAACTAACTGGCAGGGATCCATATTTGTACCCATTCCAAAAAAAGGTGACCCAACAGAATGCACAAGTTATAGAACAAAATTATTAATATCATATGCAAGTAAAAATTTGCTGAAGATTATCTAACAACAGTTGGGGCAATACATTGACAGGGTGCTTCCAGAGGTTCCAACCCAATTCAGAAGAGGATTTGGAACAAGGGATAACATAGTTAAATGGATCTTGGCTGACAGCAGACAATACAGAAAGATGTTTACTTATATTTTATTGACTATGCCAAGGTATTCCACTGTGTGGACATAACAAACGATGCATAGTCCACTCTTGAGCAGAATGAAATCCCAGAACACTACACTGTATTCATGTAGTGAAGGGCCCTTGATAACATGGATGGACCGAGTGGCTGCTTCTCTGGGCTCAACTGTAGGCAGAACTGTGATGATGGCGCAGGACTGGGCGGAGTTTTCTTCTGTCGTACGTGGGGTTGCAATGAGTTGGAATCAGTTGGACAGCAGCTAACAACATCACCTCTCTGAATTATCAGAAAGATTCAATGGCATTATTTATTTGTTGTTAGATGCCACCGAGTCTATTCCAAGTCCTAGCGACCCTACCCACAAGAGAAGGAAACACTGCTGGGTCCTGCGCCATCCTCATCGTTGTTCTGCTGCTGCAGCCGTCTCAACCAGGGCATTTCTGTTTCCCGCTGTCTGGCTACTTTACCAAGTGTGTCAAGATGTCGCAACAGACAATTTTTTCCCCCCTATCTTGAACTTTATATACGAGAGAGTATTAAAGGATCATTGGATAGGAAGAAGTTAGAACAACTCTACAATAGAAACAGAGATCCTCAAGATGAAAATAAAATTGGAATAGATGGTATACAGCAGTTCTGTGATGACCTGGCACTCAATCCAGCCAGCATCACTGTGTTGATCATTGTGTGGAAGTTCAGAGCAGCCACACAGTGTGGGTTCTCTAAACAGGAGTTCATGAACAGCATGAAAGAACTAGGTACAAGTTGAAATCATCGCAGAAGGATAAAGTTTGTCAGTTTCTGATCTTCACACAATTTAGCGAAAAATAACAGTAAATTGCCCGTTTCAAAATGACTGAACATTAAAGGGAACCTGTGGGCAGCCGGAAATGCTTGCTAGGTGACCACCTGGATCCACTTGTTGAGTGGAAGTGGGAGAAATGCAAGAATAAAGACATGGGTTCAAGTTGGCCACTGACACCTGTGGACCTGGTTCACAGGAACTAGAGGAGAAGATGAGAGTGGTCTGCAGTTCTTGACCTAAAACAATGGAGTTGGGCTTGTTGAGAATTTGTGATGGGGCCATGGTCTAAAGGCAAGGCGAACAATGGGCACCCTGGTGAGGCTAAGTGAGGCAGCCTATATTTAGCTGACCAGAACCCAACCAGATGAAGAGAAGAGATTTGAGCCTATGAATTGGTGAATATTGCTGCTGTCTTTATGGATGGCCTGTCCTGATTTGACTTTGCTTATTGATGAGGATTTCACAGGGTTCCAACTGAAATAAAGATAATTTACGTCAAAGAATATGATTGTCTCCTCAGATTACTGGGCTGAGGTAAGTGGGCAGTAGAGAAATTGGATACCCAAAATTGGGGTTATAGAAGCATGAAGTGATTGACTTACAAACTTTCATAGGTGGGGGGAAAATATATTCATAGGATTATAGGATTAAGGTGTAGGTGTTACTTAACTGCAAATGTTAGGCATAGGAAATTTTTTTGTCACTTATAGAATATTATGTTTAAATGAGAGTGACACATATTGAATTGTATGCGTTTTCGTTTTATCCTGTTAGTTACAGATATGATTTTTAAATGTTTGTTTGAAAATTATATATGGTTTAAGAATTGTATGAAGATGTCAAGTTGACAAGGGGTGATCTATGGTAGTTACATAATCTGGTGTCCATTTGGGACTTGAGAAGATTAAGAGTGAAGGAGTGGAGTCTAGTCTGTCAATTGGATCATAGCCAATGAGGCCTCTGTGTGGCATGGCTTTCTCCTGAGAATTCTGGAAATCTGGCTTTTCCTTCTTGGGAGGTGAGAGAGAATATCTGCTCACTTTCTTAAAGATGCTCTACTTACAAGACACACGGCATCAAGCTGATAGACCCCATGACCTGGGAACTGGAGAAGCCACGTGGAGACCCCTGCCGGTGCTGAGATGCTTACAATGCCACTGGATCCAAAGACTTTCTACCCACTGGCCTATAATTATCCTGTATTCAATGTCATTGTATGTGTTTCATGAGTCTGAAGAGAACTTTATGGATTGGTATCGGACATAAGGGCTAGTATCGGACTTATGGGCTTGGACTGGACTGGGCTGGGTTTCTTTCTTAATGTATAATTATCCTTTACATAAAACTCTCTTTTATACACATATGAGTTTCTAGGGATTTGCTTCTCTAATCTACCCGAATGGACACACCAAGCATGATGTCTTTTTTCCAGGGACATATCATTTCTCATAACATGTCCAAAGATCGTGAGACAATGTCTCATCATCCATGTCTCTAAGGAGCATCTGGCTTTACTTCTTCCAAGACAGATCTGTTTGTACTTTGGGCAGTCCCTGGTATTTTCAATATTCTTCAATTTTCAATATTCTCCTAGGGTTAAATGCATCAAATCTCTTCTTGACTTATTTTAGCAATTCTAATCAATATGCACAAGGTTGTACGTTGACTCTCATGGGCTTGCTTTCATTTTCTTCAACTTCAACCTGAACATAAGCAATTGATGGTATATTCCACAATGTGTCCCTTGCCTGGATTTTGCTGTTGATATTGAGCTTCACCGCCATCTTTTTCTACAAACGTTGTCAATTTGATTTTGGTGTATTGTACTTGGAGAAGTCCAGTATAGTCACCTTTTGTGTTGTTGAAAAATGTATTTACAATGAAAAAGTTATTGTTCTTGCACAATTCTGTCATGTGATCTCCAGCTTTATTTCTATCACCAAGACCATATTTTCCAACTACTATTCCTATCTCTTTGTTTCCAACTTTCCTATTCCAATTGCCCATGGTTATCAATGCATCTGGATTGCATATTTGATCAATTTCAGACTGAAGATATTGGTAGAACTCTTCCATCTCTTCCTCATTAGCTTTAGTGATAGATGCATGAATTTGAATAATAGTTGTATTGATTGGATTTCCTTGTATAGGGGTAGACAAATATACTACTGCAGACAAAATTTTACTTCAAGATAGATCTTGAAATGTTCTTTTTGATGATGAGCGCAATGACCAATTGTGTCATTGTTGGCATAATCCACCATATGCTTTTATGATTCAAAATGGCCAATACCAGTCCATTTCAGCTCACTAATGTGTAGAACACCATTCTTTATGCGTTCCATTTAATTTATGGAAACTTCAAATATTCCTAGATTTCATTCCAACATCTAATTATTAATTGATGTTTTCAGCTGTTTATTCTCAGTTTGTGTCATGCCCTGTCAGCAAATGAAGCTCCCAATGGCTTTTATCCATTTGCGTTGTTCTGGTTGACTTTACTGTGAGAAGGCAGCTCTTCCTCACTTATATTTTGAGTGCTTTCTGACCTGAGGGGCTCATCTTCTGGCACTACCTCTGGCAATGGCTTGTTTATATTCATTCAGTTTTTAGTAACTGATGATATTTCAATGTTATTCATAGGATTTTTCAATCCCTCTGAAGTGGACAGCTTATTCCTTCTTTGTAGTCTCTTCCTAGTCTGGAAGCTCTGTTGATGTCTGTTCACTTTGGGTGACTATGCTGGTACTTGAAATACCATTGACATAGCTTCCAGCATCATAACCACACACATGCCACCACAGTACAACAAGCTGGCAGACAAATGGGGATATGGAGATAAACTTATAGATTAAAATATAGATGTAATCATAGATCAATGTTTAGTATATGGAAAATTCTCAATAAACATTATTACTACTACTGTGACTATAATTATTAATATCTATTTTAAGGTAGTAAAAGTTCACATGGTATAGTAGAAATAAAACACAAGGGTTTGAGAGGGAGCTCTCAAGTTATGGCTTTTCCATTTACAGTGTAATATTTGGGTAAGATAAATGATCTCTTTGAATGTCAGTTAGCACAGCGACAAAATGGGCAAAATAATAGTTCTGGCACAGGTACTTAGCAAGGATAGTAGGGACTCAGTAAGCTAATGTTTATAGAGTTCATCACACCTTGCAGACAGTATATAATAGTGTCAGTAAAATACAGTGATTTATTCCATCCTAAAAGTCTATTTCTGTCTCTTGACACATTTCACTCTCTTTCTCCTTATTTTGAGGAGATAAAACACACGATTTCCTTGGGCCTAGCCTCACCTAATCCTTAGTCTGGAGTATTGATGTGCCTGTAGCATTCATATGTAATCAAGCTGCAATGGCTCATCTTTGCTTTCGAAGAATAGTTGAAGTCAGTTAATTAATTTTGTGAACATTATGAACCCAGATAAATACAGAGTGATTCTGTTGTTCCTCTCTGAATCTTTGACTGGAATGGGGTCATTGTGATTGGTTAGTTGCGTCAATACTGACTCAGAATGAAGAGTAGAATTACTCTTCAAGGCTGTGGCCTTTTGGAAACATCTTCATGCCTGTCTTCTGAGGCATGTTTGGGAGGGTTGGAGCCACTAATCTTTTTACTAAGAGTTGAGCATTTAAACATCTGTCCCATTGTATTAGCCCAGATTGACTAGAGAAACAGATATAGTGACACTGATATAAGAAAGAACTTTATTTCAAGAAGAAATTATACATCAAGAAAACATCCCAGCCCAGTTCAACTCAAATTGCATAAGTCCAATACTAGTCCATAAGTCCCTTTTAAGACTCACGCATCCACAGGCAATGGTGCAAAATGGAGGAAGCTCCCAGGCTGGTGTGTGCAAAGTCTTGTGGATCCAATGCCAGGGCTCTGACAGCAACCAGGATTAGACAGCAGGAAGGTTAAGGTACAGAGAGAGTGTGTGTGTGTGTATAGGGTGTGGGATGGGCGGTGGGGGGAGATTCCCAGGGTCCTCCTTATGAGAAGGTCACACCCACAAAAAGGTATTATCAGGCTCTGACCTGATAGACATGTTGAATACCACCCCTACCCCTTTATGTTGACATGAAATTATGTGGTTCCACAACCATGCAAGACCTAGAACTGGATAGTCTGAGTTAATGCCTCTGCTGACCTTCATAGAGGAAAGACTTGGGACAGTCAAGCGGGGAGAAGCCCTGGTACAATGTCCCATTCTTTATTAGAGAAGCCCTGGGCAGATCAAGGGGATTCAACCAGCCTCAGCAGTCTGCCATCCTGTCTGCATACGGTACAGACACCCTGGTGGCCAGGTCAGACCCAAGTACAATTAAATTCGAACTCTGAAAAGTCCACCAGGTGCTTTGAAGACTCAGAACAACCATCTTAGGCAGCCCCACTCAAATCTCCACACAATAGAAAACAGTTTTTATCAATAAAACGCCCTTTGAAGGAAATTCGTTATTACATCCATTTAACATGTGGTAACTGCTTTACGTTGGCCTTTCACAACCTATTTTTTAATTTATTGAAGTATTCATTTACATAGTATAAAACTCACCTATTGTAATGGGTACAGGTAAGTGAGTGTTTACACCCAAGTAGCCATCTTCAAAATCAAGACAATGGAACATTTCCCTCATACTAGAGAATTCCCTCCCACTCCAGCAAACACTCAGCTTTAGGAAAGCAGTATTCAGAGATGTTTCCTGTCATCCCAGATTAGTTTAGCTCAGAGCAAATTTTTATAGAAATGTCATCACATTGTACTCTTTTGTGCCTGGCTTCACAGCATGATGCTTTTGATATTCATCCACATTGTTCTCCTTATCACTATTTATTGCTGTGTCGTAATCCATTTTATGAATATACCACACTTTGTTTATCCATTCTCTTGTTGATGGGCTTTCACCAATCTAATTCTTGTGCCCCCTTTTGAGAGTAATTTTCGCCCCACTTTTCCCCTCATAGGTGGTATTTTACAGTGAATACTGGAAAGATAACATTTTACCAGGGACCCTGTTTTTCTGTGAATTCCTGGGTTCAAGCAACATGCTTAGAGGTGATTAGGCAAAGGGTCAAATTGCTCTCTGTGATATAAGTGGAGCCACCAGCCACACCATCTGTTTCTCCTTACACACAGAGCCATTGGCTTCTGTGACCTCTCACACTCTCTTTGCCCTAGGCTACCTCCTTGGTTCTGGCTTGCTATTTATTCCATTACAGTCAAGCTCAGTTATTCACCAAGAGCTTCCAGGACTTATTCCATAATCGTTCTCTGGCATCCTACCCTTAGCTTTGTGATAAATGATGTCACAACCAAGGAATGGACAGAGTTAGCTTATGTAGCTGATTCATAAAGCCTTTCAAACCCTTTGAAGCTACCAATTTTTCCTTAGTGCGAGTTTTACAAAGCCAGCTTGCAATATTTATGCCTACATAGAGATACAACAAATATTTGATCATTATATATTTTATTTTATATGAGAAAGTATACACTTAGTTATATCAATAAAACCACCTGAAAATTGAACAGTATTTTTTACTGGCTGCTAAAGTATTCCCCTGTAATTAAACTCTTAGTTTCCATTTTCTTTGGTATGAAAATGCTCCCAAGACCATAAGTGAGCACATACTTTTTTCTGGATTGTTTTCTTTTTCTTTTTATCTACTGTTTTGACTTTTTTTTTAAAGCCTTTCACATCCTGACCTTAGATTTTCTTTCTTTCTCTCCATAATAAATAGATGTCTGTGCTAGGTCACTGATACAAATGCTCATTTCTGGGAAGTTTTAGAAACTTTGGAGAAAATCCATTGGCCTTTTAGTATTCGTGGACTTAATGTTACAAACACCATTCCTCTTCGAGTTTCTTAGTAAGCCCTCTGCCGCTCAGTCAAACCTCATTAAGGGGAAGGGTTATGTACCATATCCCAAAACTTGATGCTACACAAGGGGACTCCAGTTCAGGTCACAGTACAGTGGAATGTGAAATGAAATTGGGTGATGAGAAAACTAACCAGTGATGCTCAGTGATAAATACCCTTCATTCTATAAACTGTCCAAGAACCAGCCATTATGTTTTCAGTGAGTGAATTTATTTTACCCATATTATTTGAAAATCATAAAAATCATCCTTTGTTTTGCAGTATAAAACTAACTGGGTATTTAAAATAGTGCATACGATATTTATGCTCTAGTTTTAGTTGGTTGTAAGCAGATTTCCCAATGATAAATCAGTTTTATTCCAAAGCCTTGTCTTGATGCCCCAAGCAAGATTTTCTTGAGTTCTCAGGCAGGTAGAAAAGAAAAAAAATCACGGAATATGCATACCATTTTTATGGTCTAGAAAATGAATTCTCCGGCAATGGCCAAGATAAAGAGCTCCCTACCCCTTTATTGGAATGTTATAACTTATTTGTATATCTGCAACTTTTTGTCAGACCCCTTGCTGGGAGACCTAATTTCGTGGTGGTCTGTGAGTTGGGCCACTAACATGAGGACCGCAGTTTGAAACCATGAGCCAATCCGTGGGAGAAAGACTGGTCTTTCTACCCAGGTCAGGAGTTAGTTTAAGGAACATACAGGGCAGTTTTACTCTGTCCTGCAGGGTCGCTAGGAGTCAAAATGGACTCATAGCAGTGAGTTAATTTTTTTTACTGGGGTAGTCAGGAGCAGGAAGATGGGGAAATACAGACAGTAGCTAGAAGCCTAGTAAACATATTTCCTCTTTTGGCATATAATTCATTATACATAAGGGATATGAGATGAACTGTTTCCTAGGCTGAAATAAAGAGACCTCTAAGAGACAGAGTATGAGATAGTCCAGCCAGGATAGTGTTGGGAAGGCATTATCCGAAGTGATAGAAGTCTTAAGTGCATCTGTTCCACCCACATCCAGAAAATTGAGGCTGAGGACTTTCTAAGTACATCCCTCCAATGTGATAGTCCTATCTTTTCTCTTGAATCTTTATCCTCTTGATTTTCTTAGCTTTCTGTGCCTTCGGGAGCTCTGAACCAACAGGCAGCCACATGAACTGCTGAGGAGACGTAAAAATAGACAGCCAATAGGCTTGTACTTCAAACACACATGGGGTTACACCACAAAACCTGTTTAAACATGCTTCTTCAGTCAGTGGGTGGCTGCAGACAAAGTGTCTCAGGAATGCCATCGGCTTAGTCTCATTCGGGTCACTATGAGTCGGAATCAACTCGATGGCAGTAAGTTGACCCTTCTTGTTAGGGTGCCTTCAAAACAATAAATAAAAGTAAGTAAATGCCTCGTCTGTTCCAAGCTGCTCTTCCAATTCAGTTCAAGGCGGAGAGGACAGCTCAGACACTGTTTTCTGGGACTGTGAAGGGTTCATCTTGTCTACTTTAAATAACATTGTTTTGAGCATCATTTTGGTGGACTTAAGAGCTCATATCTATTTGGATGTTATCCATGTAATTGTTAGTTTATCAAAATAAAATTTAATTTACTTGTCAAACAAAAAAAGACGGAAAAAGGGATATGAAAATGCACATCCGTGGAACAGACGCACAGAAGCGCAGCAAGAAAAGACAATCATATAAACTGTTGCCAAATCCCAGATTAATCTGAGAATGGTATATGAGCCAGACCCAAGCATTATAGAGAACACTTCACAAATGGAATTGACATTGAAAGAACCATTCACAGCAGGTGACGAAGAGCTTGAAGTCTGAACCTAATCACGTTTATTGCCTGCTATCAACAACAGCAATTCAATAATCTCTTGAGGATTCTAATAGGGCCCATCGTCACACAAGACACTATTCAAAATGTGTATAAGTTAAAAAAAAGCATAGCATCCCTTAGCAACAACAACAAAAAAGCAAGTAAATTTATTAAATTTTAAAGAGAAAAACAATCAGAAGTCAACCCTGAAATTACATAGGGGTTACAATGATCAGACTTTAAATCATACTCAATAAAGAATAACACTGTAGAAATGAATGGGAAAAAACCCAAAAGACCTCAGAATAAATGTGGAACCTAAAAGAAAGAAAAAGTTATGACCATTTTTACTTCTCATAAATATAGGTCATCAAATGCCATTGGGCATTTCACCAATCTTCACATTTACAATTCAGTGACATGTGTTCATCCCATCGTTTAATCACCACCACGAACTGTCCCATTTTCATCACCTTTCACATATAAACTTTAGAAGTAAAAATATGATATTTGAAATAAAAAATTCACTGAATGAGTCTGATAGCAGCATGATGAGAAAAATCAATATCAGATCCACAGGGTTGGAATCTATCTGGACTTTGATTTGCCTGTTTCTACAACTATGTGAGTCATGATCTTGATGTAATTTCTCCCTCTCTCCCTTCCCCCGGCCCCCATTTTACTTCTGTTGTGAGCCCAGCCTAGCACACCTGCTGTTTCCTTGAACATCCATTGTGGATCCAAGTAAAAGAAATTTGTGATAACGTCTATGTTTCCCCCATTTATCATGATGTTGTCATCTGAGGTCCAGTTGTGAAGATTTTGGTTTTCTTTACACTGAGCTGCCATCCATCCTCAAGGTTGTAGTCTTCATCTTCACCAGCAAGTACTTAAAATCCTCTTTATTTTCAGCAAGCACGTGTGGGTCATCTGTATAGCCTTCTTCCAATCTGGTTCCAGTTCTTACCTGGCTCAAACTTGCTCACTGCCACTGAGTCAGTTCTGACTCACAGC
The DNA here is from genome assembly GCF_000313985.2 of Echinops telfairi. Lineage (NCBI taxonomy): Eukaryota > Metazoa > Chordata > Mammalia > Afrosoricida > Tenrecidae > Echinops > Echinops telfairi. The sequence goes on from NW_022111320.1 coordinate 27,230,071, forward strand.
AACCTCAGACGGCAGTGTCGAGCTGCTCCTGTGAGTTTCTGAAGAGGTAACAGGGGCATAGAAACCCCATTGATCTCCCGAGGAGCAGCTGGTGCTTCAAAATGTGGACTATGTCACCAGTACACCATGTAGAACTCCTACCCTTTCCTGTCTAGGTTCCTGTAAAACATTCAAGTAGAGAGGCTCTGAAGGCAATTCCATTACACATTTTGGATATTGAGAAGAAGGATTGAGCAAGAGGAAAAGTCTTAGAATGGCTTAATTTTCAGCACCTTAAATATCATGATAGGCTCCAGGTAGATATGACCTTCTCTACACTTTTCTCCACTACTGGGATTCTAATCTGCTTGATATTGGTTTGTGCTATTGGATTACACTGTATCTTTTACAGGATATACCGAAGTCGGAATCCCCCGAATCTACTTCAATTGAGACAATTCTGACACATATTGGCCTATGTCAGCTTTTAGGAACTGTAAATCTGAATGGGAGCAGAGAGCCTCATATTTCTGCTGGCATTTTTGGATCACTGACATGCCAGTTAATAGTCTCACATCTAACCCACAGAACACCAGGGCTGCTTCCTAATCCCCAGTACCTGTAAAGATGAGCTTATTGGAAATAGAGTTTTTGAAGATGTTATCTATTAGCAAAAGACCAATCAAGAGTAGAGCCTAGTCAAATGTAAGGGGTGCTCTTATAATAGATAAACAGAAACAGAGACAGACTCAGAGAAAAAAGAGGGCCCCGAAAGGTGGCGGCATATATAATGCTGCAGCTGTCAGCTAAGGGATACTAGGAATTACCGCATGTTGTGAGAGACAGACAAAAAAATCTTCCCATGGAATTTGACATTACTTATTCCCTAATTTCAGACTTTGAGCACCCAGCACCGTGAGACAAGACATTTCTGTCCATTTAAATCATGTACTTTGTGATACTTCATTAGGGCAGTCATAGGAAAATAATGCAGCTTTTGTTTGTAACCTGTAAACAAACAGGTGCCTGCTAAGGGGCATGGGAACACACTGTAGTTTTGTTGTAATGCTCCTTCTCAGTAATTTAATCTACTTCCACGTAAACGATTTTAAAAGCAGACAGGATTGTTTCATTGAAGAGTATAGAATCTACCCCAGTTAAGTCACAGGAAGGGAGAATCAACGGCAATGCATGTTTCACCCTTGTGTCCGGCCCACTGCAGACTGCTCGATCAGAGTTGTTCGGATGGCCTAGAATCAAGGCCCTCCACTCTATGATGTTCACAGCAGCTGAGAAGCGATCAAAGGCTTTCTGACTTGGAGAGACTTCATGATTCAGGACCCAGGTTGGGATGGAGGATGTGCTTCTTCTTCTTTTTGTTTTTTCCCTTTGATATAGAAGTCTTTTTTTTTTTAAATCGTTTTATTAGGGGCTCATACAACTCTTATCACAATCCATACATACATCAATTGTGTAAAGCGCATTTGTACATTCAT
>NW_022111320.1:27233286-27262692 GCF_000313985.2 Echinops telfairi
CAGATCGGGTGCAGTTCCCACACTGTGTCTCTGGTGCTGTCCCCTGCAGGGCCATGGGTCAGTGAGGGGCCTCACGTCTCATAGTGGGGCTGGCCATGTGGTCCTCTCTGTGGATTGGCTGCTCTAATTGGGGTCATTGGGAGGACGTGCTTCTTAAAGCAAGGGGAGGACAGGGTCAGTCCTATGCTGGAAACATTTCGGAGGCAATACAGAGGATGCATAAAGCAGATGTGCCTGGGACTTTTCATGATAAAAGAGAACTCATTAATAATAGTATATCCAGAAAAATCACAAGAATTGAAATGTGTTGAGTGCCCAGCAATGTGCTAGGACTTTGTTAGTCCAGTTCATGCTTTGCTTTATAGAGTCCCTGTAACGAGATAGCTGGCTATAGAGTGTGGTGAGAAAGCTAAGACTTAATAGAACTGTCAAATGTTATACAGCCAGAAAGACCAGGTCTGGGGTTCTGTCTTATACTAAAAGCTATGGCTTTTCTTATTCTACAGAATAAAAAGTCAAAATCTTTGATTTACTTGATATATATATATTAAATATGTGTATTTTCCTTCACTACTCTGTCTATTGTAGCTCTCTCTTTCCTTTCACTAGCTGCCTCACAAGAAGGAAACTAAGGTTTCTAAAAATAAATAGGGATAAAATAGCTCAGCCAGCATGGCTTATTCAGCTGGGGAGCAGATACAAATAGGTGCTTTGCATTTTGGCTCAGCATTCATCTTTAAACATTAGAATGAGACTCAACGTGATCAGATGCTCTTGAGCAAAAGGTGTACCAGAAGGGATTGAAGGAGTAGTTCAGCCCTCAATTCTCATTGACTTTGGGGGTCACTTTATTCTACACATAAGGGGCCCAGGTGTCACGGTGGTTCATCACACCGACTGCTAACTAGGTTAGTGGTTCCTACCCACCAGATGCCTCATGGGAGAAAGATGGGGCCAGTCTATTTTCTTAAAGACCACAACCTTGGAAACCCTGCCGGGACATATCTTTTCTTACCTATAGGGTCACTGTGGATTGAAATCAACTTGGGAACAGTAGGCTTTTGTTTACTTATTCTACAAATAACTGTCACTCTCTGCTCACCAGCTCTACCTGAAAGCCTGAGGAACCCTAGCCTGTGTTGGCGTAGGCTAGGAGGGCCAAGGAATGATGACGGAGAAGGAAGAGCAGTCTTGAATCACGGAAGGATAGATACCTCTATTCTCTCACCCCTTGTAGGACGTACCTCTGAGAAGCCTCCAGTTACACATAGCAATCTCCTGCTCATTAATATATTTGCTGGGTCTCTTTCCCTGCCTCACTTCTGCCCTCTCTTCCCAATGTTTCCTGGGTCATCTCTCAAATACACTGCATGCATCCAATCCTTGTCTCAAACTCTGTATCAGTGTCAAAACCATCCTAAGACACACTCATTGAAAGAGCTGGTGGGATTTTGCACACCTCTCAATGTTTTCTCCCCCTCGTTCACACTTTCTTCGTTCAAATTTGCAATCCTGCATATTAAACACGCACACCATGGGCTCTACCATCTAAATGGAGCCTTGTTTCATTTAGTTGCAAATTGTTTCCCTTCTGACTATGATCACCTCTGTGACTTTATAGACACACAGTCATCTGCATGACCCTGCATATTTCACCCAGTTTCCCTTCTCTGTGCTCAGATCCTCTTTTAGTTCACCTGATTCAAGATTTGGAAACATTTCAAATAGGGAGTTATATGGGCTTTCCTCCCTGCCATATGCTATGGCTAAATGGACATAACAGAGCAATAGACTTAGGCCAATGTCCCTGACCATTCATCATCAAAGCAGATGGGCAGTGGCTGGCGGCAGTGAGAAGGGATGTGGCATCTCTATGGAGAGAAAGAAGTGACTCATTAGGACCGAGTTTTGCCTTGGGAGGTGGAGGGGTGAGGGGAGAGGGGAGGGCTCTGCCTCGTGGAATGTGAAAGGAGAGCAGACTGCCTCATAGAAATCTTGTGTATGCACGTTACCTGGTGTGTGAGAACCTACCAACACACATTCATCACCCTGACTTCCCCAGAGATAATAGTAAACCCAGAAATCCATTGAAAAGAGCAAAATCTCTAAACACTAGCAATGGATACTAATAGCTAAGGGCTTTTTAGTGTGTTTGAACACTCATGACCTTCTCCTCTTTCCCTTGAGAGGTCGTCAATGAATATGGCCCTTCGAGACAGACTTCCTGAGGTGCTGTATTATAATTCTGAACTCTACACCTGTGGCTATAATCCCATAGTGGAGAACATTCTCAACTATACTAATGGCTGGGATTAGGGTAAGATTAAGACCTGACTTCAGTCAAGGATGTGACCACGCCATACCTTACTTTTCCTTGGGGGCCTCTTTAAGAGTATCTTAGTATAGAGTGTGACTTAAGACACCATCACTCATTGTCTTTGGGGATACGATCAGCTTAAAGACAAACCACACCTCTTTCAAAGCCAGTTTTTCAGTGTGTCAAAGTCATCTGGAACAGGGACAAACTCCAGGAGCCTGGGAGCATACTGGCTACGTGTTGGACTGTGATCCAGAAGGCCAGCAGTTGGAAACCCTCAGCCTCCCAGAGGGAGACAGATGGGGCTTTCTTCTCCTATGGTCGACTTACAGTCTCACCTTGCCAGGAAGCCAGACCATTGCTCAGCCTCACAGTCTCTTAGGCCCCTACTAGATAAGGAGAAGGTACCCTATTGTATCAGTGCCTACCGGGGATTTTGCAGTTGTGGTTCAATCAAGACTCTGAGGGTGGATGTGTTATCCTGGATTGCCCAGGTGCTCCCTAAGGGTACTTGTTAGAGATAGAGTTCACGATAGAATAGGAAAGCACAATGTGATGATGGAAACAGAGGGTGATGATAAGAAGGCAGGGAAAAATGGATAGCCTGAGCCACTTACTTATTTGGGGGTTCTTTATTTCCCAGAACTCTTCTTTTAAGCACAATAGCAGCTACCATGTATAATGCAGAATTAACTATGTGGCAGCTAAATTATATATATGTGGCAGCTAAATTATATATATATATATACATATACATATATATATACATATACATACATACACACACACACACACACACACATATATATATATATATATATAATGTATGTATGTATAAAACAACAACACCTGAACACCAGCTGAACACCACCACAAACCATGCGGTGAGTATTGTTATTGAGTTCTAGTTTACAAATAAATGAGGCGCAGATAGATTAAATGCATTTGTAGGTCACAACACTAGAAAGGGCAAAGCTGAGTTTGTAACCTAGATTTTATGTCCCTAAAAGCCTCTCTCTGCTCACGTTCCCGAAATTACAGGTGCGTGTCTCCTCCTCCTTTTCCTTGCCTCCCCTGGATCACAGTTCCTTATCAGCACCAAACCAGACTGCAAACTCACCACCCAGTCAGGTCAGGTCTGCCTCATAGTGATCGCCCCGGTGGGGTTCTGAAACTCGAACACTGTATAGGAGCAGAAAGCCTCATCTTTTTCCAGTGGAGCAGCTGACAGTTCTGAACTATTGACCTTATGGTTTACAGGGCAACTCATAACCCATGGTGGCACAAAACCAAACAAACACACTCAATGCCATCAAGTCGACGCCGACACATAGCAACTATGTAAGACAGGGTAGAACTGCCCTCTGTGAGTTTCTGAGATTGTAACTCTTTACAGGACTAGAAAGCCCCCCTTTTTTCCTCTCAGGAGTACTGGTGGTTCCAAGCTGCTGTCTTGCCATTAGAAGCCCATCTAGTCAGTACTATGCTACTAAGGCTCCTTGATTCCACGTCAGGTGGAAGGATGGGGACTGCACCAATTTGTTCTCACCTCAGGCATCGCATTGCTTCCAACATCTACTTCATGCACCATCTGTCTACGTAGTAAACTCCCCTGATTACATAGAATAATGGAATATTATAGATTTGTCCTCCATCACAGCTGTGAAGAATCCAATCAATAACTAATATTACTACAACTATCACCACCCAAACAGACAGTGCTATGTATAATACATAGTGTTTAGATTTTTTTAAAACATGGATCCATTGTGTTTTCTCTTTCACTTTCCCAGCAGTAATTATGGCAGCTGTCATCCCATTTTACAGAGGACATGAGGACCGGAAGCAGTCACACGGACAGAAAGTCTCCAGTGAGTTTCATCCCGAAATTTCACTTCTCAGTTCTTCAGTGAGAACATTCCTATGCTGTCCAAGACAAATTATGAATCTTTGAAGCCTTGGTCACCACCCTGCGGGCCACATTTGAAGGTGTGAGGGTTGTGGTGTACACATTCAGCCGGCCATTTTCAGCAACACATTGTCACTTTTATCTAGTGACACTTCAATGATCCCTGCTTTCAGAGGAAATCAATGTCCTTTGAAAATTCTTCTTCCATCTGAAGAACAAAACCGTCTTTCTGAAAGCCTGAAAGCTCTGCTCTCCAATTTGTACCAGGGTACTGTTGTGGTTAGCAGCCATCGTCCGCCCCCATGTGTAACCCCAGGTGCTAGATTACCAGGACTTTCTTCCCTGGAGCCATAGAGCAGGTTCAAACCCACAACCTTTTGGTTAGCAGCCAATCACAAGCCCCTAGTGTCACCTAGTCTGTGAGAACACTAGGCTGAGTCAAATTGTAATCATTTCCACATTATCTCTTATTTCAATAATTATTTCTTATGTGTTTATAATATGCCAGACATTTTATTGATAAGAATTAAAAATAAGCAAACAATGAACTCAGTAGTAGGAGAGGCAATCAAAGCATCTAGAGTTCTTGTGCGATTAGGCTCACTCTCTTGCTGACCAGTGAATCCCAGCCAAGATCGGCATCTCTTTTCCCAAATGGCCTGTAGACACTTGAGACCCGGATGTTTATATTGTAGGTCCTGGCCGTTGTGGTTGTTCCACAGCAGTAGCTAGCCAATATAGCATCCTTGAAGGTGAGAAGATATGGCCTTTGCTCATCCAAGAACTTCACTCTTCTCTTCCTCGTCAATTGTCCTCCAGACAGTAGGTGGTAAAGATGACTATTAGTGTAATTCACAGGACTCAGTGCGGTGGGGTGTGTTTGGGAGGGGGGAAGCGGAGAAAGAAAAAGGGTTGTGGACAGCGGACGAGGGGGAAATGAATGCATAGAAACATGCAAGACCAGTAAGAAAGGAATGAGTTTTAGGCTAAGAAGAAAACCTGCGCAAAGGTCCTGAATTGGGAGACACTATGGTGTCGTGGAGAAATACAAAGAAGGCCAGCATCTTCATTTTCTCTGGCTGTTGTAACAAGTTGCCACAAATGTGGTGACTTGAAACAACGGGGATATATGGTCGTAGAGTGCTAGGAGCCAGAAGTTCTAAATTATCTTACCAAGTCAAACCCAAGTTAGTGTCCGGGCACAGTCCCTACAGAGGCTCCAGCTTTGTTGGTTGCTGATGTTCCTTGTTTGTGGCCAAATTGCTCCAACCTCTGCCTCCGTGGCTACATTGCCTTCTTTTCTTCTGGGTCAAAGGCCCCCTTACCTCATTCTTATAAATATCTCACTCTTATAAGCCCGTATGCCATCGCATTAGAGAGCCTTTTGTGCAGTCAAGGATAATCTCCCTGTGATAGGTTTATTGTGCCAACCTGCCCAATGGACACATGTGGGCTTTATTGAAGGGCAGAGAGATAAATGGCTTGGCGAGCTTTGCCTTCCTGGTCTCTTGCTCTCTGTTGGTGGGACCAGTGTATGGCTGCCTTAGCTAGTTCTCTCAGCTGGGAAGGCTCACTTCCTGCAAGATATCCCTGAGGAGAAGCCACATGGACTTACCCCGATGCAGCCCTGGGTGCCGAATAAGCCGCGTGGAGACCCCTGCCAGTGCTGAGATGCTTACACATTCCCTGATTTGGCTTTCCTCCTGCAGTCGGTGTCATTGCGTGTGTTTTGTGAGATTGAGGCGGACTTTGTACATCGGTGTTGGACTGATGTGCTAATGTCAGACTTTCGGGCTTGGATTGGACTGGGTTGGGATGCTTTCTTAATGTACACTTACCCTTTATATAAAACTCTCTCTTATACACATATGAGTTTCTGTGGATTTGTTTCTCTAGTCTACCCAGACTAACTCGCTCCCCATCTCAAGATCCTTAATCTCATTTGCAAAGTCAGAGCCAACTGGATGGCAATGAACAACAACAACCCTCTCTGAGGATTGTGATTCAGTCTAGTAGAAGCCCTTGAGTGTTGCAAACGAACATGTGCCTGATGGCGAACTGAATGTTAGGAAGTTTGAGCTTACCCAGCAGTCCCTCAGAAGAAAGGTCTGGTGAGCTACTTCTGAAAAATTAGTTTTTGGAAACTTTCAGGAACACAGTTCTCTTCTAACCAACATGGCGTCACTCTGTCAGCAGTGCCTGGAGGGTAGCTGGTTTGCTTTACTCTGTTTGCTATAGCCCAGTGGCACATAGATCATAGCACTGGGGAGAGTGGCCTGGTAGTCAGAGCATTCCTGGCGCAGCCTTATCGGCCAGGGAATGTGTTTCAGCCAGCATGTACAAAGAATCACCAGCAGAGTAGTGGTGACATAATTTTATGTATGTTTTTAGAGAAGATGCTGTAGCTGTTGAGCTGATAATGGGTGGAATGGGATGGAGGGGACCGAGGAGACTAGCGAGGAGCCCTTTGCAGATGATATCTTTCTAGATTGAATCATTGCCATGAAGCCAAGTGGCTGCATTAACTCTTGAGTGATGCTCTCTGTCATCCTCAAAGTCTTTGTGTGGCTATGTGCCATTGAGTCGACGCCAAGGGTGTCCAAGCCCCAGAGGGTTTCCCAAGCTGTCATCTTTGTGGAAGCTCATGGCCCCTGCTTTCTCCCACAGAGCAGCTGGTGAGTTCAAACCACTGACCATTCATTCAATTAGCAGCTGAGCGCTCATCCACTGTGCCCCGAGAGCGCTTCTCAGCTCTCTGTCGCATAAGGCATGACAAGGGAGAGGCCATTAAGGAAAAGCCAGGCTAGACTCATAAGAATTGTTCCCAGGGACAGGGCTGCAATGAGGCTGGCCCCCGTGGCCTGAAAGAGAGAAGCACTCTTCTCGAGCGAGGGAGTTCTATGTCAGCAAACAGTTTCCCAGGAAGTCACCAAGTGATTCCAGAGGCAGTGCTGTGCTTCAGAGGGGTCTGCCTGTCCACAGAGACCGAAAATGATAACTCGGGGCTTTTGAGCTCCTCCCACTTGCTTTCCTTCTTGGGCTTATTTGAAGGATGCTTTTCATTTGCCATGTCTGTTTGGCTCCCTAGGAGCAGAAGGAAGTTTCCAGAACCCTGGGTTAAAAAATTCAGGAGACAGTCCTTTATTTTACCTTCCTCCCCAGTGAAGGCAGCCGTCACTGCTGTCCGGGGTCCTTCACTGGTCCCAGCCAGCTCGCTGTGAAGTCTTCCACAGCTTAGCCATCACCTCTTCCCCTTAGAGCAGTGCTTCTCAACCTTTCTGATACCACAACCCTCTCATGCAGTTCCTCATGTGGTGGTGGCGCCCCCCCTCCCCCCCGCCCCCAACCACAAAATTACTCTCCTTGCCACTTCATCACTGTCATTTTGCTACTATTATGAAATGGGTGACCCCTGGGAAAGGGTCGTTCAACCCCCAAAGGGGTCGCAACCCACAGGTTGGGAACTGCTGCCTGAGTGGCTCCCACTCCGTGCCCCAACACAAACCCACTGTCATTGAATCCATTCTGACTCATAGTAACTCTACCGAGGATTTCGGAGACTGTACATGGGAGCAGAGCATCTAGGGGGTAGCTGATCAGCTGGAACTACCAACCTTGCACTAAGCAGTCCACTGTGGGCCCCATCGTGTCACCAGCAATCCTCCCCAGCCTCTGGCACTCCTCTGACAACAGGAGGGCCAGCGAAATGGATGCCTGCATGCACTCCAAGCGCAGTCCTCTTCGCTTCTCTGCCCGCCTCTTGCACTTATTTCTGCCTTTCCTGGTTTCCCCAGCCCACCCCTTCTCTTTGCCTCCAAAGTAATAACCCATTTCTCTCCAGTTTCCTGAAATTGATCATCATTTCTACCGCCCGCGAGAGGGCCTAGTTAATGAAAAGCCTGTCAATAATATGAGGGACATTTATTAAATGAAAATTATGCTTGAGGATGACAGAGAGCATCACTCAAGGCGAAGGGTTCAGAAAAATAATCAAACTATTTTGAGAAATGTTTTGTTTGGCAGGTTTTGCATTAAGCACCAATATGTGTACTATACAGAGACTCCCTGCTTTAGGGAGCAGATGGGAGAAGGGATGGCGGTGAGGCTCTGCAGCCCAGAATCTGAATTCACAGCCATCCTGCCCAACCACAGACAACTGTGAGCTGTTGGTCACTACCCGAAATAGTCTATAGAATCATACAGTGTGTCTCTTATTGGCTACTCTGACCTTGTTTCCCATTACTGAGTAGAAATATTGCCTTTCAGAAGTGATTTAGTTGCTTGGGGAGCAGCAAAAATATAGCAAAGGTGACAGTTATCTTTAAGGGCACAGCCTGGGTCCTATTCATCTATGAATCTCCTGCGCCCAGTACAGGTCCATGTTACACATACTGCTTTATGGACAGCCAGTACTCAGTAGATAGTGAACAAATGCCAACTACAGTATTAAATGGTCATATGCTTAGCAAAACACACACACACACACACACACACACACACACACACACACACACCTAGTTAATTATTGAGAGTGCACCCATAAACCCATTGACACCGATTCGATTCAAGCCCATAGTGACGCTGTAGGCTGGAATAGAGCTATTCCATTGGTGTTCTCCCATCTACTGGCTGGTGGGTTGGAACTGCTGATTATTCAATTAGCAATTAAGTTCCTTCACTGAGTGCATACTATGCACAATTGCTGTGTTAAGCACCTTACCACCTTTAATTTGCACCACAACCAGCTAAGCAATACCTCACTTGGCTGCATAACACAAATCTTAAACTCTGATGTCCATATACTCAGAGTAAACTCAACTGCCCTCAGATCTCTGTTCCTATAGACGTCCACTTTTCTCCCTCTGATACAGGAATATACCCAATAATATATTAATTTCCTACTACTAATTTTGGAATCACTATTTGCACTGGTAGCTGGTACCAGATCAAACCCAGCAGCCGCTCCGGTACAGGAAGATGAATCTGTCTTAAGGGTGGTGAGGCTGGCTTGGGTTTGGCTTGCTTGGTCCTTTGCCTTATTAACTTCAGAAGGGAGGGATGAAGCGGGCTATAAAGTCATCCAGTAGAATTTAAGTAAGAGTTCTATAGCCTTGTTCTGGGTCAGGGATTGAGAGCTATAGAATCCAGAGTTGCCTAATTAAAACCTTCTCCAAAGTGCCACCACTGTGTATGAATGAGATGCTTAGAGTGGTAGGTGCACCGTGTGCATGCATGTCTCTGAACAACCTGGGCTGTGACTCATGTCGGACCAGCAGCCCCTTTCTCCCAGTGAAAAAGGCTACATCTGAGATAGGCTTCCTGTGAGACCAGGACTCTCCATCTTCTCAAGAGCCAGCTTTCCCCCAGATGCAGCGCAGATGGCTTCCTCAGACAACGTCTATAAACAGCTGGCAACCGAAATCCAGACTGCTTGGTAGTAAGCATTCTTTAACCACCCAATTCTAGCTATATAAAATGGGAGAGACAAAGAGAGGAGAGGTACTTGGAGGGGAGGGAACCCCAAAGCAACACACCAACACACAGTGTGTCTAGCAGATGCTTTGTATTTGTTTAGATCTTCCAAAAAGCAGATGCTAAAACCTAGTCACAACTATCAGTGATTTATTAGGGACCCTGCCTGTGAAAGCTGAGTGGAGATGAATCAGAAGGGGCTAGGAGAGCTTTCAGACTACCGTGTGAATCTGAACCCTGAGTTAAAAAGAGGAGAAAGAAGGTAGCTTGGGGAGGAAGAACTCCAGACTTTGGGGCCAAGGTCATCCTGGCAAGTCCAGTGGGTGGTGGCAATGTGGATTGGGACTAGAGGGCTCCACACTGCTTGGACTTGGTCAGGTCCAAGTCCACATATGATGCTCAGGCATCAGCTGTGAGCTTCTTGAGGACATATTGGCCCTACTGTAGTAGATCTCAGACGCTGTAACTATGGGCGGTGCACTCCCTGTGGCAAGTCTCTTGAGGTGAGATAGGAAAGGCACACCTCTATGGGTGCTTACTGGCTTATTATGCATTTGATGAGGTGATAAAAGTAAAATCTATTCCTGACCCTTCATTATGAGATCTTGTAGCATTGGCTCTGGAAATTGGTATATAATAGGATAGAGATGGGACACCTACCTCCCTGTCATAGTGTGATTAATTGAAGCAAAAAGAAATCATTTATTCCTCATTTCCCTGATATCCAGAGGGTGGAATAGTGATTCTCAGCCTGTGGAGATTAAGCATTGCAGGGCCTGATTATACCTACAGTGTGGGTGGTATGATGGGTCCTCCTATAAAAGTACTCTAAATGCTCCTCAGTACATGCTGATGGACTTGACTTATATGCGTGCATTTTCAGCATTCACAAAGATGACCAGCTTCAATTCAATGGTACCTATTTAAGTACAATGTGGACAGGATTTATAAGAATGATAATATGGGTGGATTACAGGAGAGTGAGAAAAGTAATGCTGTTGACTTTGTCCAGGGACAGAAGGAGGTCAGGCCCAGAAGTATTGTAATGGTTGTTATTCAAAAACCACAGTGAAATTCTGCTTCATACTCATTAGGATGTCTAGTATCAGGAAAGAAACAAAACAAAACAAAACCAACAAAATTTGTCAAGGTTATAAGGAAATTGGAACTCTGATCCATTGCTGTTAGGATGGTAATGTGTACAACCAATGAGGAAAAGAGTGGTTAGTCAAAACTTGAAATGTACAATAACCATATGACCCCCAAATTCCATTCTGAGGTGTGTACATGAAAGCCAGGACTCAAAATAATGTTTATTTCAGTATTATTGACAATAGGCAAAATATAGAACAACCATCCACAACGAATGGATAAACAACGGTGGTCTATCCAAACAATGGAATTACTCCACCATAAAGAGAAATGAAATTTTAACACATCCTAAGACATGGGTGGACTTTTGAAAACCTTGTGCAGAATCAGATCATAAAGGACAAATATTGCATAATCTCGTGTACTTGAAATCTCTAGATAAAGTGAGTGTATAGAGATCAACATTTGTTAGTACTTTCCAGACGCTGGGAGAGGAGAAAAGGTGGAAGACTGATAAGGAAAACTGAGTTGTGTTTAGGATGATGAAAAGTATGGAGAAATTGAGAAAACACCTCACCGTCCTGGCTTCTAAGGAGCATTCTGGCTGTACTTCAGTCCATGGTACATTCAGTATTTTTCACCAGCACCATAATTCAAATGTATCCACATGTCTTTGATCTTCCTTATTCAATCACTGTCCAACTGTCCCACTCCTAGGAGCTGATTGAAAAAAGCATGGCTGGGTCAGGCATACCTTAGTCCTCAACATCCTGGTTTTTCAATACTTTTAAGAGCTCTTGTACAGAAGATTTACCCAATGCAATGCATCTTTAGATCTCTTGACTGATGCTTCTATGAGCATTTACTGTGACTCCAAGCAAGGCAAAGTCTGTGACAGCTTCAGTTGTTTCTCTGCTTGTCATGACGTTACCTACCAGTCCATTTGTGAGGTTTCTGGTTTTCTCTACATTGAGTTGTCCATACTGAAGGCTGTAGTCCTTGGTCTTCATAAGAAAGTGCTTCAAGTCTTCCTCCCTTTCAGCAAGCAAAAATGTGCCATCTGCAAATCACAGGCCATTAATAAGCCTTCCTCCAATCCTTCCCCCACGCCTCCACACCCCACTGTGCACCCCACTTCAGTGCCTGAAGCCAATGGCCAAGGCCAGGCAATGGTTCAAGGCTATAGTTTGCTCTGGCCTGGGACACTGTGAGAGGCCCATGGGGATGAGCCTGCCATAAACCCCAACCCGTGCATCCTCCAGTCCTGATACAGCATTCTAGCTTCTCTGATTATTTGCTCAGTATACAGACTGTATAAGTATGGTGAAAGGACACCACCCTGTCACACAGGTTTCCTACTTTTATGTCTTGTGCTGTTTGCACAACTGCCTCATGATCCATGTATAGATTCTGTATGAGCTAAATGAATTGTTCTGAAATTTCCATTCTTCTCAAGGCTACCCATCATTTGTTAAATGCCTTTGAATAGTCAATAAAACTCAAGCAAACATCTTTCTAGTATGTTTTAATTTCATCCAAGATGCATCTGACAACAGCAAGGATAGCCCATATTTCAAGTCTTCTGAAGCTGGCCTGGATTTCTGGCCACTTCCTGCCAATGTACTACTGCAATCATTACTGGATGATCTTCAGCAAATTTTTATTTTCATGTAATATTAATGAAACTGTTCTATAAGTTGCACTTAATAATAGGTAACCTTTTGTTGGAATGAGTACAAATCTAGCCTTCTTGTAGTCAGTTGGCTAAGTAGCTGTCTTCCAAATTTCTTGGCACAGACTGATGAGTGCTTCCAGTTCTTCATTAGCTTGTTGAAACATTTTATTTGGTATTTCACAAATTCCTGGAACCTTGTTTTTGGCTGATGCCTTCTGTGCAGATTGGGCTTCTTTAGTACCATTGCTTCTCATATGCTGCCTCTTGAAATGGTTGAATGCTGGCTACTACTTTGTGGTACAGTGATGGTGCATTTTTCCCATCTTCTTTTGATGCTTCTTGCATCATTCATCATTTTGCCCATAGTATCTTTCAGTATTGCAACTTGAAGCTTGAATTTTTTTTCATTAGCTCTGTCATAGGTAGGGTTATTGTGCCAACCTGGCCAATAGGAACATGTGGGATTAATAAGGTCGCAGTTTGATTGGAAGGCAAAGAGAGAAATAGCTCACCAAGCCCTGCTATTCTCTCTCTTGCTCTCTGGTGATCGGACCAGCATATGGCTGCTTTAACTAGTTCTCAGCCTCAACTTGTTAGCTACACTACCTGTGGAACAGCCAACCCGTGACTTATGTCGCTAGAGCTTGAGGTTCCTTTGAGACCTGCTTTACCATGATGCTGGTGTATACATTGCTTGAGCTTGAGGCTGTTGGATCCTGTGATCTTGCATTGCTTGGGTTTGATATTCCATCCAGGCCTGCTTCGCTAAGCTCCTGAGCTAGTGATTATTGGTAACCTGCTCTACCTATAGCTGGACTGCCTGCATTGCCTGCAGTTTAAGATGTGCTTAGGGTGTTCCACCTTTGGACTTTCTAACTCTAGGTTTTTGCATATTTCATTATAATACTTGGCTTTGTCTTTTCAAACTGTCCTTTGAAAATGTCTGCTCAACTCTTTTATTTCCTGATTTCTTCCATTTGTTTTAGCTACTCTACGATTAATAGCAAGTTTCAGTCTTCTGAGAGCCACTTGGATCTTTTCTTTCCTGTATTTTAAATAACCTTTGGCTTTCTTCGTGAATGATGCTCTTGATGTCATCTCACAGCTCATCGGGTCTCTTGTCATTAGTATTCAATGTAACAGATCTATTTTTGCTCTCATTGACTTGTTTAAATATTCTTCTCCTTCAACCTGGACTTTTATATGAGCAAGTGATACACTGTTCCACATTCTATCCAGGTCCTAGATTTAGCAGCTGATATTGAGCTTCTCCATCATCTTCTCTCACAGATGTAATCAATTTGATTTCTGCGCATTCCATCTGGAGAAGTCCATGCACTGCTAAATAAAGGCATCTGCAATGAAGTTGTTGGTCTTGCCTAATTCATTCAGAGATTTCTAGCATCGTCACTATCAGCAAGTTCATATTTTCCAACTATTGTTCCTTCCTCTTTGTTTCCAAGTTTTGTATTTAGATTACCAATAATTACCAATGTATCTCAATCGCCTGTTTGATTTATTTCAGACTGAAGACATTTGTAGAATTCTTTGATTTCTTCATCACTAGCTTTAGTGTGTAGTGCATAATTTGAATAATAGTTATATTGACTGGGTTTCTTTGTGTGAGGATAGATATAATCCTCTCACTGACAGCACTTCAAGTTATATCTTGAAAGGTCCTTTTTGATGAGGAATGTCATTCTCAGCATAGTAAGCCACAGAACTGCCTTTTTCAAAATGGTTAATACCAGTTCATTTCAGCTCACAGATACCTACGATATCAATATTTATGCATTCTATTTCAGTTTTGAGTACTTTTAACTTTCCTAGAATCACACTTTGTACATTTCTTTGTTAGTAGATTTTTTTATTGGCATAAATTTACATATACAATTCAATAGCTCAATAATATTAGGAAGAGTTGTGTAATCATCATCACAATCATTTTAGAACATTGTCTACTTCCTTTTAGTTATTGTTGTTAGCTCCTCATTTCCCTGAAACTTCCTGTCGCTATATATTTACTGATTCTGAATTTCATATATAGAAAAACATAGATGAGTTAGTTAGTTTATTGTACCAACCTGGTCGATAAACACATGTGGGGTTAATTGAATGGCAGAGGGATAAATGGCTCAGTGAGCCTCGGCTTTCTAGTTCTCAGGTCTCTTGCTTTCTGATGGTTGAAGCAGGGTGCAGCTGCCTTAGCCAGTTCCCTGCTTTAACTGGCAAGGCTCACTCCCTGCAAGATGTCCCTGAGGAGAAGCCACATGGACCTACCCTGGTGCAGCCCTGGGTGCTGGAGCAGCCCTGTGGAGACCCCTGCCAGCACTGAGGTGTTTCCACATTCACTGACTCAGCTTTCCTCCTGCAGTCGGCATCATTGCGTCTATTTTGTGAGATGGAGGAGGATTTTGTGGATTGGTGTTGGACATATGGGTTAATGGGTTAATATTGGACTTGTGGGCTTGGGCAGCACTGGGTTGGGATGTTTTCTTGATGTGCACTTAACCTTTATATAGAACTCTCTCTTTATACATGAGTTTCTGTAGATTTGTTTCTCTAAAGTACCCAGATGAACACAATAGAAAAACAAAATCAAGAAACAAACAACTAGCCAATGGCAAAATAAAACAAAAACCTCAATTAAACAAATAGTAGAAAATACAACTAGAACAAAGAGCAATGGATCAAAAAAGAAACCAAATGTTTTTCATTTTAACATAATTGCATCTGCATTATCAGCTTTACAATGTTCTCTGGGTGATGGTAAGGCTATTCACATCTCTGGACAATAGTCAGAGGAGGTTTATCAGATGCTTAATCCAGGTGGGCATCCTGTAAATGGATTTTGGGCTTCCAGTGTCATCCATAACCTTCTGCAAACTGAGTATTCAGAACTTAAGTTCTGATACTGTTCCCTTCTCCAAATTTAGATTTTATTATTTATAATTCTTGGACCACACAGGCTGGTATGCTTCTTATGTGTGGACTTAGCTGACACCTCATGTAGATGGCTGCTTGAAGACAGACTTTTTAAGAACCCAGGTGCTATTTCTTCTGATAACCGCTTGCCATATGCTTTTTGCTGTTTTTAAATAACCCAAATTTCTCAGATGAATGAAAACAAAGCGCTCAGGCAAAATAGCAACAAAAACAAGCAAAGGAAATTTATGAACTAAATCTATGATCAATAAGGTTTAGATTCAAATTTTTTTCTTCCTTTTCCAACTAGTGTGGACCTAGGAAGTTTCAATATTCAATTAATATTATGCCCCTTTAAACAAATAGAGGTTTGCAGATGCTCTTACTCATTTTGAGTGGTACCCCATAATCAGATGAAGGTCCTGAAAGATGCTCTCCCAGCAAGCGATTATGGTCGGTTCTGCTTTCAGAGGCTGCTTGGCCTCAGCCCTATTTTCAGTGCCTTTGGACCTAGACGCTCATCTCCTCGCACCATCTGACAGTGTTCTCCTGGTATTCATGATAGTTTCAGTCTCTGACAACGTTCTGCTAGTATTCATAAGGTTTTTAGTGGCTAATTCTGCTGAAGTCGAAAGCCTATGTCTCATTAGAGTCTGTTTTTAGTCTAAAGCGCTGCTAAAACCTGTTTGCTTTGCATAACCTTGCTGGTATTTGAAGTACTAGTGACATAGCTTCCAGCATCACAGCAACAAGCAAGCCACCACAGAACAATAGACTGACAGTCAACCGGAGGTCCCATGCCTTAGCAGTATCTTAATCGCTGCAGTATTTTTAGTGCTCCTATTTCTGAAGCCCTTTTGTTACTGTCTGTCTTATTTTTATTCTTTGCTATTTCTTGAGGCTCATATTTTTTCACTGAAAAGATTGGTTTTGATCATCTCTTACTGTGTGCCCAGCACTCTTCTAAGCATGCTTTGTATATTCGTTCTTTTAACCCTCAGAGCAACCAACCTGTAAGGTAGATAATGTTTCAGTTCCACTTTACAGGGGAAGAAGCTTGCGTTTGGAGAGTTTGCTCCAGGTTATTCAATCAATAAGGTGCAAAGCAGGGATCAGAATCACGGAAGCACGTTCCTCAGGCCACAGGATACTGCCTCAGATCAGAGGTGCCCAGCCTTTACAATAACTTGGGATGCTTGTCAAGGAAATGAAGGTCTGTCCCATGGAAGGAATGCCTCAGTGGGTTCCTGGTGTTGTTAGTTGTCTAGTTGCTGTTCACTTGATATACCTCATGGTGACCCCATGTATGCAAATATTGGGGTTGGATTCCTGGTGACAATGTTGGGTAAGCATTGGACTGGTAATATCAAAGTTGGTGGTTCAAACTCACCAGCCACTTCATGCAAGAAAGTTGAGGGTCTCTGCTTGCATAAAGATTTTTTTTTAAGCCTCTGCTTGTTTCGTTTATTTATTTATTTATTTTTTCTACTTGAAGGTGTTTTTGTTTTGTTTTGTTTTATTTTTTTAAACATTTTACTTGGGGCTCATACAACTGTTATCGCAACCCATATACGCATCAATTGTGTAAAGCGCATTTGTACATCATTCTCAAAACATTTTCTCTCCACTTAAAGATTTACAGATGTGGGAACGAGACTCTCTCTACGGGGTGGCTATGAGCCAGAATCATTCGACTATCTTCTGTGGTGCTTCTGGGTGGGTTTAAATGGCCAAACTTTGGGGTTATTTGTTGAGCATTCTTTGTTACCCAGGGATTTTGAAGTTCATTTTGACAAATATCCTCTGTTATGCGATGTATGATTTTTGGAGAATTCTCTGAAAACCTCTGAACTTTATAAAAGGAGGAAACAAAGGCAATAAAAGAAAAACAAAGCTGAAGAGGATCATCAGTATATCAAAAGTCCCACAAGCAGCAACATCGGAAAACTAGGCTGGGTTTTCAGAAATCAGCAGAATTAGCATTGGACTTGTAGTACAATGAAATCCTCCCTGAGAGTGAATGGTCTGATCCATGCAACGATGCTGCATAATCAAAGAAGGCATCATTAATCCCAAAGGCTCAGGATGCCCCGATCACAGGAGGCTAGGGGACAGGGAGCAGCCCAGCCCAGCGATTAGGCTGCTGGTCTTCCTGACGAGGCTTTTAACTTTCATGCACCTGGGTTTTTGTTCTGTGATTGGGCACTAAAGAACACAAGAATAACATGTGAGGTCTCTCTGCAGCTCTTGGCATTAAGCGGACAGCCAGCTGGCCATGGACTTATAATGATCAAAGGGTGGCCAAGGATGCCCTTCTGAAGGAAGAGCATGGTGGCTGAGCAAATTGGGGGCAATGTCAGCAGCCCAGAGTGTTGGAGTTCATCTGATTCCATCTGTTCTTGTTTGATCTCATGACAAACACCACTTGGTCCGAATTCCTTAACCTCTTACTAGGGAGTCAAATTTAACATCTCAAGAGCAATGCAGTTTATAAAACTGTAGATGTCCAGAGTGTGCCCTATACCAATCTCTGGGGACCCAGGAGTCGATATATTTTACAACTCTGCAAGTGAAACTGATCTGCGTGCAGATTTAAGAGCCAGTCAACTGGTACGACAACCTGGCTAAAGAAAATACCTGATGCCTCTTTAGAAATAATTAAAAAACCCTCATATAACATTTAACATGAAAAATAATATTGATGGCGAAACAGAAAGAAAGACTCCTATTTGACCTGTATTTTGCTACACGCTAGTTCCTGGGGTATGCAAGCAGTTGGCTCTCAACTACAAAGTTTAAGGTTGATAGTCTGAGCCCACCCAGTGTTTCCATGGAGGAAAAGCCTGTACTTGTTTCCATAAAGATTAGAGCTAAAACAACCCGAGAGAGCTGTTTTCCTGGATGTCATATGGGATCGCCATGAACCTGAAATGACAAGTGTTATTTGTCTGGTGTTTGTTGTTGCTGCTGCCTTCTTTTGTCTTTGTAACCCTATAACTCTGGTAAATTAAATACATATAAAACCAAAACAATGCCCAGGCTCCACCCTGGAAAGATTAAATCTGAATACAAAGGTGTGGGCCTTCGGGATATGTCATCTTGAAGGTAAAACTCCCTTGGTGAGTCTATGCCACTCCAAGTTAAGAAACACGGAGTTGAGGAGAAGACACTCCCCTTTGGAGTTGCACTGGTCCTTAAGCCACCTCTGGTCCAGGTATGTATCTCAGGGGGCTTTGGAAACACAAAGCTAGGGCTGAGCTAGGATAGACTACTCCTACACCTGAAAGCACAATGAAGATCAAGGTGAAGTCTTCAATGAAACTAGATATGTTTCTATTATAGGGTTTTGATTTTTGACACTTTAAAGATGCCAATTCATCTTTTTGCATTTTTGTGTGTGGTTTTCTAACGAGAAATCAATAATGCCTTATAATTTTTCCCTCGATCTATTTTGATTTTTGCATGTGACTGCTATCAAGATGTGCAATAGATTTCACGGAGCTCTGGTGATGTGGCTGGGTTAGTGTTGGACTGTTAACTGAAAGGTCAGAAGTTCAAAGCCACTAGATGCACCATGGGAGAAAGCTGAGACTATCTGGTCCCATAAGGATTTACTGTCTCAAAAGCCCTATATAACCTCTCTGTGAGTTATAATCAACTTGATGGAAACACTTTTTTTTTTTTTTTAAGACTAGTTCCCAGCAGTGTGAGTACAAGGTGCTTTGGAGAAAGTTTCTTTGTATTTACCTTACTAAGGCTTTCTGAACTTTTGCACATAGCTTGGTACATTCCATCAATTTTGATAAATCATTAGCCTGTACTTCAGCTATTTCTCCATTCATTCCATCCTATCCTTCTGAAACTGCAATTACATATGTGTGACACCATTTGGTCTGAACATTCTTCCAATGAGACAACGTGCTCTCGGGTTCAGTGTAAGACATTTCTCTTGAATAGATTTCAGCTTTACAACACCACTTACTGGGGTAGAGCCAGTCTGCTGGTAACTCCACTGAGTGGATTCTTTATCTCCAACATTGTACATATAATGTCTACAATTTATAGAAAGTTCTGTATAGTCTGTTGAATTTTTCTATTCGGTCATGCACTTAGTCACTTTTTGTCATAGCAATTTTAAAGTTCTTGTCAAATAATTTCAATACTTAAGTCACATGTTGATCTTTCTGCTTCTATTAACTTTTTGTTTGTTTGTTTTGCTTCTATTAACTTTTATCTTCTTTTGATTAAATGTGAACCCACTGGCATCAGGTGCACTCCACCCTGGTTTTTTGTTGTTTTTCTTTTTAAAATCTTTTTATTGGGGGTCATACAACTCATCATAATCCATACATATATCCATTTTTTCGAGCACATGTGTATATTTGTGGCCATCATCATTCTCAACATTTGCGCTCTATTTGAGCCCTTGGTATCAGCTCCTCATTTTCCCCCTTCCTCCGCCCCCTCCCTCATGAACCCTTGATAATTTATAAATTATTATTATTTTGTCATATCTTACACTGTCCGATGTCTCCCTTCACCCACTTTTCTGCTCTCTGTCCCCCAGGGAGGGGGTTATATGTAGATCTTTATGATCATTTCCCCCTTTCTCCCCCACCTTCTCCATACCTTTCTGGTATCGCTACTCTCATGATTGGTCCTGAAGGGGTTTTCAGTCCTGGATTCCCCTGTTTCTAGTTCCTATCTGTACCAGTGTACATCCTCTGGTCTAACCCAATTTGTAGGGTAGAATAGGGACCATGATAGTTGTGGGAGGAAGCATTAAAGAATTAGAGGAAAGTTGTATGTTTCATCGTTGCTATACTGCACCCTGACTGGCTCGTCTCCTCCCTGTGACCCTTCTGTAAGGGGATATCCAGTTGCCTACAGATGGGCTTTGGGTCTCCACTCCACACTGCCCTTCACTCACAATGATATGATTTTTTGTTCTTTGATGACTGTCCACCCGCTTTGGGAGCAGCTTTCTGTCACGGTGGGTTGGAACCACCTACCTTGCAAAATCCGGCACTTACCCGACAGTTGCCCCAGCCCAGCACACCATCTTTTTTAATTCAGGCTTACTTAGTCTTGCTTTATCACATCCTCATACCCTTTAATTGAAGGTCAGAAATGTGTAAAAAAATAGCGGTGATTGAAGTCAATACCTTGCATGAGGGGCTAAATCAATCTAATTTCTGGCTGAGTGAGCTGTGGTCTTTATTGAAATTTTACTTTGATTCAGTTCTTCTCTACCTTCAAAGATTTAGAGGTCAGGCTCGGGATTTTCCCTTTTCTAGGACTTGTGGTTTGAAAGCTGATGGGACCCTGGAAGTCACATTATGCTTTTGACACCTACTACCAGCTTCTTCGCCCATAAATAATCTCCTTCTCCTTTACAGACTACCCTCTATCCATACCCTGGACTTTCCCTATTTCTGGGTATCTCTCTTCCTCCTACAGCCCTGCCTTCAGATTTGAGCAAGTTGCTGTAGAGCATTTGGTGAAGGCCTTAGGTATCTAAGAAGTCTCGCTCTCCTGCTCTACTTTGTATAAGCTTCTTATACATAGTCTTGTATAAGCTTCTACTTTGAACGTAGATAAGTCTCCATGTCTTTTAAGGGAATCTGTTGGCATGTCTCCCCTTCCCACTGTCTTTTGTGGCCATTGTCTAGCATTTAGCTATAGCAGAAGCAAGGGAGACTTTTATAGAATGCTGGCAGCGGAGGCCCTAGGAAGGAATTGGGCTATAAAGGGTTTGAGTTATTCCCAACGGAAAAGGCAAGACTAGTAGAATTCTGGGGCAGGAAATGGGCTTTGCGAACTGGATGCAGAGAAGAAAGACAAAACAATAAGTCCAATTACTAGCAGGTAGTTGGAAGGAGGCAGGGAAGAACTGCTGGAGTGTCTTCTGAGGACTGAGAGGATACTGACCCTGCTTATGATCAAAGGAGTCTTGCAGGCTCACGAGTCAGATAGGCGAGACCCATTTGGCCTATGATCAAAGGTAGAGGTTAGCTACTTCACAACATATGAATCTGAAGGCTTAGACTAGGAGGAATCTGTCACGTTCAAAAACACTCGTTGGTTTAGTCATAAATCTGAATGCTGGGGATACACCCAGACACCCCACTGTGATACTAAAGCTAAATTATACATTGAGTTCCCTGCCTGGAATACTATGATTTTTCTATCTTGGACAGGTGCTCATTACAGGTCACTTGGCAACCCCTGAAACACAGACTTTCACACTTTAAAAGCTAAGAGCTTGATCCCATTTCCTTGTGTTGTTGCCTGGATTTTGGCTTCAGGCTTAAGTTTGGGGAGATGGAGGAAAAAATGGCTGTTTGTTTCTATGATATGTGGTAGTTGGGTTTTTTTAAAGTGCATTTTTCATTATAAAAATGATAGATGGTTATTAAAAATGTGAGGAAATACAGGAAACAAGAAAGCATAAACACATTCCCAATTCAGTCCAGCTACCAAACTTCGATAATGTTAAAGTTTAGGTTTTCCTTCCAGGTTTATTTACAGTGAGCCCCTGAGAGTTGGAATCCAATGGGACTGCCTTGTTCTTCCGGGTGTTGCATTTTCTGCCATTGATAGGGTTCAGACAGCACACTTCTCTACTGCTCACTACTAAAGGGAAATGCCTGAATTTTCCTTTTCTGCCAGGTCTTTTTATGCAGCATCTGGGGTTTGCAGGGTTTGCCTATGTAGAGAGGCTTCATTTTATTTTGCTCTTTGAAATTTAATTAAGCTCACATAAGATACATGATTATGTTTCCTGAATTTTTTACTTAACGTTTTGTCATAATCGTTTTCCAGATGAGCGTCTGGTTTGGCTTTATATTTTGAAAACAAACAAACAAAACAAAAACAAAAAAACTAACGACAGTAAAATTGCAAGAGTAAAATAATAGACACCCACTTATCCTTTACCCATACTTATTATTTTGAACACTTTGCCCCATATTCTTTCTATCTATCTCTACTGCATACAGATATTACTAATATGATTTTTATTTTTCTTAGTCGTTTGAGATTGAATAGAGAACTTTATGACCCTTTCTTCCTAAGCATGTCAGCCTGCTTCTCAAATAAAAATCACATTCTCACGTAATCACAGCACAAGGATCAAATTTAGTTTAGAGCAATTACTATCAAGATAATTAGAATGATCACATACAATTTCTAACAGTATTATAAATTACCAAATAATATTCATATTTTGCCAATTGCGCCACTAATATAATTTATGGCAGTATTTTTCCAGGCTGGAGTCCTATCCAAAAGAACCCACTGAAGGTAGATGTTCTATCTTTTTGGTTTTCTTTAATATTGCAGGTCTCTTCAGTTAGACTTTGATGAATTACTACTTTTTTAAAGAGAACAAGCCTATTGTTTAGTTTTCTGAATCTTAACTAGTATTTGATTATTTCCTCATGAAGATGTTATTATTTTTAAATCTCTATGCTGAAGCCTACTACCCTGTTTCCCCAAAAGTAATACCTCCCCCTGAAAATAAGACCTACTTACAGTTTTGCCTCTTGCTGAAATATAAGGCATCCCCCCCTAAAATAAGACCTCCCTGAAAATAAGGGTTTGGATTGTTATGATGATGTTCCAGAAGATGATGACATGACTGTCATTGAATAAATGAGTAAATGTACCATAGATTGTTGTACATGGAAATAATGGTAGTAACAAGAAATTCTTGATACTGTAGGATTCACAGTTTGTCTGGTTATGGTGGTTTGTGATGACAACTACTACTGTACCATATACAGGTAATAAATTTCCTTTTTTTGGTTCAACAATAGATGTGTACCACATTCCTCTTCGTGGAAAAATAAGACATCCCCTGAAAATAAGACCTAGCACATCTTTGAGAGCAAAAATTAATATAAGACGCTGTCTTATTTTCGGGGAAACAGGGTAGGTTTATGGAGGGAAGTAAGGGACACTCTCAGTGAGATGAATTGGCACAATAACTGCAACAGTGGGTTCAAACCTGTGGCTGATCATGAAGACCAGGCAGGTCGCAGAAGCACTTTGTTCTGTTGTACACGAGGTGCTCATGAGTTGGGAGTTTGTTTGATGGAAACTAATAACCTGTGCATGTAATGCTTACCTAGAGACTCTGGCATAAACTCGGCTTCTCTTTACTGTTTATGATTATAAATAAGACTGTGATAAACTTTAAGCAGTTTGGGGACTTATTCTTTAGGATAGGGATCTCAAAGGTGAAATTGTGAGACCAAGGTGAATGGGCATTTTGAAAGCCATCAATGCCTTTGCTAAATTGCTTCCCAATTTGCTGACTTACAATGGTACATGGAGACGTCAGCTTGGGATTCTAGTTGGAAGCAAGGTTGGGCACTCTATTTTATAGTGATTGTAAACAAAGCTGAAAGAAGGTAGACGACTTCAGTTAGATCAGAGGTCACAATCCCCCAAACCTACTCTGATCATCAAGTACTCGAAGTGACTGAGCAGGTTTCCATTAGGATTTGGAGTAAATGAAAGAGCACGTGTACCTCTTACTTCTGTCAAATTATTACATGGAATTTGAGAAAAACTGTTATTGACTCAATGTTGTCCAATCTCCAGTATTTCAACAGAAGCAGTAATTCTAGATATTTACATATATTTGTCTTTTGTAAACATTTGCTATATATGTATGTATGTATATTTAAATATGCACACATATATATATCTCTCTGAAGAAAGGCGAATCTTTCTACTCCCATAAAGAGTTTCAGTCTCAGAAATCCACAAGGTCAGATGTATTCTGTCCTCTAGAAGTCCTGTAAGTCAGCATAGACTCGATGGCAATGAGTGACTTGTGTGTGTGTATATAGATACACGTACATCTACATACACACATAAATCTATATCTATACATATACATATGTATATAGATGCATGTGTGTGTGTGTATATATATATGTAAGTCAGCATAGACTCAATGGCAATGAGTGACTTGTGTGTGTATATATATATATATATATATACACACATACATCTATACATATACATATGTATATAGATCCATGTGTGTGTGTGTATATATATGTAAGTCAGCATAGACTCAATGGCAATGAGTGACTTGTGTGTGTATATAGATATATAGATATCTATAAATCTATACCTATACATATACATATGTATATAGACATGTGTGTGTGTGTGTGTTCTGTGTGTATATCACCAAGCCCACAGTGCCATCAGGACACCTTTCAGAGGCTCCTTGGATCCAGTAAATTCTATGGAGCACAGTTCCAGCCTGATACGTAAGGTGTCACCCTAAATCCCAATGGACTTTATAGCAATCGGTTTCCAGAGTACTCAGCCTAAAGTTGCATGTGATCAGAATGATCAATTATTTGTATTCGGTTTTCTGGAAGCTCTGTGTGGCAGAGATCATTACTGTTAGGTGAGTATTCATTTGCTCTTTCACATTCCTCAGTCCCACTTCAGGAAGTCTGAGCCATATGACTGGCTCTATCTAATGGACCATGTGTAGAAAAAAATATAGGCTACCTTTTGTGAGAAGCAATTAAGAATTTGTATGTGCACCCCTCTTACCTTACCCCCAGATATCTTCTCCTTTTGCTGTGATTATGCTAACCCTGTGTGGAGACGATGGGGCTCCGACATGGGCATCTATCCCACATGGCTGAGTGCTGTATGGAGGATGGCTGCTCTGGAGATTGGCTAAAACCACCAGCCTGTCATCGGCACAGAGTAAATGGGTAAAGTGTGTGCTCACTTTAACTTAGGGTCTTCCCTGCAGAATAGGCATAAAGAGGAAGTAATAGTTTATACTGACTCAAGCTTAACATGTTTATAATATATTAGATTCTAAGTTTTCCCATTAATATTCAAATAACCTTTTGAGATATCAATCATCATCTCAATTCTACAGGAAAGGAAGCTAAGGTTATGGCTTGTCCTTAGATCTGACTACAAATCACTGTCTCCTTCTATTACATTCTCCTGAGCAGAAATGTGACAAATGCTGAGTACAGTCACTAGGAGAGCGAATTAGCAGAGAATTAGAGAAATTCATCTTCATTCTAACAAAATCCCTGGGCAAAACCTACCATTACTTTTATTTGTTTTCAATTTTGAACGGAAGAAGAAAGTGCATGAAGAGAGAAAATGAGAGCAACACGAACTGAAAGAGCAGTTTAAGCTTCTCATGTGCTTACTGGTTCCGGTTCTCCCCTCAGACGAGATCTCTGGGAATCTGGAAATGGAAGCCTGGATCCTTTGGCTATCTCAGAACTAACTAGAAAATCCATCAGTTTAAAATACTTGTTAAATAATTTCTGATCACATATTTCCTAGCTAAAGACAATGAACATATGTGTAGTTTCATAAATGATCATCTGCATCTCTTCTTCCCACAAGAAAAGACCAGGATTCCCCTCTATTTTGGTCAATATGTGTCCATATAGTTTCTCATGTATAAGAACTGTGCAGTTTGGGGCACCACCTTTTCCCTTTTATTCTGTTTACTCCTTGGTAGAAAAAAAATAAAGGTAATTGAAGGTAAATTTCCTTTTTTACCTCTTGCAGCTCAGCACCCCTCAGAAGCTCTTTCCAAAGTGATGGTTCAGCAATAAGCAGGCTGTGCACTTAGCCGGATTCACCCACAAGTTTGCACATGGCAGCTGCTCATGATAGTGGAAGGACATCCAGCTCAACATGGTCCCACTTTCCCTGTGAGAATTTCCCATGACTCTGAGTGGACTCCATGCCGGCTGTGAACTTTGATCCAATTTGGGGCCATTATGCGGTTGGGGTACAGATGCAGGAGACACCCCAGAGACCTTTGCAGATACTGGAAGCTGAAGACTAGGCATGAGATGCTGCATTCCTCTCTGAGCACTGATGACTGGTTTGTATAGAGCAGAAGCAAGAGCCTTATGTGCTTTAAATGGGAGGATGTTTGCAGACTTGCTTTTAAGAGTATCGTTCCCCTTGTAGACTTGAATTTGTGATGATTGTAAAAGATTCAATTATTGGGCAGGGCCTTGGTTTTCTAGAGATGCTATCATAGGTGGGCAACTTCAAAAAACCAGAATTTATTTTCTCATAGTTCTTGAGGTTAAAAGTCCAAATTAGAGTAATTGCTTAATTCTTTGAGAAGATTTTCATGTCATCTGTCTTTCCATGTATGGATTTTTCTGCATATTCTGATACCTCTCTGAGATAGGTGAATCTCATTACCAGCCTCAGCTGATTAATTGCATTCAACTAGGTTGCATTATGGAAAGCGATGATATCATATTATATTTACATGCACAACCACAGGAGCCAGGATTTCACAGCATATTTTTGGAAGGGGTCACAGTTCAATCCATAAGTGGCAACAAATATTCACTCCTTCTCTCATTTTCAGGGGAAGAATAAGTTCCTATCTCATTGGTCTTGGTTTGGCCACATGACTTGATTTGACCAAAGAAGCTGGAAGAAACAACATGAATTTTGAACATAGATCTTTTTTTTGCCTCTTAACATTTTTATATTTTCAAGGTAACAGAATTGTGTACAAATGACAGTAGACCCTTGCCTCTTTATTTTTATTTAAAGAAAAAATAACTCAAGATGAATTCTCAAGAAAGACAAAAAGCCATGTACAGAAGGGACTATATTCCTTCCTTGTCTACTTGGAGCCAGTCCATGTGTTGCTGTCGTAGACTCTGGAAAGAGGTTGTGATCTGTTGGAAGAGGTACATAGGCTGCTGTGATCATTTTACTGGTAAGCCACCTGCCATGTAATGCACTGACAGCGGCAATAGCTGCACCAAGTGATGGGCACTTCACAGACACAGTGCCCTGAGCTGAATGCTCAACACAAATAGGAATAACTCCCCTATGTTTAGTACATTCTTCGATAACATTGCTCTTAGCCTCTGCAGCCCATCCGACTTCTTCCGTTTGAGGGTGAAACGGGTGAGAGAGTTGGAAGCGCTATGTTGTATGTGGTTGAACAGAGACGGCTGCAGCTGCTGCTGCAGCTTCTGTCTGTTGGGAAAGTCTTGTTTGCAAATCTGCCGCAGCACCAAAGGCCAACGAGCCACTCATTTGTAGAGCCTGTTGAGCTGCTGGGGTGGAATTTGCAAGCCTGGCCCCTCTCCAAGTCTTGCCATCCATTGGAGACCACCGGTTGTTCCAAAGTCAATTCCAGTCCTTTCTAATGCATCCCTGTCCCCAAATAAACTAGTACTGGAGGCATCAGTGCGTTCTGTAACAAGACCACCTTTCACAGGTCTGCCAGCTAGCTCAAACCCATTCAGTTGTTCCAATACCTTTGTTTGTAGCACATTCTGAATCAGAAAACATAACAAATCCGTATCGCTCGGATTGACTCGTTTCACTATCTATCTTGTGCTGAATACCTTTGATTCGTCCAAAGGTTCAAAGATCCCTCGAACTGATCTTCAGTTACGCTTACGTGTAGAGCCGACAGAGAGCCTCAGAGGTCCAGCGCTTCCCTTTTGTCCATTGTTTGCCATTGCTGCAGCTCTGGTTTCTTTCTGCTGGTGATGCTTGTACGATGATGGGCTTGCTAAGACACGCTGGCTAGGTAATGCTATAGCCAGAGGCCCTCGGCTAGCATCAACAGACTCCGCATAAGCCATTCCTTTGGAACGCCTTGAATTTCCATCAGAAACCATGCTCACTTCACGAACTGTTGAGAAAAATTCTTCCAAATCGCTTGGCCAATTCTTGGTTTTGGTGGCTCAGGATCCTCCCTGAGGATGACAGCGTAGGCAAGCTCCCTGAAAGGACAGCCGCTGCTTCTCTGTACTCACGCTCACCGGTACCTTGAGCTAGATCCTAAGAAGCATATTGTGCTCCCATTTCGCCATCACCCTGAAAAGGACATGCAGTGGATCACCTGGTCCTAGAGAAATGATAGCAACCTGGAGCCAAATTAGCCTTAACTCAAGCCTGACTCACAGCCCAGCCCGGCCCATCTGTCGTCACTGCAATTCTCGCCCAAATTCAGGTGTGTGAGTGAGAAGTCAGTGCGTGTTGCTCTGTATGCCCCTGAGATCATTGTGGTTCTGGGAAAGTTAGCAATAGCTGACTAGTACACTCATTAAAAGTGCATCTGCCCTTTCCTGGACACTCCAGCCTCTGGGTAAAAACAGTAATAGTCATACTTCATATTTTGTGGATTCTTGCACCTACTTTTTCCTGAAGGCTTTCAGTTCCCTGCCCTAGATATTTCTGAAAATCTCTCAGGGGTGGTTCATTCATAACCACAAACCAAGGCATAGCAGCTGTATTGTGGTGTCTTACAGAGAGCCATGGCTTCCGAACTGATAGGAATTGGTTTTGTCATCCGTACATGAGAGCCTTAGGGTTGAGCTATGTTTCATCTAGAAAATCTAAAAATGTTCTCCTCTCTAATCCATGCAATGTTTTTGTCACCAGGACCTTGAAGATTTACTACATGGGATTCTGTGTCAGAGGAAACCTTGTGAAAATAAATCTACCAAGTTTAGCTATATGAAGACGCTTCAGAAAGTTCATGGGAATGCAATGAAAGGATAATAGATTTTTTCCCACAAACTTTCTGAAGTTTCTTCCTATATATGCACATGGATATGGTGGTTGCCTATCATACTGTGATGTGCAACTTTTACCAAAGCTATTTGTTGATCTTGATCCTGTGACTCTAGGCAGGTTTTTTAAAAAAATACTTTTATTGGGAGCTCTTATATCTCTTATCACAATCCATACACACATCCATTGTCTCAAGCACATTTGTACATATGTTGCCATCATCATTTTCAAAGCATATTCTTTTTACTTGAGCTCTTGGTATCAGCTCATTTTCCCCCTCCCTCCCGCACCCTTTCTCATGAACCCTTGATATGTTATAGATTATTATTTTCATATTTTACTATGTCCTCTGTCACCCTTTGCTCACTTTTTTTGTTGTTCTTTCCCCTGGGAGGGGATTATATGTCGATCCTTGTGATCAACTCCCCC
>NW_022111320.1:27262964-27266319 GCF_000313985.2 Echinops telfairi
CTCATCTCTTCCTTGTGACCCTTCTGTGAGGGGATGCCCAATTGTCTACAGATGGGCTTTGGGTCTCTGGCAGGTTGTTTTGATGCACCAAAATCTCAATTTTCTTATCTGCTCACTGGGTCAAATAATTGTATCTATTCTAAGAGTTATTGTCAAGAACAAGGAAAGAATGCATGTCAAGTGCTGAGAGTGAGTAAAAACACCCAGAATGTTATATTATTTCCTCTCTCTGGTTGAGATCTGTAAAGGTAATAGGTAATCACATCCCTCTCCCCACTTATTTCTAATATAGTTGAGGAATGCACTGGAAGCAGGTGCCTGAAGAATGATCCAGAGTGCACACTCTGGGCGCGATCACCCTGCATGTAACCTTGCACACACTACTGAACATTTCTCTGCCCAGTCTCCTCAACTGCTGAAGAAAAGCAATATTTAAAGATATACTCTGCAAAGGCCTCCTCACTGGCCTCCTTGGATTCCCTGCCTCCCCTCAACAGAGAACTTTTTAAAAAAACATAAAGAAAATTATGTCTCCACTATTCTAGTATTTTGTGCTAGTTTCTTATTTCTTATTGCTATTGTAGCTTAGAGTCTTACAACAACATATATGTATTATTTCTTGCTCATTTCATGTAATAGTTTATCACCAGGACTCAGAAGCATTAGTATATGTATAGTGACTACACATAGCTATTTATTTCATACATTAAAGTATGAAGCCTGTTAAGATGGCTTCAATTGAGGCATTGTGTCAGTGCAGGGGCTATAGGGCAGAATGAACTGTCCCGTCTTCTTTAACTTCTACAAGCTGCTTACCTTCCTTGAGTCTGGGTCTTCTTCCTCACCTAACACATTCACAAGTTCCATGGATGTTGACACAAGAGATCTGTGAGAGGTCATGGTCTGTCTACCATGTACCGTAATGGGATTTTATGAGGCATAAATTAATTAACATATGCAAACCATTTAGAACAGACTCCGGAACATAACAAATGTGATGTAAGGCTTGACTACTTGTATTTTTGTAAAGAAGTCTTGAATATCGACATTTTTGCCATAGAACTAAGTTTAAGGACGTGAGCTACAGAAAAGTGACCAAATGGGCTTTCTATATTATCTCCTTTCAATTGCACTTACACAGCCAGCCACAGGCAGGATATCTGAACATCTTCAGCTTTTCCACTCAGGGTTGGCCCTGCCTCCAGTGCTTATGACATGGAGAAAGGGCAGGGTGAAGAGACCGAGGGCAACCCCAGGGAGCTCATGCAGCTGCTGTGACAGTCTCCATCGTCTTTCCAGTCAGAAGAGTCAGCCATTCTCTTCTAGGGGGACCCAGGAGAAAATACACCTGGTAAAGTAGTAGATCTCATGTTTTGGGTCAACAAAGTCAGTGGGAAGAAGAAGTTACCCCAAAGACTTCAGGGTCCAGGAAACCAGGCTGAGAAAGAACCATCTTCTGTCTCTTTCTCCCCATCTCTTCACCTCAATGTTGATGGCTGAACCCTCTCTTGTCCCTTACAAATCAAATGAAAGCTCTCATTCAAGTGACCTCACTGAAGTGGACTCTTCTTGGCTTATTCGTGCTAGTTTGATTAGGGGTGGCAGAGGGTTCCAATTGAGATAGTTGATAAAATGGAAACTTAATCGCAAAGTCTGTCCTGACACAGGACCACTTAACGGCATCATTCAAGTCCGGCCATTGCTTCTCATTTCTTACTTTCTCTTCTTCTCTCTCCACCATTTGTTGATGGGAAAACTACACAGTGTCATACTCAGGTTTAGAAACAGAATCATGCTTATTTTATTGAGGTGTGTTTTCAATTTCTACCCCCAAAATAGGAGAAAGTTTGCAGAACTGAACACACCTCCTTGACTCAATTTTCGCCAAGCAACAGACAGGTCTGTGAGGAGAACAGTAACATTTGTGAGGTACACGCTCCTTAGAATAATCAACCATGGGGTCAGAAGGCAGCATTTACTCAAGGATCAAGTTCAGAGAATTAGAAAAGTGGAAATGGAGACAGGAAACCCAAAGAGGAAGTCAACTAACTGATGTCAGATGGAGGGGATTGTGAAGAATGAGATGAAATCAGAGGTGTGTGAATGCTGAATGATAAAACTGATGATTATCTGTTCTGTAAACCTTCACAATATTCACAATTATATATATATATATATTTGAAAAAGGATCTTGCAAATGATAATATTCAAATAAAAATAGGAGCAGTTGCCAAAAGAAGGGGAAACGCTGGACAAGCAAAGAGAAAATGTCTCTGAACGTATGTCCCTACTTCCCCAGAGAATCTCAGATTTCTAAACTATGGTTCATGTTTTTGCTAAGAGGTTTCTAAAGAGGTTCCCTGTGTGGGGATGTGGAGAATTGTCCAGCTTTCTCATGTAGTTTGAGTGTGATTGATCATGTCATGATCTGGGTCAGAGACACCTTTGTCCTTCAAGTGGCAACTTGGCTTGTTCACACTTTAAAGAGGTCTTTTGCAGCAGATTTGACCGATGTAATACATTGCTTGATTTCTTGACCGCTGCTTCCAAGTCAAATGAAATCCTTTATAACTTTAACCTTTTCTCCACTTATCATGATGTTGTTGGCTGGTTCAGTTGTGAAAAAAAAATTTCCCCTGGATGTTGAGGTGTAATTCATTCTGCAGGCTGTATCTAATCTAATCTTCATGTATCATTGCTTCAAGTCCCCTTCACCTTCAGCAAGTACAGTTTTATTATCTGCACATCAAATGCCGCTAATGAGTTTTCCTCCCATCCTAAGGCCACGGTGTTCTTCTTCATACAATCTAGTGTCTTGGATTAGTTGCTCAGCATACAGATTGAATAAAGTGAAAGAACACAATCTAAATATACATCTTTGCTGATTTTGAACCACACAATTTCCCCTCACTCTGTCTGAACAACTTCCTCTTCATCTACAATACAGGTTCTACAATAGCACAATAATGTGTTCTCAAATTTCTATTCTTTGTAACATTATCTAAAATTTGTTCTGATCCATACAATCAAGTTGGACAATGGATAAAGAATATTGAAACATAATTTATGCATTAAGTTATGGTACAGACAAAGGATATTAAATATACCACAGACTGCCAGAAGAATAAACAAGTCTGTTTTGACAGTACAGCCGAAGGAAGTGCTGTCAACCAACCCAGGGACAAGCGATCCAAAAACAGTGCAAGGAGGGTATAAGAGGCCTGGTAGGGATTGATCAAGGGCAATGTACCGAGAGGAATTACTGAAACCCAAATGAAGGCTGAGTATACAGGCATGTACATATGCAAATATATTTATATGTGATGATGGGGAAATAGATCTATGTGTATATATT
>NW_022111320.1:27267489-27276489 GCF_000313985.2 Echinops telfairi
GTCGACGAGGTGGTGAGGATGGTGCAGGGTGAGGTTGTGTTCATTCTGTTCTTGGTGACACGTTACTACAATAACTATCACAATGACATGAAGAGTAAAGCAACCTGGGCGGGGCAGCAATCCTGGGGTCTAGTCCTCATTTTTCCAACTCTGTGGCTCAGTGGGATTATTTCAGAATCTCTAATATTATCCTCCACAAAGAGAGACATCTGAACAAGACCTTTTCCAGATAGTACATGCTGGTATTTACTAGTAGTATACTAGTTGTGCAATTCAATGCCCATCCAGAAGGGAGAAACAGTCTAGTGGAATTTCCCCCCAAAACCAAAGCTTTGGAGAAGTAAGGCTGTCAAAGTAAATTTCTTCCCATAGCCCATTTTCTTTTTTTTATTTAATGGAATACAAAAGTACTGTATTTTAAACTACTTTGCAAAAATGTCCTCTTGGTTAATCTTGCAATGAAATCAAACTGTTGCATTTAGGACCACATCCCTTATTTCCATAACAACAGTCTGGATAAGCCCTGAGTACAGAAAAGTGATGGCTGTTTATACAAAATCTATTGGAAGCTCACTTTTGAAACACTTGGATGTTCTTTTCAAAAATTGTTTCATTGAGAAAAATGTAATCCATCTGATCATGATTTAGTTTCTATTGATGCATCATTTTTCCTCAAAAGAAGTGATTTAACTTCTAGGAAGTATTAAGGAGTAACTTCAACATTCTTTTAGTCAGCAAATAGAAAATCACATTTTATTTTTAGATCTGCAATCTGAATTTTCAAGTCCAAAATTGTGGATGTGTCAGCTGATAGTCATGGACTCAAGTAAAGAAAAATATCTTCTTACCTCAAATCAGGAAGAAGAAAAACACATATCCAACCAGGACACACTGGTATAATAGTAACAGCTCTTTAAGGATGGCATATGTTTGATTGGTAGGTACTCTGACCATGTTCATTGTATTGTTGATGGATGATATCCTTGAACTCTTTAGATTTAGACTATTGTGTGGTAGGTTCTTCTGTCTCACAATTGGATTGACAGAAGTGTGGTCCTTGATAACAGAGACTTCCAGTGTCAGTAGGCACTTAAGAGCAAGGGCTTATTCAGCTCCGCTTAAGAAATAAGTATGTGTTTATGGTGATGGAAAACTTGTCCACTGTCACTGGTGATGGTTGCACACCATGATTCATGTAATCAGTGTCACGAATTGTACATGAAAAAATGTTGACATGGCAAATTTAGTGTCATCTAATGTTTTACAACAATACATGGAAATGAAATGGATATGTGATGGTTAGGAGAAGACAGGAGGGGAAATGGTTAAGAAGAAAACTAAAGTGGTGGTCAGAGACCTGGAGTATGGCCTTCCACTGACATACCTGGCTGGAGGATTCTATGCAAGTCTTCTATACCTTATATTCAGTATCTGTAACATGAGGATCTGGCCGTTTTGAGTGGTTCTAAGCCTTTGAATGGTAAATGAACTTAACATGGTGATTAGCATGGTAGGTATGGATTTCAGTTTATCAACTTGAATTTTCAAGAATTATTTTTCCCTTCTTAAAGCTAAACTTTCCTTTCTGACAGATCCCCCCACCCGCCCCCACCCCCCTGCCAAATGGTTATAATATTTCTCATTCCATATTCTGTACCAGGATTTCTCGTTCCTTCAATAAGAGGTGAAGACCTTTGAGACTGCTATTTCTAACATTAGAGTAGACTGGTTTGAGTGACACCACATGACTTCTGAGCCCAAGTTCTAAAGCAGAACTGTTTTTTCTGACTCACTCCAGTTACAATGAAACCTTTGGCAATCCTATGGAGAGTCCACCCAGAGACAGAGTGGAACTGCCGGGCTTCTTCAGCCCAGCCCCAACCTCCCACCCTTATGAATGAACCATCGGCAGATGACTCCAACCCAGCCCCCATCTGACGCAGTCACATCAGGGAGCTGAATTGACACTCCCTTTGAGGTCAGTCAACTTCCAGAAATGGGTGGGGTAGAAATGAACTGATTGGTGTTGTTGTAAGCCACTCATTTAGGAGTGTTTGTCTGTAGCTGTAGATAACAGAATAACTTTTATTTAAAGTTCTGTAACACCAGGTAGTAAGAATGAATTTCCATTCTTCCTTCACCATCATTTTTTGATCAATGAACTTGTGTCAGACTTGAAAGGAGCTTCAAAATGTTATCCTGCCAGGAGAAACATCTAGCTCTGCTGGGCTTGTTGACATCACTGACCTTGGTGGTGTCCACTGAGGCACCCCTGTTCTAACCTGGTCTACTGGTATCACTTTCCCATGAACACTTGTGTTGCTTTATTCTGACGTATTAATTTTTGGAACTATATCCTAATGCCAAGGGAACACATTCCACCATCTGCTTTCACTCACTGCCATGGCGTCAACGCTGGTTCAGTGATCTGCCCTGGGGGGTTCTGAGGCTGTAACTGCTTACGGGAGTAGAAAGCCCCGTCTTTCTCCATGCAGGCTGCTGGTGGTTTTGAACTGCCATGTGGGTTACAATGCATACCCACTCCCCTACTGGGGTTCCACCATT
Source organism: Echinops telfairi (assembly GCF_000313985.2). NCBI lineage: Eukaryota > Metazoa > Chordata > Mammalia > Afrosoricida > Tenrecidae > Echinops > Echinops telfairi. The sequence goes on from NW_022111320.1 coordinate 27,270,055, forward strand.
CTGCTTTGGCTGCTGGAAACTCAGCATCCCTCTTTTTCTCGTGTACAAGAAGACATGTCTGCTGTTCCTGCACAACAGACAACCCGTACTTTTTTTTTTAATCATTTTATTAGGGGCTCATACAACTCTTATCACAATACATACATACATCACTTGTGTCCAGCACATGTGTACATATGTTGCCATCATCATTCTCAAAACACCTGCTTTCTACTTGAGCCCTTGGCATCTGCTCCTCATTTTTCCCCTCCCTCCATGCTCCCCCCTCTCCCCTGAACCCTTGATAACTTATAAATTATTATTATTTTGTAATATCTCACACCATCCAATATCTCCCTCACCCACTTCTCCACTGCCCGTCCCCCGGGGAGGAGGTTATATGTAAACTTTGTAATCTGTTCCCCCTTTCTCGCTCACCTTCCCTCCAGTCTTCCGACATCGCTCACCTTCCCTCCACCCTTCCGACATCGCCACTCTCTCCACTGGTCCTGAGGGGCTCACCTGCCCTGGACCCCCTGTATTTCCAGTTCCCATCCATACCAGTGTACATCCTCCAGTCCAGCCGGATATTTAATGGATGATGACAGTGTGGGGGGGGAGCATTCCGGAACCAGAGGGAAATTGCATATTTTATAGTTGCTATACTGCACCCCAACTGGCCTATCCCCCTCCCACAGCCCCTCTGCAAGGGGATGCCCAATTTCCCATAGATGGGCCCTGGGTCCCCACTCTGCACTCCCCCTCATTCACAATGCTATGATTTTTTTTGATCTTTGATGCCTGATCCCTGATCCCTTCGACACCTTGTGATCTTACAGGCTGGTGTGCTTCTTCCATGAGGGCTTTGATGTTTCTCAGTTAGCTGGCCCCTTGTTTATCTTCCAGCCTATAGGACCCCAGATTCTATATATTTTGACAGCTGGGCACCATCAGCTTTCTTCACCGCATTTGCCTGTGCACCAGCCAGGTAAGTTTTTGTCAGACTTTCAGACTGCAACCCATGTGTGGTGGAATTTATCCAGTAGTTTGCAACCAGTATTTTAAACAATGAAAAGGAATAGAATTGAATGAAAAATATCGAAGCATATTACGCATAATTAAGGTGGCTATTGTTTGATGAGTCTTTGGTGACAATTATATATCCATATGCATATACTGAATTGCTCATCTGCATCATGGTCGAAAGTTTCAAAAGGCATCTTATCACCTTAATGTCCATTCGCATTTTTTTATTTTTTTGCTCCTGTTCATGCTGGAATCTTGCCATCTCACTGGGCTCTCCCCAAGTATGTTGAATATCCAACCCTACCCAGATTTCTGTTTTGCTCTCTCTCCTGTACTAGAATTAAGCAGGGCAAGAGGACAGCTGAGGGACAGACAAAAGTAGTATGAGGTGGGCTCCAAGTGCCTTTTCTCTGATTTCTTTTTGTTCTTCCTTCCTTCCATGTCCACATGTGTTTTAGAGAAATCTTTTCATATCCAGGGCATATTAACAAGGTCCTACAAATCTGTAAGATAACTTGGGGCAAGTGACTTTATTTTTTTAATCTCTGGTTTTATCATTTATATCACAGAGATATTAACATAAGTTTCATGTTAGTATTGTGCAGAAGATCTGAGTTGAACAGGATTTCGGACATAGTTGGTTAAGCGTTGTGCTGTTAATCTTAAGGTCCCTGGCTCAAACCCACCAGCAAGAAAGATAAGATAAAGATTCACAATCTCAGAAATCCTAAAGAACAGGTCTCCTCTGCCCTACAGGGTCACTGTGGGTCAGAACGGACTCATCAACAGTGGATTTGATTTGGGTTTGGTTTCATTAAGAAGCCCTGATACACAATGGTTAGCACTGGGCTGCAAACCCACCAGCGATTCTGTGGGAGAAGACAACTGGCAATCTGCTTCTGTAAACATTTTCAGGTGTCATCGAATCAGGTTTCACTCATGGTGACCCCAGGAACAGCCGAAGAAAGCAATGCCTGGTCCGACACCATGTGCACAATGGAGGTTATGTTGAGCCCTTTGTTGTAGCCACTGTGTTCATCCATGTCACCAAGTGTCTCCTCTTTTTCATTGCCCTTCTACTTTACCAAGCATGATGTCCTTTTACAGGAACTGGTCTCTCTTGTTAACATGTTTAAAGTATGTGAGGTGAAATGTCACCATCCTTTCTACTAAGGAGCATGCTGACTAAACTTCTTCCAAGGCAGAATTGTTTGTTCTTGTGGAAGTCCATTTTATTTGGAAACTTTCTCACCAGCATCAAAATTCAAAAGCATCAATCCCCCCTACCCCCATTTTTCTTATTCATTGTTACACTTTCATATGTATATAAGGCAGTTGAAAATACCATGGCTTGAGTCAGGCCGACTTTAGTCCTCGAAGCAACTTCCTTGCTCTTCAGTATTGTGAAGAGGTTTAGCACAGCAGATGTATCTAATTCAGTACATAGTTTGATCTTGAGTGCTGCTTCCCTGAGCACTGATTATGGATCCAAGAAAGATGAAATCTTTGACAACTTCAGATTTCCCCATTTATCATGATGTTGACGATTTGTCCAGTTGTGAAGATTTTGGCTGTATTGTGGTTCTTGTGTACTTTTAAAAATTTCCTTCAACTTCCTCTAGTTCCTAAATGTTTACTCCCAGTTCCCACTACCATGACTCGAATTCGACCTTGCAAGTCTGGCTAGACCAGAGGATGTACACATGTACAGATAGGAACTGGAAGTACAGGGAATCCAGGGCAGATGATCCGTACAGGACCAGTGGTGTGAGTGGTGATACTGGGAGGGTAGAGGGAGAGTGGGTAGGAAAGAGGGAACCGATTACAAGGAACTATATGTGACCTCCTCCCTGAGGAACGGACAACAGAAAAGTGGGTGAAGGGAGACGTCAGACAAGGCAAGATATGACAAAATAACAAGTTATAAACTATCAAGGGCTCATGAGGGAGGGGGGAGCGGGGAGGGAGGGGAAAAATGAGGACCTAATGCCGGCGGTTTAAGTGGAGAGAAAATGTTTTGAGAATGATGTACAAATGCGCTTTACACAATTGGTGTGTGTATGGATTGGGATAAAAGTTGTATGAGCCCCTAATAAAATGATTTAAAAAAATTTTTCCTTCAACTTCAACTTATAGATGAGCACTGTTGTCCCATAACCTGGCTTGAGCTGATGATATCGATTAGCTTCTCTAAATTATCTTCCCACAAATGTAGCAATTCGATGTCTGTAAATTCCATCTGAAGACGTTCACATGCGTAGTCACCATTTATGTTGTTGAAAAAAGGTATAGAGTGAAGAATTTGTTGGTCTTGCAAATTATATGTATTTTCCAGTCATGTGTCTTTCACCAAGGCCGTATTTTCCAAGTAATGATCCTTTGTCATTGTTTCTAACTTTTCATTCGCAGCACCAGTAATTTTCAATGCAGCTTGATTGCATGTTTGATTAATTTTATACTGCAGAAGTTGGTAGAATCCTTCAATTTCCTCATCACTAACTTCAATGGTTAGTGTATAAATTTGAATAATAGTATTAACTGTCTTTTCTTTGGGGCACATCTGTATATTATCCTATCACAGAAAATAATGCACTTCAAGACAGATCATGAAAAACCCTTTTTTGATGATGGATACACCATTCCTCTTGAATCTGTCATGCCCAGCAGAGTAAACCATATGATTATCTGATTTTAAATGGCCGATACCAGTCAATTTCAGCTAAGGCCTAAAATATCATTCTCTTGTGTTACATTTCTTTTCTGATAACTTCCAATGTTTTTACATTCATTTTTATACACTCCAAGTTTCAAATAATATATTTTTCAGCCTTTTCTTCTCACTTTGAATTGTGCTCTCTCAGTAAATGCAGATGGGAACGCTTCACGCCATCTATATTGTGAAGTTCAACTCTCCTTTGAGAAGGCGACTCTTCTTTAGTCGTATTGTGAGTGCTTTCCGACCTGAGGAACTCATCTTCCTCGTCTTCCTGTATGTGATAACGTTCCACCATATTCATGAAGTTTTCAGGGTCTGACGATATTCAGCTGCTAGTCAACATTTTTTCAGTTACTATTTCCTTAGAAATGGACAACCTATTCCTCTTTGTAGTCTCTTCTTAGTCTAGGAGCTCTGCTGCTGAAATGGTTTACCTTGGTGACACTAGGGGTATTTGAATTGCTGGTGATATAGCTTCCAGTACCATAGCAACACATAAGCCACCGCAGTTTGACAAATTGACAGACTAGTGGTGACCATAACGAATGTAGCTTAGGAAACCCTCTGAGTCAGCTCTGCTCTGCTACATTGGGCCACTATGAGCCAGGATCAACTTGATGTAGTCTAACAACGAACACCCACTCCTGCCCCAGGGACTCCCCCACCCCCAACAAATATTGGTGTGCATGCTGCCCATAAAGCCTATGAGATTCCTTGGGACAGAAATCCATTGATCCAGATCTTCATACAGTGCAAAGCATGCAGTAAGTTCGAAATATTTGGTGAACTAAAATTCTCAGTCCAAGTCACCATTTCTTCCTTAATCTTTGTATTCTCATTTCTCGATTTTAAAACTGCCATTTGCCTAAGTTCCCCTGAGGTTATGAACCATACTACACACAAGTTTGAAAGAGATATCAGACACAAATTTTGCCAAATAAAATATCATCCGATTTTAGAAATGACTCAGACCTCATTAGAGATGCCTGTATATGATAGTCTTTTCTTCCAATGTTGCTAGAAATAGGGAAGAGAATTCCTAAGGAAGTAAATGCTATTAAAATTGTGATATCTTGGCACCAGCTATCAGAAAGAATAGCATCTGGAGTCTTAAAGACTTATCTTAAAACAGGTAGCCATCTAAGAGAGGTGTCAGCTAAGTTCATAGAGAAGTAACATGGCAGTCCATGTGATCCAAGGATTGAAAACAGTAAAATCCAAGATCAGAGGAGAGAATTGCATTAAAACTTAAATTTTGAGTACCCGGTTTACACAAAGTTAGAAAGTTATGGATGATAGTGAAAGCCGAAAATTCATTCACAGAATCCCCAAGAGGAGTAAGTCTCCACTTAACTCTCCTAGACCCTTGATGAGGGATATAAACAGTTATTACATCAGAGTGCATTGGGAAGTAGATTACTACAGACATAGGTTAAAATTTAACATATTATCATTTAAGTAACAGGTCCTTTTGACCCATTTTAATTTGTTCTATTTTCTAGTTTCTTTTGTTTTCTTTTAGATTGAAGTTTCCAGTGTTTTGTTTTGTTGTCATTATTTTAAAAAATACTTTTCTTTGTATGAAACCCAGGATAGGTTATCAAGATAGACAGTAACTGAATTAATATTCCTTAGTTTTCTTGGGAGATTTGGAGGTAATGGAGAGCTAATAATAATGGTTTCAAGTAGAAAGAAGATGTTCTAAAATTGGTTGTGATGATGATTACCTCTCTTTAATATATTTAAACCATTAAATTATATGGTATATACACTATATGCCAACAAAGTCATTTAAACAAAAGTTGTTATATCTCTCAACTTTGACAGTGGCCAGGACCATTGATTGTCCCAGCTGATACTTACATGCTGTTGAGCCAATATTTCTAACAGCCTTCTATAATTTTACCGAAGTTTTTTTCAAGTTATTATAATGAAATATCTTATTATTTTCCAATTTAGTTGGGAGACATTATCCAGACTGGTTGGTAAAGGCTGCTAATCTGAAGACAGCTGACTTCATGAGTTTTTAAGTAGATATAAATCAAGACGTGCTCTGAGTAAATAACACCATGAAATACAATACATATCTTCCTGTCATCTGCTGTTGGCCTCTACCCTGCTGTCTGAGGATGGATTTGTTTCTTTCCATATATATAGCAAAGCAGTAAGCTATGAGTGGGATCTAAATGTATGTCCAAATTGTCCATGTTCAATTGTTGGTGCTAAATTAATGAAAAATAACTCTGTATTATTGTTGTAGGCACTAGAATTGAAGTAGTTAACACCTTTTCTGTAGTTAGTATTTCACTGTCACTCAATAATATGAAGTGATTATTATAATAATCCCTTTCAAAATGTATAGCCATTGATTCAAGTAGCTCTGCTATATAGAAGTATAAATACATTGGGTGAATGAAATACTTCAATAGCTTAAATCCAGTTCCATTATGATAATAGATCTCTCTTCAACTATTGAAATGACAAAGTACTCTTTATGTGTGCCCTGTGAGAAACACAATAAGTGAAATGTTGTGTTTACACGATATCTGGTTTCCTGAGCAGAAAGCTCAAAGTAGACTATGCATATTTCATTTATCTTCTCAATATATCAACCTAGTGTTAATACAATAAGTTCTCCTGTTTTCTGAAGTGGTTCCCTCCTCTTGTCTTTATTGACCACCACTTTCCTCATTTCAAACTCCCATTTTTTTTTT
>NW_022111320.1:27277130-27278138 GCF_000313985.2 Echinops telfairi
TGATCCCTTTGACACCTCGTGATCGCACAGGCTGGTGTGCTTCTTCCATGTGGGCTTTGTTGCTTCTGAGCTAGATGGCCACTTGTTTACCTTAAAGTCTTTAAGACCCCAGACATTATATCTTTTGATAGCCAGGCACCATGAACTTTCTTCACCACATTTGCTTTTGCACCCATTTGTCTTTAGCAATCGTATCAGGAAGGTGAGCACACAATGATATGATTTTTTGTTCTTTGATGTCTGATAACTGAGCCCTTCAGCACCTCATGATGATGCAGGCTGGTGTGCTTCTTCCATGTGGGCTTTGTTGCTTCTGGGTAGATGGCTGCTTGTTTACCTTCAAGCCTTTAAGACCCCAGATGTTATAACTTTTGATAGCCAGGCACCATGAGCTTTCTTCACCACATTTGCTTATTCACCTGCTTTGTCTTCAGCGATTGTGTCGGGAAGGTGAGCATCATAGAATGCCAGTTTAACCGAAAAAAGTATTCTTGCATTGAGGGAGTACTTGAGTGGAGGCCCAATGTATATCTGCTACCTCAATACTAAACCTATAAATATATGCACATAGATCTATTTCTCCATCTTCATATATAAATATATTTACATATATGCACGCCTTTATTTAGACCTCTATAAATGCCCTTTGCCTCCTAGCTCTTTCCTTTATTTCCTTTTACTTTCCACTTATCCCATCATGCTCAGTCTTCATTTGGGTTTCAGTAATTCCTCTTGGTTATATAACTCGAACTCCTAATTTATCCCCTCTCAACACTAATTTTGAAAAAAATTTTCATACTCACTTTCTTCCTTCTTTTGTCACTTTTCTCCTCTCTTTCATACCAAGCAGATCTTATACCTGCCCATCTTAATCTGAGAAGCACCAGGGAATTGGCTTTGTGTATGGTGTGAGCTTTAATAGTTAAGCTTATGGGTTGATATACATAAATGGCTTAAAGGTCTGCTAAGAAAGATTTTATCAAAAGTACTTGCCTCATATTAAATTAA
>NW_022111320.1:27278448-27284022 GCF_000313985.2 Echinops telfairi
CAGAGGGCTCAGTTCAACTCACTTTCATGGAACAGATAATTTACTGAAGGTCCTTCAACTCATGCCTGCTGCTGGTCCAAGGTCAAGGAAGTAGATAGCAGAATCTTCCATCAGGCAAAAAAGGTTGCCTGCAGGCAGCAGACTACAGGCTGGGGCAGCAACAGTCAGTATCTCAGGAGCATAGTGAAGCAGGCCTCCAACTGACATGATCCACCAGCAGCATGGCAAAGCAGGTCTCAAAGGAGCCTGAAGCTCTAGCAATGCATGGCAAGGTGACATGGTCCATGGGATGGCTCAGCTCACAGGTAGTGGAACACACAGTTGAGACAAAGGACTAACTCAAACAGCAGCACACTGGTCTGATGATTGGGGAGAAAGAGAGAAGCAAGACCGACCTCGGAAAGCATTTATCTCCATAGCCCTCCAATCAAGCTGTGACCTGATTAAACTCCACCCACTTGTTCCTACAGAAACCTAGTTGGCACAGTAAACTTATCACAGTTGCATTTACTATGTGTTCAGTATTCTTACTCTAAGTTATTTTTTGTATGATTGAACTGTGTGTTTGTCCCAGGCTTCTGAAGGATTGCCTGTGTTAGTTAGAAAGACCAGCTTGGCATGAGGGTTTGTCATATCCCTATTCTTCAGATTTCTACCAGTATCCTCCAGGCATTTCCGACAGTAGTGCAAACCCTCCTTCTGCTATGATTTTGCCTTATTAAAGGCATGGGCCTTTGGTTCAGATTAGTTTATTTGCTATCAACTGCTAGCAATGGAGCTACTCAATTAATCTCATATTTCTGGCCCCAATTGTATGCTTCCACTATTCTGCTTTGCCTCTACCTCTACTATGGAGCCATAGATTCCCAGAGCACCTCCTCACCACGTACACACAGAACTTGGTTTTGTCATATTAAAGAGACTTGACTGTTCTTTATCAACACCAGCATGAGGAGGCACTGATTTCAACTGTCATATTGTATATCAGAGAATGGCTGATGTCTACGCATTTTATAGGAGAGTAAGCATATTTATTCCCTTTCCAAAATTTCTTAAAGGAGCTCTGCCTTCAAACATTAAATAAAACAAACAAACAAAAAATAATTAAATTGAGGTTTATTATTATCCAGTTTCACCAGGAAGTAAAGAAACTGTAAGTTACAGATAATGAGAAGAAAAGATGTTGTTAAAACTATTTGGATCCTTTTCCCCTTTCAAGACACTGAGTAGACGATTCTATCCATGGATCTACCTAGATGTACCGAAACCAATATATATTTTCAGGATGTCCTTGCTTTCAAAGGTATTCTTTGGGTCGGTGGGGCCTGAACTCAAATATATTTTACAGAGGTCCCTATATTAAGTCTTAATCAGGGCAAAGACAAATCAACCAGATTCAGGAAACCATTAGTATGAGGTCTAAGGACATATGTAGGATTCCTAGCCAGATTGCTATTTTTAGAGTAAATCATAAAATCACAAAATCATAATTGGTGTTAGATCAATGCATCACTATTGAGTGAAGGATTACGGAAGTGGGAAAAGACCATGATTGGGATATGCTCACGGCTGCAGATTAGAAAAGTCACCTTGGTCTGGCCATGTCTCATGATCATGTGACCTTAGCACCCTGATTTCCATCAAGGGCATTCCAGTCAAGCCCTTAAGGGCTAGACTGTCCCTCTCAGGACTGGCTAGGGGAATATAAGCTACTTTTGAATACACTCTGCCTGAGGACAAAGCAGCTTTTTGTCTGTGTAAAGTCAGCAAGAACGCCAATAGAAGCTAAGTTAGGTTAAGATTCAAAATGGTGTTAGGGTTCCCACTCTACACCATAGCTTTCTACAAACCAAGGGCTTAGAATTTAAGCTCTAATACACAAGTAAGAACAAGCAAATCTGTCTTAGAAGAAGTGTAACCAGAATGATCCTTAGAGGCAAAGATGACTAGACTGTGTTTCATGTACTCTGGACAGGTTGTCGGGAGGGGTCAGTGCCTGGAGTAGGGCACCATGCTTAGAGTAGAGGGAGAGGGGGGAAGATTACAGCCTTGACACCCCCATGGGGCAGTTCTCCTCTGCCCTGAAGGAATCTTGATGGAGGAGGTGAAAGAATTATCCTGTTGTCAGTCAAATATTGAAAATGTAGCATAGTTTGGGATTTGCTCTGTTGAGATTATTTTGTAAAGAGAGACCCAGGATGTAACAGCCTGCTCCCTTGTAGTAATAATAATTATATATATATATATATATATCTTTACAACCTCCTCGTGAAGGATGCTGTAGGGGAAGCAGGGCTATTTATATAAGCCAGGAGCCTGAAACCATGAGTGGATACCCATCTGACAGCCCCTGGAGTAATGAGGATATCAATTGATGGTCTGATAGCACCTGTGGGAAATACAGACTGTTTCCTGTGAACCTTCCTCCCTTACTCCCATTAAATGAAGGTCCTCTGATCATGGTAAAACTTGCTAATATCTCCTGGACATGTTGCAAAACCTCTTAATTATTTCTTCCTGAACCTTCCACAAAGTTTGGGGTATATAACTTGCTTGATTTCACTGAATTTTTGGAAGAGTTTGAAGGTAGAGCCCCAGTGGGTTCCTTCTGGTAGTATGTGCAGGAATAAACTTAGGCTTTCTTGTATCAACCAGGTTTCTAGCTTTGCTTAAAACAGTGACAGGCATCCCAGATTCCTTGTCTGCTGACAACATATGAATGACCACGAACATTAGGGAGGCTTTCAGGTAAGCTTAAGTGATTTATGTATATTAAAATTTGAGTTAATAGATGTTGGTTCAATTATAAGTTCTCATGTTTTGAACAAATATCTGCTAAATAGTGAGTGTATTTTTCCTATTTTTGAAGTTATGATGAGAGCTTTTTTATGGTTGAAGAACTCCTCATTATTTGATATAACCAAATTTTATTGTCTGACTAAAAATTTAATTAGTAGTGTAAACAAAGAATTAAATGTCTTGCTATTGGGGAAAACAATTTTTTATTACTAATTTAAAAGTTGAATTTATTCCTTAAATAGTCTGACTTCCAGGAAGAAACTGCATCATCAACAAGAAATAGTCTGGTTTTATCAAGCCACACGGTCTTGTAATGGTAGATACTCCACATTCTTCGGATAATTTCTGACAAGCCAACAATTTCACAGGTAGTCATGTTTTTCAATCCATAGTTAGCCTAGTTACATGTCATGTTTGATTTTTTCCTCACCCCAGCATTTGTGGGATTATTTTTCATGATCTTTTATATTTTATAGGACAGGCATATTATCTGTAGAATTTAGCCTGGAGGACCATCTAAGACAATTTGGTCTATGGGGTTATTAAAATATCCAAGTAGATTGTTTTCTAACTGCTTTGTTATATATTTCCAACAATTCTCAGTTATTCAACTGAAAAACAAATGACAAGGTTGGAAATTTAGGTTTAATATTATATGTGAAGCTTTTAAGCATTGCATTTTAAAAATATTTCTTTGGGGTCTAATGTTCTTCCTCACTTTTAATTAATTTCATTTGACTTTGCAATTGGTTGGGGAATTTTCTAACTGAGTATATATTGATTAACCATGGCCATATGAATTTTTGTCACCTATAGACAAGTCTTTGCTCTGATGACTTGCTAAAATAGTTTACCAAAACTTTCCAACAAAAAAAGGGGCTATATGAGTCAGGGTGCAGTGTAGCAATGATGAAGCATGCAATTTTCCCCTAGTTCTTAAATGCTCACCACCCCACTATCATGATCTTAATTCTACCTCACAAATCTGGCTAGACCAGAGGATGTACACTGGTACAGATAGAAACTGGAAACACAGGGAATGCAGGACAGATGAACCCTTCAGGACCAGTGGTGAGAGTGGCCATACCAGGAGGGTGGAGGGAAGATGGGGTAGAAAGGGGGAATGGATTACAAGGGAGGGGAGAAAATGAGGAGTTGATACCAAGGGCTCAAGTAGAAAGCAAATGTTTTGAGAGGGATGATGGCAACAAATGTACAAATGTGCTTGACACAATGGATGGATGCATGGATTGTGATAAGAGTTGTATGAGTCCCCAATAAAATGATTTAAAAAGGTGGGAGGGACTATATTGGACTTATTCAAAGGACGAATATCCTGACTCAGAGCCCACTAGTCCAAATCTACAGTGTAGGGCTCTGGAGAGTGCCGAGGTTCATAACTCTGTTGTCAGTGTTGGCTGCCACGGAGCCACTTCTGACCTGAGTGACCCTGTGACAGAGAAGGAACACTGCCCGGGCGTGGGCCATCCTCACAAGCTTGAGCTCAGTGTTGCAGCCACTGGGTCAATGCGTCTTGTGAGGGCCATCCTCTTTTCTGCTGCCCCTCCACTTTACCAGGCTCCATGTCCTTCTCCAGTGACTTATCCCTCCTGACAACACAGTCAATGTATGTAAGATGAAAGCTTGTGATCCTTGCCTCTAAGGAACCTTCTAGTTGTAAGGAAAGACTTGACAGTCTAGAAAACCAAAAAACCAAACTCAATGATCAAGTTGATGCCAACTCTTAGGGACCCATAAGACAGGTTACGTTTCTGGGGCATGTGTAATATTGCTGGTGCCTAGCATTGTGCCCAGGTTTCCCTTTACCTGGGCCTAGGTGACCCGGGTCTGTGCATGCTCAGTTCTGGATTTTCCCATAGGTGTCTAATGTGTGCCTAATTTCCTTTGTAATCCCTTCTCTTGTGGCATGGCCAGCTAATTTTCATTTAGCATAGGGATTTGGTGGAGACAAGCCCCATTATCCCTGGTCTACCTGTCAGAATTGACCCTACCTGTGAGAACTAGTCCTGTGAGTTCTGAGACCGTAACTCTTTGTAAGAGGAGAAAGCCCTGTTTTTGTCCAGAGGAGGGGCTAGTGGTTGCTGACCTTGTGGATCACAGGCCATGGTGCTTTCAATATTCTTCAGCATCTCCATAATTTAAATGCATCAATTAGGATTCAGTCTCCCTTAGTCAATGTCCAACTTTCACATGCATGTGAGAGGATTGAAGACACCGTGTCTTACATCAGGTGCACCTGGGTCCTCAAATTAACATCCCGGCTTTTCAACACTCCAGAGAGGTCTTGTGCAGTGGATTTATTCTATGCCATACATCCTTTGATCTCTTGACTGCTGCTTCCATGAGCATTGATTATGGAACCAAGAAAGAGGAAGTCCTTGACAACTGCAGTCTTTACATTGAGTTATAATCCGTACTAAAGGCTGCAGTCCTTGACCTTCATTAGTAAGTGCTTCAAGTCCTCCTCCCTTTCAGCAGGCAAGGTTATATCATGTGCATGTTGAAATTTGCTGATACGCCTTCCTCCAATCCTGTTGCCACATTCTTCTTCCTAGAATCCACTTCTCTGATTACTTGCTCAGTGTACAGATTGAATAAATATGATGAGAGGTTGGAACCCTGATGTACACCTTTCCAAATTTTAAACCATTCAATAGTCTCTGGAATTATATAATTACTATGAGTTATAGCTGATGCAAAATTTATGAAGAATGGAAATCAGTCACTTAATAGTCAAATCTTTCTATAAATTCT
>NW_022111320.1:27285306-27303221 GCF_000313985.2 Echinops telfairi
GCTGAGAAGCAATGGAGCCCACATGGAGCCTGTGTGATTATGAGGTGTTGATGGGATCAAGCATCAGGCATTAAAGACTCAAAACAAAAGAAACAAACAAAATAATCATATCAACGGGAATGAGGGGGAGGGCAGAGTGGAGACCCAAACCCCATGAGTAGTCAATTGGACACCCCCTGTCAGATGAGCCAGTCAGGTTGCAGTATAGCACCAACAAAACACACAACCCTCCTCTAGTTCTGTAAGGCTTCTTCCCCCTTTCCCCCCATTATCATGACCCTAATTCTAGCTTACAAATCTGGGTAGGCCAGAACTTGTATACTGGTACAGATAAGAGCTTGCAACACAGGAAATCCAGAACAGATAACACACACACACCCCCAGGACCAATAAGGGGAGCAGCAAAATTAGGAGGGTAAAGGAAAGGGGTGGGGGGTGGGAAGGGGGAATCGATCACAATAATCAACATATGGGCCCCCTCCCAGGGGGATGGACAGCAGAAAAGTGGGTGAAAGGAGACAGCGGTTGGTGTAAGACATGGAAAAAAAGGAATACGGTAATATATAAATTATCAAGGTGACATGGGGGGAGGAGGGAGGGAGGGTGGGGGATGGAGGACAAATAAAAATTGAGGAGCTGATACCAAGGGCTCAAGAAGAAAGAAAATGTTTTGAAAAAGATGATGACAACATATGTACAGAAGTGTTTGACACAATGGATATGTGATTTTATTGTGCTAAGAGCTTAAGAGCCCTCAATAAAATAAAACTGAAACACACATACACACACAAACTTTGGGTCTAGTTCCATCTGGTTAAAAGAACAGATTCAGAAGATTCATTTGTATGGTCCACACACGGACTTAGCCCCCAGTGAATCCCCTCTGATCATCCCTCTGAAGGATGTGAATAGCCGTTATCAGACAGAGAGCATTTTCAAGTCACTTATGGCCGACGTAGTTAGGTTACAATGTAATATTTTTATCATCTGACCCCCTTTAGACCCATTTCAAAATTGTTTCAATTAAGAAAAAAAAGTGAAGGAGAAAAACACTCGGATTAAGCCCCTGGAGGATCACCTCTGACCTTTGACCAGGGGCGTGAATAGCCTTGCTAACATGCAGAATGTATTGGAATGTGGTTCCAATGGAGATGCAGTTCAGTTAACATTTAGTACCCTCTTCTTTGATCTTCCCTATGATCCTTTTAAATTTGTTCTGGTTTTTAATATTATCTGCTTTCTTTTCAGAGATTTTTAGTTGTTTTACTTTGAGATTCTTGCTAGTTTTGTTGTTGTTATAAACAATAAAACTGTTAGGAAAGAAAAAAAGTTAAAAATATAAGAAAAGAAAAGGAAGTTGGACTAGTCTTTTGAGTTTAGGGCAAGTCCGGTAATCATTAATCTGGTCTTTCAAGCAAGGTTATGATGTGTCTGCCTAATGCTTATAATCCGTCCACCACTTCCTTATTTGCCCATCTTAAAAGCAAGTCTTCGGAGGTGACGTCATCATGAGGCAGCTTCTCACTTGAGAAGGCGAGTGGGGAAGGGCCAAATGGTCTCTGCCACCTAGGATTGTCCCACAGTCATCTTAATTGAATAGCTGCTCTTACAGTAATGTGCGGTGAATTTGTAAGGAAATTCATGACCAAAGGAGAAGGGGGTTACGTTTGTCTTTGAGAAATGGATTTCATTTCTATTGGTGGGAGAAGTGCAACTTGTCTATGGGGAAAACCCTAATGTTACTAGTGTGGACCCCCAATTAAAACTCTGCCCTGTATAATGTTACCAAGTGTGCATTTCTGACTAAATTTGTTTTCTGCCTTTCAGTGATCCAGGACTCGTACTAGAAAGGCTGTAAGGTTTAGATTTTGTCTTGTCAAGGTATGCAGCCTGCATCACAGGTCTCGTCAAAACGCCACGTGGTGGAAACCTCACTCAGTGAGCTGGACTGTGCCTTAAATACACCTGTTGCCAATCAAAAGGTTCGAAATCCTCCTGCGGACTTTTCACTAAAGCACAGTAGTGTGAACGGAAGCCAGGGACTGCTATGGCAATGCTGTGGATCTGAGGCCATTGGATCTAGTTCGAATCTCTATTGCTTTGAGGTTGTAACTGACAATTTAATTGATGATAATTGACAACTTATGACGACTATCTATTTATTTTCATGTTTACTTTGTTTTCTCTGATGTGCCTTAGTTCTGCAAATAATTTTGCCTTGATTCCTTATATCTAATACTATTGTTTCCTGAAACAGTGCTGTCACTTAAACTCTTTAATCTGTATAAGGGAATGTTCCACATATTTTAGTCTAAAAGGTCTTTCATATATATATTTTTTCCTTTTCAATAGTGTTCTAAATTCTATACCATTATCTAGATTTATGATCGTATTCTTAGAAACACCAAATGTCCCATGGGGAGGTTTTTTACATTATTTCTCAAGATGATAATGAATGCTGTCTCTAAACTAAATATATTTAAATATAAATATATATAACATATGTAAGGTATATGTACATAGACCAACCTTAGATATATGAAAGGATTTTGAGTTTGTGGTTAATCAAAGCCTCAATCTAAGAAAAATTAGTTATTATAATTTGACACTGCTTGACACTCACCCTCTTATAAAGGTCCCTGAAGATATGGGGGCCCCTTGGAATGTGACAAAAGCAGATGATGTCCAACTGTCTGAAGGAATAGCATCCGGGGCCCTGAAGCTTCATCTCACCAAGCAGCCATCTAAGTGAGGTGTCAGCTAAGTCCACCCGGAAGCAGCACCCCAGACTGTGTGCTCCAAAGGTAACTGGTAATAAATCCTTAATTAGAGGGAAGAATTGTATTTGGGCTTAAATTCTGAGGAGTTCAGAAGGCTCTAACAGTGGGGCACAAAATCCATTTACAGAGTTCCCACATAAATTGAGTCCCTACTGAGTTCCTTCCGGTCATTAGCCAACGATATAGCATCTCAAACAAATCTCAACGACATGAAATATTTTAGATGAGCAGTAGGAAACGATAGAGGGCGTGAAAGGGTTAACCTGTGTTAGTCAAATACTGAAAATGTAACATAGTTTGGAATTTGTTCTGTTGAAATTTAGTTTGTTTAAAGGGACAGGATGTAGAAGTCTTCTTCCCAATGTTTGAAGGTCCTCTGATCATTGTAAAAATCGCTAATTATCTTCTGAGCTTGTTGCAAAACATGTCAATTATTTCTCCCCCAACCTGCCACAAAATTTGGGGTTTACAACTTGTTTGATTTTCACTGAATCTTTGAAAGAGTTTGGATATAGAAGCCCCATGGATTCCTTCTGTTAGTGCTTCCGGGAATCAATTTAGAATTTCTTGAATCAACCTGGTCTCCGTGTGGCTAAAGCAGTGACAGGCCTTGCCGATCCTTTGTCGGACAGCAAGGAATCCACTGGATGGTAGTGGGTTTGTTTTGTATTGTTTTATCAGAGGTGGGATTGGAAGAGAAGCAAAACTACACAGGCTGAGTCAGAAAGAGACCTTGTTTGGAAGAGGAAGAGGATTTTAGGGCACCAGCCTGTATGTGTGAAAGATTGAGAGCAAGAGAAATGCAAAAGAAATGTTTGAAGAAGTTTAGTTTTGTCTTATAAATATGTACTTCTTTGATGTTTTCGTGAAAGACTAAATTAAGATTTATATTGATTTTCAATTAGTTTGTTTGCTGGAGTCTGACAATTATTGAAGGTTGGTTGGCTCAACATTTCTCTTTTTGCCATTTTCTATTATAATAGGGGCAGCCACACCATTTATTATAAAAACAGAAACACTTTCAGGACTTCAAGGGGTCCTTATTAATACGATTATGCTGGTGTTACCAGTGTAAACAAGTAAAGACATGAGTCATTCATGATATGCTATGGCACTTGGTTTATACACGCTGCTGAAGGGAGCTACTTAAACCCCTAGTCTCTCTCACAAACAAGGTTTTCCGATTTCTACCAATGCCTCATTGGAAGTTGTTGAAATCCATATAGTAGGATTCCTACAATCAGAGTTAAATCCAATTTTGCTGCTATAAGAATTTATTGAATTTTGAGCTTTACCAGATGTACACTCCTTCAGATGGCAGGTGCAATCTTACTTTTTCTGTCGTGCAGGAACTACACGTTGGTTGAGAAGTTAATTTGAGTCTAATTTTGGAGTGTACTCTTTTTTAATTATGGAAAGTTTCAAATACACTGAAAATAGAACAAGAAAAACACAATGTACCTACCAATGAACTTCACCAATAATTATGTCATTCTTATTGCGAGTGCATTTCTGTTTTAAGTAAATCACTGTGGTAGAGTGGGCTATGTGTTGGCCTGCTGAACACAAGTTCAAATCCACCAGCTTCTCCACGTGACAAAGAGGGGCTTTCTGCTCCTGTGAATATTTGCAGCCTTGGAAACCCAGAGGACCCACGGTGAGTCAGAATTGGGTCGATGAGAGTGAGGCTTCATTTGTTTGTTTTTTGTTTTCGTAAAGGCTATATCTGATGAGTGGGGTAATTTGCTTTCTTATCCACTGGTATATGGAAAGTTTAAATAATTCACTAAGAGAGTAGACATGGTTAATTATTACATCCAGATGTGGAACTCTTGGCTGCTAACTGAAAGGTTGGAAGTGCAAGTTCATCCAGATATGTCTCAAAAGAGTGTCTTGCTGATCTGCTTTCAGCAACTCAGCTATTGAAAAGCCTATGGAGCAATTACAGTTCTGCTCTGATATTTATGGTCCTTAGGGTTTCCATTAACTCAGTTTGTGTGAGTTCCTTCTTATTTTCTTCCAAGCTGGGAGTTGAAAGTGGAAGGCTATAGAATCACTTTTTAAAAGTTCAGAAGTGTCCACTATTTAAGCTTTATGAAAGAGTACATTGTATAATGGGGTGGACAACCAGAGCCATTTTCCATACCTGGAGACTAAGTTGCTTCTACGAAATACAGAGAGATGATCATTTTGAATAAAGATGGATAACTCTTTACAGATATATTTACCTCAGGGTCCAACGATTGTTTGCTTGGCTATAGCAAAAATTTACTGGGAGGATAATCTCTCATATCAGATAAAAATTTCTCCAGATATGGATGATCCTGGGTAGGAGTCATTTTGAGTTTGACAATTTCACACAAAAAGCAAGTCAGAAAAAAGCAGTCTGCCAGTATAAGGCAGCAGAGACTCCATGACAGGCTGAGCCTTTTTAAATAGGCCTAAGTTTCATTTTTTTCTCTTTTCCTCCAGCTTTGTTTTCGTTTCTCTAACAGCCTTGAGTTTCACTCCCCTAACAAAGTCACCCTCTCCCCCAAAATGACACCGACCACACCTGCCAACGCCCAGTGATCACAATGATGCTGACCAAACCTGCCAAGGCCCAGTGATCACAATGGTGCTGACCGCTCCTGGAAAAGTTCTGAGTGAACACAATTGGAACGTTCTGAGAGTGGAGTCAGTCAACCAACAAGACCTGCACAACCGATTGTCTCCAGATGAAGTCATTGAACTATGGGAGGGTGAGGGGGAAATAGTCTCACCCAGGGGGGATAGTTTCACCCAGTTTATGTAACCTGTAGAGAGTATAAAAGCTTGGCTTATGCCCCAGGCCGGGGTCCTTGTCTTTGGTGACCACTGGGTTGGTGCCTTAGCACTTGGGCCCTAGCTTGAGCTAGTCCATAAACTCCTTTGTTGTTTGCAGCCTCGGTGACTCTGCCTCTCTGTTCCTGGGGCCACAGGAAAGTCGGCAGTAACACCAGGACTTTTTGATAATTAAGTCTCCTTTGGGGATATTTCCCAACATTTTCTGGAGGATGGAATGTATGTGACTTATATGCATGTAACAGAGGAAAGAAAGAGAAGGGATGAACTCTACAATGAACTTGAATGTGCTGGCCATTTAAAGGATGAGACAAGACAGTGCTTCATTCGGTTTTACTTAAGGTACATGTGTTTGGCATGGCTTGGATGGCTGAATGGCAACTAACAACAAAGAACAAAATCTGTGCCCAACCGGCAATCTCTGTCATAGTATGTCAAGGAAGTTTATTTATTTAAATCGTTTTATTAGGGGCTCATACAACTCTTATCACAATCCATACATACATCAATCGTGTAAAGCACATTTGTACATTCATTGCCTTCATCATCCGCTCCCCCCCAAGCCCCTGGCATCAGGTCCACATTTTCCCCTCCCTCATGAACCCTTGATAATGTACAGATTATTATTTTGTCATATCTTGCTCTGTCTGACGTCTCCCTTCACCCACGTTTCTGTTGTCTGTCCCCCCGGGAGGAGGTTGTATGTAGATCCTTGTGCTCTGTTCCCCCTCTCGACCCCACCCTCCCACCACACTCCCAGTACCGTCACTCTCACCACTGGTCCTGAAGGGATCATCCGTCCTGGATTCCCTGTGTTTCCAGTTCTTATATGTACCAGTGTACATCCTCTGGTCTAGCCAGATTTGTAAGGTAGGATTGGGATCATGATAGTGGGGGGTGTGGTGAGGAAGCATTTAGGAACTAGAGGAAAGTTGTATGTTTCATCATTGCTATATCACACACTGACTGGATCGTCTCCTCCCGGAGACCCTACTGTAAGGGGATGTCCAGTGGCCTACAAATGGGCTTTGGGTCTCCACTCTGCGTCAAGGAAGTTTTTTATGGATTCTGAGGGAGTCTTAGATTTGGTGAGTCAGAGACAGGAATTTAGACTCACGTTATCGCCACGTGCTCAGGAGAGACAGAGTAAAGGAAGCAGAACAAGGTTGGGAATGAACCTCAGGAAGGCTATGGGTTCCTTTGGAGGCTAGCTGTAGTCTGGAGCATAAATTGTGCCACAGAATTGCATTCAGTTCAGAGCAAGAGACCTGACTTTTTCTTTAAACTTTTTAATTAAAACATCATTTTAGTGGGGTTCTTATAACAATCCATACATCAATTGTATCAATGATATTTGTACTTATGTTGTACCATTCTTTTCTGGACATTGACTTTCTATTGAATGCTTGGTATCAGCTCCTGTTTTTTCCCTAACCCCCCTGGTGACCCCTTGATCAATTACAAATTATTATTATTTTCATATCTTACACAGACTGCTATCTTCCTTCCCCCATGGTTTCCGTTGTTTGTCCCCCTGGAGGGGGTGGATGTGTGGTTATGTGTCCATCATTGTGATTGGTTCCCCCTTCTTCCCTCCTCTCTCCGCCTTTCCCTACCCTTCTGGTCTTGCTATTCCCATTCCTAGAATGGGCATTTTTATATCCCTATGTCACCTGATCAATGCCTTTGGAGGTGTTGGGAAGGTACAGTCTCCTGTGTGAGCTTCATTTTGTCTGAGAGCAATTCTCTATGAGCCATTATCAATCAACATTCACAGCAGTTTTGGTGTGGGCACATTGATCTAGTAATAGGAGACAGGGATTGACCCAAAAAGAATCCCCCATTGAGGATGTCCCACTGGAAGACAGCTAGGTGCCTTTTCATGTTACTTTAGGAATTGATCTACAACAGAGAGGTTAACTCCTCTAAAGGGGGTCTCCGTGATATCTCAAGCCTGACTAACACACGAACCCTATCGTAAAGACTAGGGAATTTGCTTGAACTCCAATATTGGCTTATGCCTTTTGTATTGTAAAACTATTGATGAACTTCCCCTGATTAGAACTTTTAAAAATACAGGAGATCAAAACAAAGTACAAATTAAAATTTAAGAAGTACAAGGCTGCTAAAAATCAAGGGGACAACATAAATTCAATGGGGCAGCTAATGAATGCAGTTTTGCTGAAATTAAATTGCGGATCTCAAGGTAAATATGTGGCTACAGTTACACAGATTGTCTCCTTTTCAGTGGCCTGTGTGCAAGAGGCCACTTGAAAGGCCATTCTCCCACCACTGTTCTCCACAAAAGAAATGGAAAACCTGCATGTGGACAGACCATAGGGTACTCTGACCTTTCCCTTGGATTTTCATATTAGTAGATGCTACTCTTTTGTCGTTATGCCACAATGATAAAAGTCATGCATCGCGACCTCATGACCGTAACCAAAATAAAACACAAGCGCTTCAATGCTGGGGCCTTCCTAAGTTAGTAAATCATCCATTACACTCTTGGAAAATTTTACCAACGTGAAAGCCTGGTATTTTAAAATTCATTTAAAGTACCCTTTAAAGCACTTAAGAACCTCAGAGACTAGATCTGTAAATCCTTCAATATCAGGCAGTAATTTTCTCCTGTATACAGTATGAATCCATCCAAGTCAAGACATTTAGAATACATAATACTCAAAGAAACATAATTCTGAGCCCTGATAACTGTGAGAAGGGATTCACTTGATGGCAGTGGGTAGGTAGTTCAAACAAGGAGATGGAAATGAGGAAGTTCAGTACATGAGAGGAGGCAAACTACTGACCGTCTGTAAGGCAAAGAACAGTGGGTCTCTACGCCGTATATTTCAGTACAATGTTTATGATTCGATTCCACGACAGTGTCACCGAATGCCTAGTGATTCTCCTACATACCGAGGCTGCCCCTTGTCTCGTGTTAACTTGCTGCACTTACCACTGACTAAACACATGGGAGAAACCATGGAGAGTCATGGGCTCCTGTTTTGGAGAGAACCGTGAACAAACCAAGACACTGGAGTTTCTGGGGTGCCCTGAATATCAATAAGCACCCACCATTTTGCCTGCAGGCTGTTCCAACTGGGGAGAATTCAAGACCAAAGACATTGCACCACCGATGAGGAAGATTTGTGCCTTCTTCATCTCCCCCCTCCGTCTTACAGCAAACCGTATTTCCTGAGGAGGGCTGAGCACATCTCTACCTCATCACCTTAAAGAGCTCAGTGAAGACAGACTTCTTCTTTTTTCTCATTGCTCGGCTGAAGTCTGCTCCCTAATCAAAGGATAAGGCTTCAGTTGAATCAGAGTCACAGTGAGTTAGAATTTTAGATGGCTGGCAGGCCTCAAAGACCATTATTATTTTATAAAGGTCAAAGCAAATGGGCAAAACAGATGGGCAGCTACAGGAACACAGATGGGCTCACTCTAGCTTATTGTCTTAAATTAGCTGTAAAGGAGTCAGATGTTAAAAGACCTACTCAAGGTCTCCTTTATTTACTGAACCAAATAAGCCCAGTGGAGCGTTAGTCTACGGACCACAGAGAGCGCAAATGCAGCCACGAGGAAGTCTTCACCAGCGTGGGGTTTCCAGGGAAGACTCAGGTAAGCCAAGGTCATTGTTAGCTGCCATCAAGTCAATTCAGACTCATGGCGACCATAGGTGTGCAGAGTAGAACCACTCCATGGCGTCTTCAAGCCTGTAACCTTTTGAAAGTGGGTCACCAGGCTTCTTTTCTGACGTGCCTCCAGTTGTGTTTGAACCACTAACTTTTCAGACAGTATTCGGGCACTTAAACATTTGCCCCACCCAGAGATTTCTAGGTAAGCAACTAGCCGGTTATAATACAGTCAGGTCAGTGCCGTGAAAGAAGAGGCACAGAGGCCATGGGCTTGCAAGAGGGTTACCTCACTTAACCTGGTCCAATGAAAGGGGGCTTCCTAGGTGGGGGTGAGCTGAAAAGACCAGCAAAAATATCCTGCCACACTGACTGAGCTCATGAGATTTCTAGACGAGGGGATCAGAGCTACCTGTGAATGTGAGGCAGCAAGAGACCCAAGGGAAAGTTCTGCCTCAATCTGCATGCTCCTTCATGGACACTGGTAGAAAGAAGGTAACTGTGAACAGCACTGCCCACCCTTCCTTCCTTCCGTTCATTATATACATCATGATGAGAATGAGTTTCCTATCTGGCCTTCACAGGAAACTGTAACTCTCAGTTTCTGATACACAAGTCTAAATCAACCTTCTGCCCATTTTTAAATCAAGCTGCCTTCCTCTCTTAGCTTACTACCCTCGGCATATGCCTTTTCCTTCATCCATTCAACTCACAGACAGGAAGACAGTCCTATAGGAAGTAATCTTGAGAACTCATTTGGGAGTAATGGAATGAATCCACATTGTGGGATGTGAAATGCACAGTACTCTAAAAGACCCTTGATCCTCAAAAGAGTGGCTCCTAAACCAATAGCATCAGTATTGCTTGGGAGCTTGTTTTAAAAATAATTAATAATAATACAACAGCTCAGGTCCCCACCAATTCTACTGAATTGTAGAGCTTGACTCTCAAGAAGACATCCATGAGATGATTGTACATATTAAAATTTGAGAGATTTGTCTAAAGAGATAGTATGACTACATAGATCATTATCATTGAGCTGACACCAAATCGTGGAGTCTGTATGTTCAAGGGAACAAAATATCGCCTGGTCATGCATTAACCTCATAATTGCTGGCAAGTTCAAGTTTATCTTCATGGCTACTATGCTAGTCCATCTCATGAGGGGTCTCCTCCTCCTTCACTGCTCCTTTACTGCATCCGTAGGGTGTCCCTCTTCAACAACGATCCCTACAGGTGACAGGTACATAGGAAGCTAGTTGGAGAGTGTTCTCATATGATTTATTGGCTAACGGTAGATCAGCAGTCCTTTCTTCACAGTCTAACACTGCAAGTTCTGTTACAGAATATCCACCATGCCTTTCAGGTTTTTGAAATACCAGTGGCATATCTTTCAGTATCACAGGAACACACGTGCCACTGCCTTGTGACACAGTAGGTAGCTGGTGGAAAGAAAGAGCACACATACAGTTAAATTCTAAATAGCACACAGTTCACCTACAATAGCTTTATTTGCAAATGTAATCTCATTTTTATCACTGTAATCTTAAATGAAAACAGCAAAATCTTGCATTTGTATGGTTTTGGGGTTGTTGATGGTTACACCTAGCATTTTAGTAGTGAATTTGCACAACGCTATTATTTTGAGGCGCTCTGGTGGTAGAATGGTCACAAGCAGGGCATCTATTTGAAACCACTGACCATTCCATGGGTGAAAGATGGATTTCTACTCCAGTAAGCAGTGACAGGCTCATAAATTCACAGGGGCAGTTCTTCCCTGTAAACTAGGGTCACTTTACGTCAGCCTCGACTCGGTGTCAGTGAGTGTAGTTTGTGGTTGGTCGTTATTACTTCCTTAGTAAGACATTCAGAAAAAAGTAAGTGGCAAAAGGCTTCTGTAAGGTCATTGTTCTGTACCTTTGAGTCAATTAAACTCATACCTATGTTATAGGCCAGAGTAGAGCTGCCTCACTTGGTTTCCTGGGCTTTAATCTTTATAGGAAGGACATCTCCTAGCCTAGAGGTCAAGTGCTTGGCTGCTAATTAAATCTTCTGCAGTTTGAACCCAACAGCTTTCTGCAGGAGAAAGATGAGTCAGCCCGCTTGGTTAAAAAATAAGCCAAAGATTGCAGCTTTAGAAATCACATGGATCAGTTCTACTCTACCCGATAGCATTGCTATTATTTGGAATCAACTTGATGGCAGCCAGCTTTGTTAAGGTGCTCTGAGGGGTGGATGAGGGGGGAGGTCGGACAGGGCAGGATATGGCAAAATGCCCATTTATAGACTGTCAAGGGCTCATGCGGGAGGGGGGAGCGGGGAGGGAGGGGAGAAATGAGGACCTAATGTCGGGGGTTTGGGTGGAGAGAAAATGTTTTGAGAAACGATGTACAGATGCGCTTTGCACAGTTGATGTGTGTATGGATTGGGATGACAGTTGTATGAGCCCCTAGTAAAATGCTAAAAAAATAAATAAATAAATAAATAATAAAATTCTAAGGTGAAAAAAAAATATTGTTTAAAACCAGCAACTGAACATTAACATATTTTCATAATAAAAACATAATATTGTATTATGAATTATTTAGAAAACATAAATAGAAGAGTGCTTCAAGGGAATTAAAAGATAATGGAATTTTTCCAGGAACTTTTTGAAGCACCTGAAAATACAAACGTGAAGCACAATATCATAAAAATTAATACCATATTATTAAAAAACACATTTATTAGCATAAGTAATTATATCTGATTATGAAAATTAAAAATACCACTTACCTTAAAAAAATAAAAACACTTAATCTGAAAATAAAACAACAAAGGCAAAGTGCATTAACAACACTGGGGAATTGTGGAGCCATTTATACAGATTTCTGTAGTTGCTGAAATGACTGATCAAAGAATGTAAAGGGAACTTTTCATCTTTAGCTACTTGTACATCTTGTTTGATGAGAATTTCTTTGAAGAGATTTTAGGAACTGAAATTATCCATTGATTAATCAACTGGTTGACTAATCTATTGAGGAGAGAAAGTGAGAGAGCTGTACTTTTTGTCTCAAAGAAACCAGTTCAGTTTATCTTTGTCTTCTATAGTTTTATCTTGTTCCACTATATTCCAAGGCAGAGTTACCTGTTCTAGTTACAAACCTGTCAGATTCATATACCTCTTGTTCAGAAAGCCTTTTGAACTGGATAGGCATTATTCTTGTGAATGAAGCTTTACTTTTTCAACTGCCATGTTCCCCCTTCTTCTTCTTGAGGATTCTGGAGTTTTAGAAACAAATGCTTTTTGTTTCAATACAAAATAGAAATGCAGCATACAACTTCCAATGTATGTGATAAATATGCAAATAATTTCCAGATTTATTTAAATTCTGTGGTCATGGTTTTACATAAGTAAGCATGCCTATATTCCCAGAAGCATGTCAGTCAGGACACTAGAAATACCAATGCAAAGAGAGCAGCCAAGAATGACTGTAATTATTAGCAAGACCGACAATCCGGTAGAGGTCCTTGTTGGCGGATATATTGAAAGACAAGAGTCAGCAGCCACTGAAAAACAAGACACTGTGGAACCTGCCTTTCTCCCAGGTTTTACTATGCAAGGATTTTGCACTCATTCATACGGAATTAGAATAAAATTCCTTGAGACAAATCACTCTAATTTTGAATTCAATTCAAAAATGCCTAGAGCAATGACATATGCTTATGCCTGCTACAGGGAAATCTGCTGCAAAAGACCATTTATCTTTAATCCAAGCTTCATTGATTCTTATTTCAACCAACTTTAACAAGTGTAGTACATACAAAAGCCAAGCGTATGTTAAATGTTTTGCTTTGTTTTTAAAATAGAAAATGTCTAAAAGCTTACATTTGTGTTCCCTACATATAGTATGCCATTTTACAGTATTTACTTGAGCTAATGATTTAACAGAAATAAAACCTATTTTTATCGATAGCAGATAAAAGCACAGTTTATCATTCTATTTTTTGGGGGTACCAGCCCTCACAATCGAATGGGTGCAAGGGGCAGTTGTGTAATTAAGGGGTAAAATTAAAGAAAATTCAGACAAGATAAGGCATGCGGATACTCACCTCCAGGCCGGCCATGATCTCAGCAGCCAGATCCATGCAGAAAGAGCAAATATATTTCCAACCAAGGCTTGTATACATAGGAGGCCTGTAACTCCCACCCCTCTAATTACAGGTAACCACATGCGTAATAAGAAGGGGTTGTAAAATAGGCATACATGTGACAGGAGGGGGATGAGGTAGGGGTGTACACGCAATAGGAAGGGGAGGCACAAGGGGCATACATGTGACAAGATGGGTTTACTCCAGAGTCAAGATGGCAACCTAACCTTGGTTCTCTCTGAGTTGGCTTGACCTTAGCCTTTGGGCTCTCCTTTAGGGAACAAACCATTGTCTTTATCAGAAGGGAGTGGGTCCTACTTAGGGGTCTGATTGCTTTCGATGGCTGATAACCCTCAGGGAGATAACCTTTAAGCAGTTGACTTCCAAGTGTATAGTCATTAAACCTGTGTCAGCAAGCAGCACCTTAGGTTTGACATATATTATGGAGGGACAACCTGGGGAATCACTTTTCTGTTTCCCACAACTGGTGTATGATGTGGTAATCCCCTCAGGTCTAGAAGGTTTTCAGCATGTTGTTGTTGTTCGTGGTTGGGTGCTCTTGAGTCGGTCTGACTGACAGTGAACCTGTGGACAACAGAAGGAAACACTGCCCGGTCCTGTTCCCTTCTAACAACAGTTCTTATATTTGAGCTCATTGTTGCAGCAACTGTGTCAGTCCATCTCATCAAGGGTCTTCCTCTTTTTTGCTGCCCATCTGCTTCACAAAGCACGGTGTCATTTCCGGGGACCGCCCTCTTCTAATAACACACCCCAAGTCGTCTCTCCACTCCTGGAGCTCCCGAAGGCACTCTGGCCACGCTGCTTCCAAACAGATTTCTTGTTCTTCTGGAACGCCGTGGTACTTTCAATATTTTCCTCCAGCTCCACAATTTAAATGCAGGTATTTTCCTCACGTGTTCCTGATTCAAGGCCCACATTTCACATGTTTACGAGATGATTGAAATGACCATGGCTTGGGTCAGGTGCATGTTAGTTCTCAAAGTAACATCCTTGCGTTTCCAACCACGTTAGCATGTCGTTAGGTGCCTCCAAAGCAATTTTTCCCTCCTATGAACCCCGGGTGACAGAGCGTAACTGTACCGTAGGCTTCTCTTGCTGGTCACCTTTGTAGGAACACATGATCAAGTGCTTCTCCCATGGCCCCTCTGGTGGGACCCAAGGGTGGGACCAAATGATGAACCTCTTCAGTTAGCAGTACAGGACTTAACCCTTGTACCCCAAATCTCCTACTCTGTCATCTGGGTCCTCAAATTCATAACAAGAATTGCTGAAGAGAAGCCTGAAATGTTTGCTACCTGCCTCACTACTTTTTACAGTCCTCCCTTCTCAGATCTTGCCCCCCACCCCCACCCCGCACAGGATTCTGCCCAGGAAACAGGTTTTAGGGCACCTTTTCCTTGCGATCTTAACCTCCCTTCTTACATCTCTCTTCAGTGCTCTCTGTTGTATATTGCCTCAAGACAATCTACAAACAGTCTTTGCTTTTATGTCTGATCATCAAAGTTCTAGATTGGTTTAGGGTTTTATAAACCAAGCCTTAAGAGGCAATTTCTAATCACCAAGTGATTTCTACCCTTTAAAATCATCCCTTAAGGCAATGAACAATGTTCCCTTTACCTTGGATGGAGGGGGAAATTGGTTAATCCTGAAATCCACTGCTTCGGAGTTGATTCTGACTCATAGTGACTCCATTAGAGCGAGTAGAATTATCTCCTTTGGGTTTCTGAGCTGGTAAATCCTTTCCAGAGTAGACAGCCTCATCTTTAAGGGGAGGGCGGGGGGGTGTGTAGGGGAGGAAAGGGGAGATTAGTAAATATCTAAAAAAAAAACTCCAAACAATTTATAATAGAAAACATTTTTTAATTTCCTAGTTTAAAAACATCATTGATTGAAAACATAGAAAGCAAATCATATTTGAGGTGAATCATTGCATGTATTAATATTAGAGCCTTTGACCTTAAAAATGCATGTCAGCTGTTGGTAGGTGTGTGTGTGTGTGCTGTTAGGGAAGTATAGGGGTATGTGAGTGTGTGTGGGCACGGCGCATGCTTCTCCTAGTTTTAATTAAGACATGTAGCTTACAGCCTTTCTAAAGGTACTTGCCCATGGGCGATTGGCAATGGTAGACCATTATAAAGAGTCAGGGTGATTCGGCAATGTGACCAATGTTAAGTAACACATAACAGATGATGACAGATTGCCTTCCAAGGAAGTAAAATCCAGATTCAGATAAAAGAAAATAGAGAAATTTCCAGCAACCTATGAGATGTCAAGTCAATGCACCTCTATTTACCACTCGAGAGTGTGTTTTCTCTTTTCTCTCCTAATATTTAAAATTTCGGCAATAAGCGCTCCAGTTACATGATCTGAGAAACCAGTCGAATTGACTCAGAAACAAGTGGATCATTCCATTGCATAAACACTTCGTTGTTTTGGGGCGTGGTCGAGTTGATTCGGGCTGGTCTGACAGCAAGTGCACATGACAGAGGAGAACTACCCCAGAGTGTTCCCACCTGCAATCTTTTTGGTTTGTTTGAAACTGCCTGTGTGTCACAACAATTGGAAGTCAGTTTCAATTTTCCTGGAGTTCTCCCACGTATGTTGGTGGAGAAACACTAGTGTCCTTTGTGGTTAGTGTCAGGGAGGGTGGAGAACCTGCACCAGGTAACTTTTTTCCCTTTCTGCTGCTGGGGACCTGGGTGGACAGAGTGGGCTGGGGAGGGGGCACCTCCACAGGCACCCTAATCTTCTCTTGAAGCAAGGTTTTGTTTGAAGGGGGTTTTAAGGAGTCCACTGCTACGTGGCTATATTTTTTCGTTTTTTGCTTTTGGCTTTCTTTGGCTGTCATTTGCATGGAAGTAACTCACTGTGACTTTCTCCTATAGTGTAGCTGGATGGGTTCAAACCACAAACTTTTTAAACCACAAAAGCACTGCCACCAGGGTTCCTTTTGTCGGGTATAATTGTTTTCCATTCAAAGAAAGATGAGCAGGTTGGGATGCAATTCAAAGGGGGGTTACTCACTTTGAGTATTATGATGAAGTCACACTGGGATCCATTTTACATTTCCAAGTGAATAGTAGAAGGGTTTCACAGAGAAACCAGAGGTCTCAGGTTGAAATCCTTTCCTCAACTCTAATTAGTAATGTACTTAGTCGCATCCCCAAATTTTCTAAGCTAAAGATCTTCCATCCCTAAAATTACAGATTGGCTTAGATTCACATGCCACCTTCCCACTACCACTGAGTTCAGCTATCGATTCCAACTCAGAACAGAACTTTTGTAGGGCAGAATAGAATTGTTCCATCGGATTTCAAGGCTCAATCTTTATGGTAACTGACAGCCTCATCTTTCTTCCTTGGAGTGGCTGATGGGTTTGAACTACTGACCTTGTAATTAGCAGCCTAATACTTAACCACTGTGCCACCACCACTCCTGTGATTTAGATCAGGGGTCACAAATAAAAATACCTGTATGGGCAAAGCAAATGACAACAATTTTATGGGTTTACACCTTTGCCTATCACAGCACTGCCACTTAGTCTCCTCAGACTCGCAGGCACAGTTGTGTTGAGATTTTTGTCTCTTTACAGATCATTAAGCTTTTCATCATGCATCTTTTCCACCTACCAGTCCTGGTTCTCCTGGTGCTTTGTCTTCCTAATGGCAATTTAAGTTGTACTCTTTTGCTACAGACACACTTTGTTGGCATATTAAACACAGAAATCTTCTTTATGTTTGGAAAAATTACATGTGGCTCACATTTTCCTTAGGTCTCTGTCTTTGCTTTTTATTTCCGTTTTTGAAGAAGATGGGGTTTTAAGATAAATGGTCCTTTGTTTAAAGTGGTTACAAGAAAATCAATAATGTTAACGGGGTAGCACCTGGCTGTTGACACGCTATTTCAGTGAGGAGGGTGAAGGAGTGGTGGGGATTGGGGCAATTTGAGAAAAATGCCTTGTGCACAGAGGCTGAGTGAGCATGTGCCCCCTTATCAGCAGGTCCATGCCTGCAAGTGCGACTGGAATGTGGCCCCTGATACTGTAAAGTTAGGATGGTTGTTTCTTCTGTGGTTTTTAAAGATGGCCTCTAGATCCTGATTCTTTTACATGAAATTCTGAGTGTTAAATACTGGCAATGAAATCCAAATGTCAACCAACATCACTCATAGCAAAACTTAGTGGTCAATAGTTCAAATAATAAAGGAGAAATCTGTGGTCGTATAAAGATTTGAGACTTTTAGATTGCCTCAATCTTAAATGTCTCCATCCTCTTTTTACATATGCAAATACTTATATAAAGAGCTTCAAACGTTTGTGGAAAATGGAACTAAAAGAAATGGAATTTTTCAATGATTTTTAGAAAACCCCTCATATGCCTTAAGTACCCTAGGTACAATTTAAATCACTTTACATGTCCTAAACCCCTGAAGCAGGTGCCTATTTTACTTGTGTCATCTACAGATAAGCTTTTGTTTAGTCTGGTGGGCTCTAACTTCAAAATAATAAGTGAGGGAATTGAGG
>NW_022111320.1:27303370-27323129 GCF_000313985.2 Echinops telfairi
GGGCAACTTTCTCCTGTGATACTGAGATCACGAGGCTTTTCTCCTTCCTTCTTTCCTTCCTTCCTTTTCTTTCTTCCTTTCTCCTTCCTTCCTTCCTCCCTTCCTTCCTTTCTTTCTTTCTTTCTTTCTTCCTTTCTCCTTCCTTCCTTCCTTCCTTCCTTCCTTCCTTCCTTCCTTCCTTCGTTCCTTCCTTCCTTCCTCAGCTCCTTAAGCATTATGGAGCAGACTGCCAGAGAACAAATAGACCCATCTTGGGGGGAGTACAACCAGAATGATCTTTAGAGGAGAGGATGGCAAGACTTCATCTCACATACTTTGGACATGTTATCAGGAGAGACCAGTCCCTGGAGAAGGACATCATGCTTGGTAGAGGTAGATCCTTGCGGAGCTGTATGGGCACAAGGGCTACAACAATGGATGCAAACATTGGCAATAAGTGTGAGGGTCACACAGGGCCAGGCAGCGTTTGGCTCTGTTAGACACAGGGTCGCCGTGAGTCTGAATCAGCACAGCAGCCGCTTGCAAGCAGAAACCATGATTGTACTTGTTGTGGGTGACAACATTCTTATTTGGATTTGTATGAAGTTTGTAGCTTGGACTATTTTTGTATGTGGGACAAAATGGGCTTATTAAGTGGCCAAATATTAGGGTGCGTCAGATCAATATGCTGCCAACATTAATGAGAAGAAAGGCTGTTTGGGATCAATCTCTTGCAACACCCTTCATATGTAAACACATGAATACCCTTTGGTTTGCTACTGATGATCCTCGGGGGAAATGATTAATGATTTGCTATCCTGGCTGCCGCAGTATCCAGAGAAGGTTAATACAAATGGAAATGTGGCCATATATTTAAGCAATCTGTCACAGAAAAGAGATTTCCAAAGCTTTCTGGTTATAGAGGTTCTTGAATGTATGTATGAGCAATATATGGGCTGACTTTTTATTTCAGCTCATATGAAGATGTATTGTTCCTTGAGGTTTGTTATTAACCTCAGTTTTACCTCTGTTAATATTTACTCCTCGGGTCAATAAATCTTGATATTCAATTCAACAGAAGCCAATAGCTTCAGATTTTGAGTTATTAATCTTGGCCAAACTGAAAAATTATATAAATATTTTTCTTTTACCAGAGCAAATGAGGAATTTTTGTGCCTCTTTTTTATTTTCAGGCCTCTTAAAAAAGTAAGTTAATTTTTATCTGAATCTCAAAACTGCCTTTTTAAATTCAGAGTTTGGAATTGATGTTAGGAGTTTAAAGCTAGCTTTAGAAAATTCTTTTTTTTTTAATAGTGGGCATAAAAGAGCTGCAGGGAGATGGGTGTTAAACAAACCTTATTTTGGACCCTCCTTTAGGATATCCTGCTTTTAGGATGAATTAAGAGAGGGCTTTGCCTGCATTTCCACAGTGCATTTCCCATTATTTATTGACTTGGCCTGCACGGAGTCAAAACTAATGAAATGCGTGCCCAGAACTTGACAGCAATCTACTGTCTGTAGTAGAGAAGAGCGGCAGTCTCTGACCCATCTCACGGCAAATAACATAAAATAAAATACGTAGGCAACTGTACTTAGTTCTCAAGAGTCTAGCTAACCAGTAAAATATTGGCTTAACCATTTTATTGAACAATAAAAGCAACTTGTTTGTTCTTTCCAAGGCATATTTTGGGTGGGAGCTGTAGAATGAAGCCTAGAAAAACAAAGAAATCCAACACAAAAGATGAAAAAGTCATGAAGGGATTTAGGGATGTCATACCTGATGGTTGGTGTGTGGTATAGGTGGTGGGAAAATGTGGAATGAGGAAACTGCTGCCTAGAAGGGTGTGTGTGTGTGTGTGTGTGTGTGTGTGTGTGTGTGCGTGTGCATGCTGAAACTCTCAGGTGGGTCTTGGTATATAGTACAAAAGCATTTTTAACTGCCAGGGGACATGGAGTAACATTTTTTTAAGGGTGTGGTAGGCAAAAAAGAATTTGGAAATATTGCGTCTTTAAGGATGGCCCACAGGCCAGGAAGATCAGTATTACCATCACAAAGGAATTTATTAGAAATGCACATTCTTGGACCAACCAGAGAACTATTGCCCCAGAATCTCTGAGGGTGGGAACTGGCCATTGATATTTGAACAACCTCATCTGATAATTGTAAAACACAATCAAATTTGAGAATTACTCCACTAAGGCAAAGTTTTTTCAACTTTTATCTATGCATTTTAAATCTGTGGAGTGTTCCACAGATAAAAATGCCTGGGCTTGACCTCTGAAGTTCTGATTTAATTGGTCTGCCTATAAGCCTGAGCAACAACCTATCTGAAAACTTCCAGGCAATTTTACTGGGCACCCAGGGTAAGGGAATTACTCTTAGAGCAGTGGTTCTCAACCTTCCTAATGCTGCAACCCTGTCATACAGTTCCTCATGCTGTGGTGACCCCCAACCATAAAATTATTTCCATTGCTACCTCATCACTGTCATTTTGCTACTGTTATGAATTGGACGACCCCTGTGAAAGGGTCGTTGGACCCCCAAAGGGGTCACGACCCATAGGTTGAGAACCATTGCTCTCGAGCAAACTCCCCTCCTGGATAACATATGATTGAATGCTTTCTTATCCTGCCAAGTGTTTTGCCATATTTCCATTCCTATTCTGAAATGAGAGCTGTGTGAACATTATTATACATGCACATATTTTTTAAAAATCATTTTATTGGGGGCTCCTACAACTCTTATCACCATCCATCCATACATTCATTGTGTCAAGCACATTTGTACATATGTTGCCATCATTGCTTTCAAAGCATTTTCTTTCTACTTGAGCCCTTGGTATAAGTTCATCATTTTCCTCCCTCCCTCATGAACCCTTGATAATTTATAAATTACTATTATTTTTTCATGTCTTGAGTCTCACTTTATCCCCTTGTCAGTTGTCCATCCCCCTGGAGATGGTTATAAGTATGTCATTGTGATCTGTTCCCCCTCTCTTCCCCCTTACACTCCTGGTATGACTACTCTCAATATGGGTCCCAAGGAGTTTATCTGTCCTATACTCCCTGTGTTTTCAGCTCTTATCTGTACCCATGTACATGCTCTGGTCTAGCCAGATTTGTAAGGTAGAATTAGGACCATGATAGTGGGGGAGGGGGCAAGGGGGACAAGGAAGCATTAAAGAACCAGAGGAAAGCTGTGTGTTTCATTGGTGCTTGTACTGCACCCTGACTGTTCCATCTTCTCCCCACGACCCTTCTGTAAGGGGATGTCCAATTGCTTACAGATTGGTTTTGGGTCTCCACTGCACACTCCCCCTTACATTATGAATGTTTGATCAGGGTCTTTGATGCCTGGTACCTGATCCCATCGACACCTCATGATCATGCAGGCTCCCATCGACACCTCATGATCACACAGGCTGGTGGGCTTCTTCCATATGGGCTTTCTTGCTTCTCAGCTAGATGGCCGCTCATTTATCTTCAAGCCTTTAAGATCCCAGATGCTATATCTTTTGATAGCCAGGCTTCATCAGCTTTCTTCACCACATTTTCTTACATACCCACTTTGTCTTCAGAGATCGTGTTGCGAAGGTGAGCATCTCAGAGTGCTGGATTATTAGAACAAAGTGTTCTTGTGTTGAGGGAGTACGTGAGTAGAGGCCCAATGTCCACATGCACATTTTTTAGCTGTAATATAAAAATAGGTGAACAGCCATGTGTAATGATATGCAATTTAAATATTGTAATTCCTGGGCTTGACCATACCTACAGTGAAGCAAAAAAAAAAAAAAAGCTTGCGTAATTGTTACAAATAGAATAATTGCGAAAGGCAGATTGATCCAAGTGTGTTAAACAACTCAAAAACCATTATTGTGGGTGACACGATTATCTGAGAGAGAAAAACAGCCTAGATAAAACGTCTATCGAAATAGTGGACAATCTTCCCTTTCTCTGAGGCCTAGTTCAAAGTCTGCACTTGAAGGAGAGAGTGGCTCACTGTAGTGAGTGTTACCTTGTCTCGATAACATTTTCCACACCAGCATTGAATCACTTGTTCCCAGCTCCTGGAAGTGCTGATGGCCCAGCACCCTGCTAGCCCTCTTTGGAGCTCACCCTCAGCTGAAGGGATGTGTCTTGCACAAGGTCCTGCCTCCTTGGCAGGCACAGACCACATCCAATGACTGCTTAGTGTGACCTACACTAAACCCAGTGGGGGAGCCGCTCCTCATTCATAGCTCCCCTAGGCTTTCCCTCAAAACAAAACATAACAACAGAACTCGCTGGAAAGGAGTAGACTCCCAACTCATAAGAACCCTATTGAACCAGTAAACCCGCCCTAGCGGTTTTCCAAGCCTGTAATTCTTACGTGGAGTAGAAAGCCTCGCCTTTCTCCTTCAGAACAGCTGCTGGTTTCAAATTTGGGGTTATCTGCCCACGTGGTAGTCCATGACACCCCCAGGGTTCCTATGCAGTGGTATGAAAATACTGTCCTGTTGCTTCAGTTCATGAGGACTACAAATGTCCAACTTCTGCTCTAGAGTCCCCCAGTGGATTGGCCAAGACCTTGCTTGCAAGACGCATTGCATTGCAGCTTCTCTGGCTGCCCAGCGCTGACAACACCCCCCAACAGACTTCTTGCCATTTCAGAGCCCACTCCCCGAGGAACTACAGCAACGACACTGTCTTTGGGAGGGAATCTACGTCCTTCACAAGTCAGATGAGCCGGGTCTCTGACAAGGGTTTTAGTCCGTATTTTATATCTGACTTTTTACTCCGTATAGACCATTTCATTCAGATCGACAGTGACAGACAAAACCTGATTGCATTTGGTGGGGGGGCTGCTAGCGGCGCAAACGGGCAGGGTAAGGGACAGGTAGAGGAGGACTGGAATCAACCTGAGGCTGGAGTTCTCAGTGCTCAGAACAAATCCCTGGAAACTGATGGAGTAGAGGCTTGCACTAAATTCAGAAGCAGGGAAGCCAGAGGCAAAAATGTAAATTGGGCAACATTTGTTTTTCTCTTCCCTGGTGCCTTTTTCTCTCCATGGATTTTGTAACCATCAGAACCTACTCTCTGGAAAAGATCTGATAAGCTATTTACTCCTTAGTGTGAATCTAAGTCAACAGTTTTGTTTTTTCTCTTTCGGGGATATTTGCATTCTAAGTATTTTTATGGAATAAAAATTGTGGTCCTTTGTTTAAATGAACCAGGAGCTACTTGTAGGTAAAGAGATTGGGGGTTAGAAAATGAGGGTTCTTATCTTTCCAGTTGACTGAAAATCGGTTGTCAGGAGGAGGTGTTTAGGAGACAAGAGGATGGGTATGGGTCACCCTAGCAGGAATGGGGGCCCTACAAATAATTTGGAGACAAATTACTCATGAACTCTATTTCATTTCCTTGGAATTTTCTGTATAGAAGTACCAGAAAGACAAACAAAAGGCCTTAGAGTTTTTATTTTAAAGATAACGGGAAGTTAGGAATCTTCTGATGTAGGGATACATTCCTAGAATGAGGAGTTTGGCTTTTTAAATGGCCGCTTTAACAGTGTAGGGGAATATGTATAAATTATATTTATTTGCTTGTCAGGTCTTTTCCAGAAGATGTGCATTCTTGGCCCAATAATTTTGTATCGCTGGCCTTCAATTTTATTTTCCCTCGAAGATGCCTAAACAAAGATTTTTTCCCAGCTCATTATTCAAAAGATTCATCTCATGCGATTCTGTCTCCTCTTCAATAGTCTTAATGAAGTAAGAAGGAGAAGAAATGAAAACGTGAAGGCAATGAGAACAGATTTAAGCAGTCACTGTGGAGAACTGATTCCTCTTTGGGAGCCCGATCACTCATTCATTTATTCATTAATTCGGCAAACGCAGGCTGCTCACACTGTGCAAGGCCTTGTGCCCAGTGCAGAAGCCGAACAAATAGAGATGCACGAGCCTCTGTCCTTGAGGATTTTCAGTGTAGCAACATCTTTCTTGATCTGCTGACCCATAGGGCAAGACTTTATTTACTGCTCACATTAGTTGTGTCCTTGGCCATGAATTAACCATGACTTTGTTTCATAAGTGCAGTGTGTCTGAAAGCCCTGTGAATGCTGTTGGCCGGGGTGTTGTTTGCCTAATGTATTGACCGTGCATGTTTAAACAACACCTAGGCGGATCATTAATATCAAGTGGTCACTGAAATGAAACCCCGAGAGTGTGTTCCATTTGTAATCGGAATCTTTGCCAATTTGCAAGCCTTTCTTGAGAACAGTTGGGTTTTTTTTGTTTTTTTTTATCATCTTTTAAAGTTCTTCCAACCATGGAACGTTTAAGAAGGGATTCTGCTGAGCTTTCTGAGCCCTAAATATAATCTTTTCAAATGAAATGATTCAAAGTTTGAGAGAAAGGCCCTTGCCAAATATTTCCACTTGACTAAAATATTTAATAAAAAAAAAAAAAAAAGGAAGCTGAGAAAAAATGTTCTTGATCAGTAAAACAATCCAATAGTGCTTTTTCTAAAGGCAAACATTCTCTAATAAGTGCAAGTTGATCTGGCTAGTAAACATCACATGCAGTTAAAACAGAGTACATTTTACTTAGTAGAGAAAGCCTTCTCTCTGGGTCTTAGTGTCTTCATATACAAAATGAGGGTTTTTGCACTTATGAAAAAAATTAAGGAAAGAAAATAAAATTGGGACTGTATATCTTTGTTCCTTATAGAGCACCTAGGAACTGGAGAGTAGATGCTGGGCTTACAATTTTCTCTGTAACCTAGTTCAGGGGTAGACTAAATTTACCTCCTAAACTTTTTACTTCTCTATTTTTTTAGTGTTATTGTGAATTAAACAAAGGTTTACGGCACCGATTATAGTTTCACACTCAACTATCCATTCACATTTTGTTTCAACTCATCCTTTGCAAATCTTCATTTTGCCATCACTTATCCCACTTTCCGTTTGCACGCCTCCTTTCCCGATCCTCCGGACTTTGTCCTTGTGCAAATGCTACCCATTTGAGCTCAAATGGACAATTATTCTAATATCATAGTGAAGTCAATTCCAGACTTGATGGGTGGCCAAGAGCCACAATCTTGAGGTTCCACCTATCTCTATTTGATCCAAAAGTCTGGGCTCTTCTTTTATGTTCCGTTTTATACTACCTTTTTGTCGTGCTCTACCCAGGACCTTCCGATGTGATTCTTTGCAGAGTAATTGTTATAGACAGCCTACCACCACCTAGTTCATTGGGTCTCAGGCTTGTGGAGATCACAACTACTATAGAACTGTCATTACCTGTCTTTATAAATAAAGTTTTATTGAAGTATAGTCATGTCCATTCATTTACACAATGCCCAGATCTGCTTTTGCACTATAAAATTGGGAGGGCAGTTGCAACAGACTGAAATTCCAAAATATTTACTATCTGAACTTTTACAGATAAAGGAAAAGACCTGGGGGGCACTGGTTAAAGACACATGGGTGTTCCACATTAAATAATGTAATATGCAAATCACTTTGTGTTGACTTTAGCAAAGTTCAGGCTGCATAAGACACTTTCTGCTTCAGCAGCAACATTAAGGGGACTTTGGTAAGAAATATTAACTTCTAATCAACTGTAAATGCACATCTTCCATATCTATTTTAAAATAGAGCTCCTCAAATTGTATTTATTTTTTAAATTCTCAAGGTATCATGCAATAATATTTTAAAAATAATAAAAATGAATTATCAGAAAATGAAGTTAAAAAAGTTAAAAGCAAACAAAATGTAATCTGAATCCTTTATTACTAGATATATCAAAAATACAATTGCCATGTCAAATTGATACAAATGTTTGCAAATATTTACTCGCAACTATCTCTTGGTTGACTAATAACCAACGTTTGCAGACTAGTACTGGGGTCTGTGACCCCACTGAGCCCAGTTCTGGTGTTTAAGACTGGGGGATTCCAAGGGAAAGAAAATTTCTTGTATTCCATTATTGTTGGATTAGTAGCTGTGTGGATACTTTTATAGCTGTGTGGAACATAACAAACTATGAATTTCTTTAGGGAGACAATATTAATTCTAGAACACTTCATTGTGCTCATGCAGAACCTGAACATGGATCAAAAAGTAGTTGCACAAACAGAACAATGGGACACAGCATGGTTTAAAATTAGGAAAGGTGTATATCAAGGTGGTATTCTCTCACCATAGTTATTCCATCTGTATACTGAGCAAATCAACAGAGAATATGGATTATATGAAGAATAATATGACATCAGGATTGTAAGAAGGCTTATTAACAACTTTTGATCCTCAGATGAGGACTTGAAGCATGTGTGGATGAAGATCAAGGATTACAGTTTTCAGAACATATTACAACTAATGTAAGGAAATCCAAAATCCTCACAATTGGACCACTAGGGAGCATCATGATAAATGGAGAAAAGATTGAAGTTGTCAAGGATTTTTGTCTCACTTGGATCCACAGTCAATGTGCATGGAAGCAGAAGTCAAGAGTTGCAAAAATGTGTTGCATTGGGTGAATTTGCTGCACAAGATCTCTTTAAAGTATTGAAAAGTAAGGATGTTACTTTGAGGACTAAGGTATGCCTGACCAAAGCCCTGATCTTTTTCAATCAACCCATATGGATGTGAAAGTTGGATGTTGAATAAGGAATACTGAAGAAGAATCAATGTTAAATTATAGTGCTGAATTGAATTATGGTGCTAGCAAAACATATTGGAAGTACTGTGATCTACCAAAAGGACAAATAAATCTGTCTTGAAATAAGTACAGCCAGAATGGTAAGACTTCATTTCATGTATTTTGGACACGTTGTCAGGAGAGACCAGTCCCTGGTGAAGGATATGATGCTTGGTAAAGTAGACAGGCAGCACGAAACAGCAAGGCCTTTGCAAGATGTGTTACCAGAGAGGCTGCACTGGTGGGTTCAAACATAAGTGTGTATGGATTTTTTTTTTCCTGTTGCACACAGGGTCACTTTAAGTCGGAACTTACTTGATGACCCCTAAGAACAACATAGCTGCCATAGTTTTGTGTATATACATTTCCAAATGAAAGAAACATTTATAAAATTCAGAAGATAACTTCAATTCAGATCACATTCGTGAGCCTGTACTCAAGGTACTATGGTAGTCCTGAGAGAATAGAAAGATGATAGAGCCCATCCCTGACCCTTTGGAATTATGAGGGGGTACCCTCCTCCCAAACTAGTTTTTTCAAAGCTACATATTTGAATGCTTTTATTTAAAAAAACCTTTATCACCTTCAAAATACTCTCCATTACACTTAACACATTTGTCAAATCTGATTCCATTCTTTGAAACATTTTTAAAACCCATCTGTTTGGATGGCTGACAGCACCTCCCTTGTTTTTATCTTCACCTCATCCGCATCCTCAGATCACTGTCCTTTCATGTCCCTCATCATTCAAGAAAACAAAAAGAAGTTGTATGGAGCAAGCTCAGGTTTGTAAGGTGCATGGGACAAGAGAGGCATGCTGTGTTTTGCCAAAAACTGGTGCACTGAGATAGCTGCGTGAGCAGGTACACTGTCGTGGTTGCAAAACCAGTCACCTTTCTGCCACAAATTAGGGTGGGTTTTTATTTTTTGTTACACACTGTTATGCAATCTTTTCAAAACCTCTAAATAGAAAGCTTAATTAAACAGTCTGACCTGGTGGAACGAACTCCAAATGCACTATCCCCCTCACATCAAAAGAAAAGAAAAGAGCATCATGTTGATCTTTGATTTCACTTGATGAGCCCCCTCACCCCCATAGTTACTTGAAGTTTATTTTATCTGAGATTACCATGTTAATGTTTTTTAATTATTAAATCATTTTATTGGGGGCTCCTTCAGCTCTTATAACATTCTATACATCAATTGTATCAAGCATATTTGTACATGCTTGATGGCAACATGCCATCATCATTTTCTAGACATTTATTTTCTATTTGAGCCCTTGGAATAAGTTCCTCTTTTATCCCTCCCTCTTTCTTCCCTCCCTTGTGACCCCTTGGTAAATTATAAATTATTATTGTTTTCATACCTTACATTGATCGCTGTCTCCTTTCACCCACATTTCTGTTGTTCATCTCCCGAGGACACGGGTGGAGGAAGAGTTCCCCCTTCCTCCTCTCCTCCCACCTACCCTCCTGGTATTGCTACTCCCATTTTTTTCCTGAGGGGTTTATCTGACTGGGATTCCATGTGTCCTGAGCTCTTATCTGTACCAGTACACATGTTCTGGTCTAGTCGGCAGTGAAAGGCAGGACTGGGGTCCTGATAGTGGCGGGTGAGGAAGCCTCAAGGAACCAGAGGAATATTGTGTGTTTCTTCAGTGGTATACTGTGCCCTGGTTGATTCATCCTTTCCTTGTGACTCTTTTGTGAGGGGATGTCCTATTGTCTACAGATAGATTTGGGTCTCTGCTCTGACCCATATTGTTCTCAAAGATATGTTTTTTTGTTTTGTTTTCTTTCCATCTCCTGGTGCCTATTACCTGATTCCACTGACACCTCATGATCACACAGGCTGGTGTACCTCTTCCATGTGGGCTTGTTGCTTCTCTGCTAGATGGTTACTTGTTTAACTTCAAGCCTTTAAGACCCTAGAAGCTATACCTTTTGATAACCAGGTACCATCAGTTTTCTTCACCACATTTGCTTATGCACCCATTTTGTCCTCAGCAATTGTGTCAGGAGGGTGAGCATCACAGAATGCCAGGTTGTTAGAACAAAGTGTTCTTGATTGAGGGAGGGCTTGAGCAGAGGCTCAAAGTCTGTCCACTTCCTCAATGTATTGCCATATAAATATGTGTGCATAGACCAATACTTGTATTTCTATGATTTAATAGATTTACATAAGTGCACACCTATGTTTATACCTCTATTCATAGCTTTGCTTCCTAGATCTTGCCTCTGTTTCCTTTTACCTTCATCCTGCCCCACCATCACGTCCTTCTTCTGCCTCTCACTGATATTCTCAGCTAGATTGTTGTTGCTCCAACACCACCAGGATCTCTACGTGCTCCTTGTTGTTGTCTTTAATTCCCTAGTTCCCCTGTCTATGGCTTCTTTTGTGTGAGGTGATGATGTGTCTTCCACTAGCTTGATGGGTGCTTAATTTTGGGGTTGCAAGAATAGCACCTTGTCTTGTCACCAGTAATGACCTCAGAAAAAAA
The DNA here is from genome assembly GCF_000313985.2 of Echinops telfairi. Lineage (NCBI taxonomy): Eukaryota > Metazoa > Chordata > Mammalia > Afrosoricida > Tenrecidae > Echinops > Echinops telfairi. The sequence goes on from NW_022111320.1 coordinate 27,314,531, forward strand.
GTCTGGGTCACTTTGAAGCTGTTCTTTCATAGCATGGCATGTTTCCACTGGGTGCTCTTTTTCCTGGTCAGTAAGAATCCAAGGCACAAATTTTGCAGTGCACCTTCTCATTCCTAAATCTTTCATTAAAATTTGCTCAACCAAGGTCCAATATAGTCCAGATAACTTCCCCATCTCTTCAATGGCCCATTGTTAGTCTTCAAGCACAAGTGCACAAATTTTGTCAATCTTTTCCATTTGGGAAGTTGACAGACGTCCAGAACAAGGTTTGTCATCAATCAATATTTCATCTTTTTTGAAACAAGAAAACCAGTCATATACTTGAATTTTCCCCATAGCATTCTATAAGCTGTTCAGCCTCACAACAGTTTCTGCAGCATTTTTCCTGCACAGAAATCATTTCACAGCTGCTCGCTGTTTTCTTAAATCAGTCATCACAAAAAAGAGGCTCAAGTGAAACTGTTTTCATGAAAAAATTCACTGTGATCAGAGAGAACCTTCCCAGGTGATGCCACTTGATGCACTAACTCAGAGTGTGTTATTTGATGCTCACCTATCAGGAAAAATGGATACTATGAAAGTTCTGCCCAGCTGAGCTTTCTATAGGTTTTTTTTTTTTTGGGGGGGGTACCCCTTGTACAGTCAAGTCACTCACTGCTTCACTGCTATCAAATCAATTCTTCCTCATAGAGAACCTACATGACAGAGAAGAACTGCTCCCTAGCGTTTCCAAGACTGTAAATACTCATAGCAGTAGACACCCTCACCTTTCTTCCATTGAGTGGCTGGCAGATTTGAGCTCACAAGACCACAATAGATTCTACAGTCGAAAAGATTTTCAAACTTTTCTGACCATTTCATATTCTCTGATTTAGTTATATTCAGTTCCCCTACATAGTTTTTTAAAAATTGCTTTTGTGAAACACAACTTGGTTATGAACCAGTCGTGGATTGCTACATGCTGTGTGAAAACTCTGAAATCTGAGCAAGTCCAAGAAAAAAAAAAATGCTACCAACAGAAATTGTAAATAAATGTTATGAAACGTAAAAGAAAAGCGATGACACATTTGGTTGAGGAATAGGATCAGTGTGAGGAATCAAGGAAGAACTGATGGAAGAGGAGCAGTGAAATGGCCCCTGGAGAAAAGTCACAACACAATACACCAACAAAACCCGCGAGCAATAAAAAGGAACCTTTGAGGTTGTGCAGCCATTAGAGTTCTCATTGTGAGGGTAAATCACTTTGGAAACAATTTGAAAGTATCAACTATGGCTGAGTGTACATATATTCCATAACTGACAATTCCACTCCTGAGTATATACCCAACAGAAATGTGCAACTACATTAATCAAAAGCATGTATAAAATGTTCATAGTGATACTACTGCCAGGAGCTAAAACTTAAAAAGCACCCATCAATACTAGAAACTGTTGCAAAAGAATACAAACTTTGTTTCCATCTACATAATGTACTAAAACAAACTCATTTATGCTATTTGTATTGTTCTTATGTGTTATTGATTCAATTTCTACACAAAGTAGCTCCATGTGACAGAGTAGAAATGGCTTTTAGAGGGTTTTAGGCTAGGACTAGGTGAGTTTGAACTGCCAAACTTTCAGTTAGCAGCCAAGCACTTAATTTAAATTACATTAGCCAGTTCATGTTATTAGAAGTCATGCTATTGGTTGCCCTTGGAAAGAGGATTTTAGTGACAGAATTAGGCTTTTAGGATGCAAGCAAAATCCTTTTTCTTGAATTTCAAGATGATTTTACAAGTCTGATTGGGTCTTGAAAATTAACTGAGCGGTATTTATATGTACACATGTATGCTTAATGCGTTCTTTTTCTAGTTAATGTAACTAAAATAAAGTGAATGCTTAAACGAGGAAAATTTTGAATAAGAACAAGGTACTTTATCAGATATCAACACTTATTAAGCAACAGTAAATAAGACAATGTGGTAGTTATTTGTGTAATGGTAATAAATCAGAATACATACATGTATACTTTTTTATTCAAATAGTACACATTATGAGTTTGTTGTTGTCAGGTTTTTGTTGTTGTTGTTTTCTTCTTGCCAACCACAATATCTCACCTGAGCTATTTCCATAAGTACACTATGTTGCTCTTTATATGAATCAGTGTGGATATGTAGTTTACATGGGAGTATTATTGGTGACAGAATGCATTATATACATGTATGTGTGTATTTCTAAATATTCTTATCACAAATAACTCGTGTATAGAAATTTAGTTAATAACAAAGAAAAGGCACCCCTATTTAGTGCATAAAGCCTTAAATATTAAATAAAAGGTTCTAGGAGAATTGATTTATTTTTAGAAAGATTAAAATTATTTATCTATATCACATCACCAAACTTTGAGATTTAACAGAACATATAGGCATATATCTTTATGGCTTTTAGACCTTAGTAAGACACTCTTAACAAAATACAATAAAAAAGGAAAACATGGTTTTATTATAGCATATTAAATTCAAAATACTGTGAACACTAAAAAAGGCATTAAAAGAGAAAGTCTGGAAGAAATATTTGCAATGCACACAAAAACAAGATATTACTGTGCAGAATTCTAAAAGTATTCTTACAAATCAATAAGAATAAGACACATATAAATGAAAAAGAATCAAAGAAAGAAAACAAGTTATACAAGAAAAACAAACCCACATCACAATGAATATAAAAATATGTTCAACTTCCAGGTTTTAGAGAACAGGAAATTTAAACAAGGTGCAATTTCATCCTTTCAAATTACTGGCATGTAAAGTCTAAATTTCAAGCTGTGGTGAGAATGCATAGAATAAAAACTGGCATATGTTGTGACTGGAAGTATAAACAATCTAAACCAGCCTGGAGAGCAATTTGGCAGCATCTACTAATCTTCAAAGTTAGTATACCAACAATTCCCACTTGTCTGTCAGCCTATCACAAAGTGGAAGCTTGTGTATTACTGTGATGCAGGGCAATGCCACCTGTATTTCAAATACCAGCAGGGTCACCCATGATCAGTCAGTTTCAACAGAGCTTCCAGACTGAAGACAGATTAGGGAGAAGTAGACAATCCACTTCTGAAAGGTTATCAACAGTATTGTATGAACAGTAACAGAATATTGTCTGACTTAGTACCAGATGATGAACACCTTAGTTTGGAAGCCACTCAAAATACAACCGGGCCAGAGCTGCCTCCTTGAAATAGAGTCAACCTTAATGATACAGATGGAGCAAAGCTTCCTGGACTTTCATTTGCTGATGGAGCAAGAATAAAAAATGAGAAGAAATCACTGTAAAGTTCCATTAATATGTGCAGTGTACCAAGTAAAAAACTAAGCAAATTAGAAGTCATCAAACGTGTAATACAATACATAAAGGCACTAGTGAGCTGAAATAGACTGGTATTGGCCACTTTGAATTGGACAATAATATCTTTTACTATGCTGGAAATGACTAGTTCAAGAGGAATAGTGCTACATCCGTAGTCAAAAAGGACATTTTAAGACCTAATTTGAAGTACAATGCTATCTGTGTTGTTATAATATCCATACACCTACTAGGAAGATCTGTTAATTTAACTATTATTCAAATGTATTCACTATTCACTAAGGCCAATGATGAAGAAACTTGAGAATTCCACCAACATCCTCAGTCCATAATGGATCAAAGATGCAATCAAAGTGCATGGAAAATTACTAGTGGGTGGAATGTGGAAATTGGAAACAAAAAGAAAGGATTAATAGTGGGAAAAGATGACCAATGGAGAAGGCTGATGCTAACAAATAAAATAAGGCTTTGGGCCCAGTCTGAAACAGATCATCAAATGCTCATATGCAATTTCATATTGAAGATGGAGAATATTAAAGCAAATTCACAAAAGCCAAAATATTCCCTTGGGTATATCCCATCTGAGTTTAGAGATCATCTCAAGAACAGATTTGATATCTTGGACACTGATGACCAAGGATTAGATGAACTGTGGGAGGACATAAAGAACATAGTACATGAAGAAAGCAAAAGGTCATTAAAAATCCAGGAAATAAAATAAAAGATCAGTGATGCCTGAAGACACTTGCTCTGAATTATAGAGTGGCTAAAGAAAGTGGGAATAATTATTGAATAGCTGAATGGAAAGTTTCAAATATCACCTCTAGAAGATACAGAAAATGACAAAGTAAATGCATTTTAATGAAATATATGAAGACCTGGAACTAGAAAATCCAAACCACATGCTCTTCAGATCTCAAACTGAGTATAGTGAAGAAAAAGTTAAAGCTTTGAGATATATGTCTGAATGATTCTATCGGAAAAATATTTAATTATGTAGAAAGCATCCTAAGAAAATGGAAGGACTATAGTGTCACTGTACCAAAAAGAACTGGTCAACATTCAATCATTTTAGAATTGGCATGTAATAAAGGACTGATGGTAATGAAGGAAGATGTCCAAGTTGCACTGAAGGCAATAGTGAAAACAAGACTCCAAGATTTGAAGATAACGCAGATTGAAATGTTTCAACACAGTGATGCTATCCTGGAAGCCTTCTCTACTCTATTTCACCTGCAAGAAATCCAGAAGACAACTATCTGGTCAAAATACTTATGCCCAAATCTATATCTATGCCCACTCCAAAGAAATATGACCCGATAGAATGTAGAACTATCGAACAATGCCATTATTATCACATGCCACTAAAATTTTCCTGACGATAATTCAAAAACAGTTTGAGCAATGCATTGACAGGGAGCTTGCCAGAAATTCAAGCCAGATTCAGAAGAGAATGTGCAATGAGGGATATCATTGCTGACATCAGATGGACCATGACCAAAAAAATCAGAAAGATGTCTACGAATGTTTTATTGATTATATGTAAATGCATTCAAATATGTGGATCATAAAAACGATGGTTAATATTAAGACTTTAGCTGACTCGGCATTGTTTTGATTGAACTAACTTTCTAGAGTCTCTTGGTCAATCTTAAACTCATGCTTGGTTATGATTTAGCCCAAAAGATCATCTTCATTAATCTCCACTTTGCTTAAAAGACGGATGGAAAGATCTACACTTTGAGCTACCTGTTCTTAGCACAACACTTGTAACATTCATCAAAAACTTGCCAAGGTCAAGATGTTTGATTAACATGGAAAATACGAGCCCTGTGAGATAAGAACTTCATTAGATATTGCATCAATGGTAATTCTACAGTCTTTTCCCTCCACTTTACCCAACATGATGTCCTTCTCCAGGGACTGGTCTCTCCTGACAATATATTGAAAGTATGTAAGATGAAGTCTCACCGTCCTTACTAGTAAGAAGCGGCTTTGACCTTACTTCTTCCAAGACAGACAGGTTTGTCCTTTGAGCAGGCCATAGTACTTTCAACATTCTCATCCAGCACAGCAATTCTAACACATTTATTCTTCTACCCTCTTCCTTATTCAGTGTCCAACTTTCACATGCAAATGATGCAATGGAGAATACCATGACTTGGGTCAGGCAAACCTTAGTTCTCAAAGAAACATCCTTGCTCTTTAATACTCTAAAGAGCTCTTGTACAGCAGATTTATCTAATGCAACACGTCTTTTGATATCTTGACTGCTGCTTCCGTGAACACTGATTGTGGATCCAAGCAAGCCAAAATCCTTGATTATCTCCATTTAGCATGATGTTACCTAATGGTCCAGTTGTGAGGATTTTGGTCATCCTTATATTGAATTGTAGTCCATACTGAAGCCTACTATAATCCTTGATCTTCATCAGCAAGTGCTTCAATTCTTCCTCACTTTCAGCAAGCAAGGTTGTATCATCTGCATACTGCAGGTTGTAAATAAATCTTTCTCCAATCCTGATGCCACACTCTTCATATAATCCAGCTTCTCAAATGGTTTTCTCTGCATACAGATTGAACACATATGGTGAGAGCATACAAACCTGACACACACCTTTCCTGGTTTGATTTTATTTTATTTTTCCTTTGCATAGTAACTTTTATTTTATTTTTAATGATTTTATTAGGGGCTCATAGAACTCTTATCACATTCCATACATACATCAATTGTGTAAAGCACATTTGTACATTCATTGCCCTCATCACCGTTCCTGATTTTAAACTATGCAGTCTTCCTTTGTTCTGTTCACATAACTGCCTCTTGATCTATGTACAAAATCTGAATGAGCACAATAAAGTGTTTCAGAATTCCCCTTCTTCTCACAGTTTAGGATGGTCCACATAGTTGAATGCCTTTGCATTCCATGAAACACACATAAACACCTTTCTGGTATTTTCTGCTTTGAGACAAGAGCCGCCTGACATCAACAAGAGTATCCCTTGTTCCACATCCTCTTCTCACTCTGGCCTGAGCATCCGACAGTTTGGTGTCAATGTGCTGCTGTAACTGTTGTTGGGTGATCTTAACCCTTAAGCATAGCCTCAAAGCATTTTTAAATAGGAGAAATGCCTTCTGCAGAATTAAGTGGGAGTCAGAATCAATTCCAGGACAACTAGCAACAATGGATATATGCATAAAGTCTCTGAAAGCAAGCTGTTTGGCAGATAGTAAATATTAGGTGTTTTTCCTGATTCATTCTCTGTATGTTCAATGGCCTACTCTGTCCTTAGATGCCTAGTGGATATCTTAAAATCAAAATGTCCACATTGAGCTTCCCTCTACCTACAAATTTGTTCTACCTTTAGTCTCCCCTTTTCACCTGATGACAACCCTGCCTGATAATAGCTCAAGGTTTTTAAAAAACCTTGCCATCATCCTTTAGGCTTCTTTCTTATACTTGATATCCCTCTTTAAGAAATCCCATTGGTTCACCTTTAACAAGACCCACAATCTGACAATGTCTCACAACATCCACTGCTGCCACCTTGATCAGAGTCACCACCAGTCTAAGCAGCCAAGGCTTACTATCTTACTAAGAATTTTATATCTAAACGAATTGCCTTTTACTTGATTCTGACTCATGGCAAGACCATGGACGTCAGACCAGAATGTGTTCCATGAGAGTTTTCAAAGACTAATATCTGAGCTGTAGATCACCAGATCTCTCTGCCGCGTCATCTCTGGATGGATTTGAACCTACAACGTTTTTGTTAGCAGCAAGACACATTAACCACATGCACCACTCAGGGACACCTAAGAACTACATATAGATTGTCATTTAGCATTTCATATAGGCTAGGGTGGTGAAGTGGTTGGCAATTAGCTGCTGCTTCTAAGGTCAACGCTTACACCTACCCAAGGGCAGGCACAGTGGGCCAAGGGGCTGGTGGTCAGCTTTTATCAAGATTACAGCCAAGAAACTCCCATGGAGTAGTTCTCCTCATGATATGGGGGGTCATCATGAATGAGAATCTACTGATGGCAGCAGCTATAACGGGGGCTATGTAGATATTGACCAGTTAGCTATTAAAGAACACACTACATGATGCGTTTAGTTCAATTGTCCCTGCTACAGAGATATAGTTCAGTGTCTGAGAATTCTGCACTGTGGTTTTGCCTTGCAATTTAATTTATGGCACTCTGTGAGGCTGAAATATGGGTGGACGCTAAGTGGGATGGATTTTTATTGCACTCTTGGCACATCCTGTGCTTTGTAAATTAATTAGCCTGTTTCTCAGTTTTGTTTTTAAGAAGTAATTGTTTGCAGCTGTCTGCTGCAACACTTATCTCCCTTTCTGAGGCTTCCTTCTGATGCTTTTAAAAATTAATCTGGCTGGGAAGAGGGCAGATGTGGCATTCTGCCATTCATTCAACCTAAAGAGATTCTTTAAAGAATTGGCGTGTGCATGTTTTTTTGTGATCATAATGGGACATTCGTTATCTCTCTTTCCTTTTTCTCTTTCTGCTCTAGCAAGTGGGACAACTCTGGCAAGTTTTTGTCACCTCTGGTGCCTTCGTCATTGATCAAGTGTATTTAAAATATCGGTTACATAAATCACGAACCTTGTACTTATTTTCTCTGTTGACAGTCAAATCCTAGTACAAGTCATTAAGAATAATCCCATAATCTTTTTTAATGCATCCAGGAGTTTGCAGTGAGGCTTTAAACTGGTTAGAACCAGTTTGAGTCACAGTCAAGGAGGCAACCGCTAAGCAGACCCAACTTTTGCAAATCTGGGTGAAGTAAAATGACAACCAGAACAGGAAATATATGTGGATCAAAACTCTGCAATGAGAAATTAGGAAGAGTCATAAGGAGACCTTCTCAGAGCCAGTCAGAGATCGGATTTTTGCCCAGAGTGTGGAGAACCCCACACACACTTTAAGTGGTGCCATCAGCCACCATCTTTAAGCAGGGCACCACTATTGCTGAGGATGCCAGGCAGGAGATGTGGTTCCTCTCCAGCATACACCTTGCCCTTGGGTTCCAGAAGGGAGTGTGAGTGTCTAGCAGGTGTCCCCGTACTCTCCCCCGCTGCTGGTGTTTTCCTGGCTGACTGACGAGCTTGGTTCCAGGTTGGTTGCCCTGGCTCTAACTGACCTGAGGGTGGACATTGGAGACAGGGCATGGTGCCCCAACAGGCTAGACTGGAAAACACAAGCTTTTCTTGCTTGGTATATTTTAATTTGTTCTTC
>NW_022111320.1:27324475-27337392 GCF_000313985.2 Echinops telfairi
TACAAATGCGCTTTACACAATTGATGTGTGTATGGATTGGGAGAACAGTTGTATGAGCCCCTAATAAAATGTTAAAAAAAACAAAAAAACAAAACCAGTCTGAAGTCCTAGAAGTGTCACTCTGGGGTTTGGCTTCTCTTGGTCATCCATCAGTTGTTTCCTCCTTTCATTTCCTACAAGAAAAAGAGGTATGTTTTCAAATAATTGATGAAGTTGATTTCTGAGATGGAATTTCTCAGCGCACGTGGGCACATCATCACGCAAGGGTGAAAGACGGAGGCAGCAGCAGCAATGCCAAGGGGCCTTCTGAGGTGCCCCCTGCAGAGGCTGCAGCAGCGTCCTAGTGAAAAGGTACTGCCACGATCTCTTCTAGACGTCAGGAGCTAGCAGCTTTAATCACTGTTCCTCCAAGTGCTTTGTATGTGGTGCCCACAATCTCTGGTTTCTCCGTAGAGATATTTTATGTGATAAGAGAGCGGAATTATCCATAATCAGGTGTGTCAGAAGAAGGAGGACCCTGGAGTCAAAAATGGAGACTCATCTTCACTGTAGAACAATGATAACTCGATTTCATGTTATGCTCAATATTAAATGTAATGATGCTGCTACCCAATGGTAGATTTTTAACAAATGTTAGTCCTTTTCTTCAGAAATATTGGTGTTTTGTGAGGTTGAAGTAATATATTTCGGTAAGGCTGATTCACAAATAAAATTATTTGAATCACTTCCTTCGATTATTTGAGTAGATACAGTTGAGAGAATCATGTACAAATGAGTGCATATGATATATATTCTAGGGTTTGGCTCCTTTTGTTCAGCACTTTTATTTTTGAGATCGATTTACAATATTTCCAAATTTATTTGGTCTACCACACACTTAAAAATACTCAGTGCCCCACTGGAAACTTTTGTACGACATCCCATAATACAGGATAAAGGCTAAGTATCTGTTTTCATCGATACAGACACTATGCCCAGTGGCATAGTGATACCACACTGGGCTGCTAACTGCAACGCTAGCTGTTCGAAACCACTTGCATGTCTGTGGGAGAAAGATGAAGTTTCTTACTCCTGTAAAGAGCCACAGTCTTGGAAACCCACAGGGGCAGTTTCTCCCTGTCCTACAGGGTCCTGGGAGTACAAATTAAATCCATGGTAGTGAGTGCGGGGTTGGATCATTCCAGTGCCACCCAGGGGTGCTATCATCCACTTTGGGAAACTGTTGCATAGATCAGTTGCATAGTTCAGTGGTTCATCCTCTCAAAGTTTCTTGATGAAGTAGTTGGGAATTTTCACAGACCTCGCTGATTCCTTAAATTTTTCCCTCACAGTTGCAAAATATTGTTCCTATTTACAAAGAAAGATAGTCTCTAGGGCACACGTGTCTTCTATTCTTTGCGATGCTCTTTCTACCCTTTGCTTCTTCATCTTGGCACGAGGGTCCTGGGAGGCTTCCGTGACTTTGGCTTTAATATTATGCATCCTAGTCTTTACCTTCCCAGACAGAGGATCTTAGTTTATTACTAGCCCCTCTTTTGAATAATGTGAGGAGCCGGCTTGTTGGCAAAAAGGTGGCCACCCTGAGAAGCTTCACCCGTAGAATAATATAAGTCTCTTGGGCACTTCCTTACTGTGTTCGAGCTTTTCTAAATAGGGCGATTAGAAATACATGTGGGCTTTTCCTGGAAAAATACAGAAACTGGGTTGACATTTTCCCTTTTTCCCAAATCTTTTCAAGTGCTGCCCAGAATTTGTCATCACAGAACCACTTTGTTTTGTTTGCTTCTGCATAGATGATTAATTATTTTCTTTTATTGAAATAATAGGTACCATAATTCTAAAATTCAACTGGAAATACCGCAATGCTTAGCATGTGTAATAGTAGTAACCTATATCATTCCTTTACCCCTACGAGTTTGCTCCCCACAGGCAACTGATCTTCAATCTTTATGTTCATTCTCGTCGTATTTACTTCTGACTTTGTAAGTCATATGCTTAAATTACTGTTTTAACTAAGTATTATGCTCTCCATTTACTTAATAAAATTCCCTTCCCATCCTCCTAATATGATTATAATGTAACTCGTTATTATAGCTTTGTAAATATTGTTTATGGACTACCCATGAATATACTATTAGATATCATTTTAATGCAGATATTCAGGTGTGCTTTGTTAAAGGCTATGATTTTGTTACTTTACATATTCTATGCAATTAAAGTAATTGTTTTCTTCTAGGAACTTAGACGTCTCAGGCTAGTCATAGTCCATGCTTGTCTCACCAAACTCACTGCCAGAGGCAAGGCTGACTCACAGTGACCCCCTGTGGGCTTCCATGCTTACAGGAAGTAGAAAGACAAGTCTTTCTCCAATGAAGGTGCTGGTGGTTTCAAACTGCCAACCAGGCGGATCACAGGCCAACGTGTAACCACTACGGCACCAGGGCTCACATACAGAACTTCTAATGTGGCTTAATCTCCTCTTTCCTAAAACTCTTCTTCATCCTCCCATATTGACTCTCTAAGCTTGCTTCAAAGCTGATGTCCAAGAACACAATTCTGTCATTATTTTATAATTTCCTTAACTTGTCCTATATTGGATTATGTATTTCTCCGGGCTCACATCCTCATCTTTCTGGGTTTATTCCATATTTCAAGGAAGGGCCTCCTCCAACAGTATTCTGGGAAAGAGTGCATGGGAGGTAAACCTCTTGGGTCCCTTTGGGTCTGAACATAATTATTCTAGCCTCATGCTTCATGTCTCACTTTGGGCAAGTGAGAATGCTACATGGGCTCTCTTTCCCCTAAAACTTGGTAAGGCATTTTTCCTTTGAAGTCCGATTTCCAGTACTGCTTTGAGAATGTTATTTTTCCTTTCTGGAAATTTGAGCTTGTCTTTCTGGTTCATGAGAATGTACTGTCTCCTGTAATTTAGTGGGCATTCTGCGAGCACCTTCAAAAGGAAACACATCATTTAGAAGAAAGAAAATCATTAATTGTTTCTTTTACCACCTGTTTCCATTTTCTATAATATCTCTTTCTTAAACACTCAGAAAATTAACCTCTCTGGATTCATTTTCCGATCTTTTCTACTGTTCTACCACTTGACGGCAACTTTCCACCCACTCTCCTTCTGTGCGGGTATCCTAATTTTAATTTCCAATAGCCTTTTCTTATTTTTCTATTAAAAAATAGCAATAGGTTCTTTATTCATAGGTGAAATATCTTCTAACATTTCAAGAAGACTAGTTATTATTTGCTGCTTTGTGAACGTCAACCTTTCAATTAGCTCTTTACCCTGCCCAGGGCCTTCTGTATTCTTTAACGGTTATCCAAAGGCAGACATCTTACAATGAGAGTCATTGTTTGTTAAGAATCTGTAGGTCAGCTCTGAATAAGCCGAGGTAGATGGGATTTGCGTGGGTGTATATCCAGTGCAGGGGCTGCTCTTCCTTCTCTCAGGACTAGCTGGTCAATAGAAGCACACGTTCTTCTCGTGGCTATCACAGAAGTACAGGGCAATAGGCCCAAATATATTTGTGTTTTTCAAGTTGTGCACCCTATTGAAGGGGGTTGGGTAGAAAAAGTCGATATGTTGGGATATTTTGCATATTTACCTATGAGGGGAAAAACAGCTTCCGTATGCCTTTGGCTAGCTCATTCAGTAAATTGCCCTAATTCAAACAGCATGATAAAATGCCGGGGGGAATTCAAGCCTGAATACTTCCAGAACTTGTGCTTTTTCCACCATCGCACTGAAAGCAACTCATTTTGAGACTTTAGAAGTAAAATAATGTGGAAGAAATGCAAGTTAAATGAGCCTCAGCAAAAATTTAACAGCCTTATCCGAAATTCCCAAACTCATTATTATTGGCTTAAGAGTTAAGAAAGTTAAAAAGTGACAGAGCAAATAAAGGTCTTTTCTTGCCCCTCCATCTCTCCCTCCAATGCAGCACAGTCTGCAAAGATCACAGCGGCCACAGCTTTGTTTAATTATCCAGGAGATTGATAGGAAAGAAAATTTCATAATTTACAAGCCAGTTCTTCTTTAGCCAAATGAAGTCTTTAATTCCAGCATCTTGCAGCGACTATAAAGTACGATTGCATGTTACATAGGAAACAAACCCATAAAACAAAATGGACCAATCAATATAGGTCATTCCCCCATAGAATTCTGTTTGGTATTTTAATGAGGCAAATGCCCAAACTCAGAATCAATATCCATTATGATTCGTTTGGAAAGAAGCAGTGGTCACATCTTGTTACAATGAGTATTATCAAGAGAAAGTTCCCTTCAGCCTATTTCTCTATGGCTTAAACAGAGGCCCATGACAAGAGTACCTGCTTGATCTCATCACAACAGACATTTGCTACTACAAATAATTTAGCGGGTGCACATTCATCTATGTCAAAGTACTCCACTCTGATAGAGAGTCAGGATGAAGCTGGTAGAAAGACAGGCTCAATCCTCTGACTCAAGAGATTGTGGACTCCCTAGAGGCTGGTGTGGGAGTAATATGAGCCTGCAGACTCATATAGAACAGTGACACTAAAGTAGTAAACTTGCAAAGCCACAGTATTTTACCAGGAAACCCCAATAGCAAAGGGTCAGATACCATAGTAGGTTAAGGAACCAGGAAATTCTCTGGAGAGTTTTTAGGCAGGACAAAAGGTGGGGAAGATGGTGAAGAAAAGAAAGGAAAAATGGAGGAGAGCAAAGATGTTACCAGTGGAATTGTGTCCCCCATCACCCCCCACACAAATATGCGGTCTAAACCCTAACCTTGGAATGTGATTGGTTTGAGAATACATTTTTCTTTATCATGTCAATGGAGACATATCATTGTAAAGGCATCTTTTTTACAAAAAATCGTTTTATTGGGGGCTCGTACAACTCTTATCACAATCCATATGTACATCCATTGGGTCATGCACATTTGTACATTTATTGCCCTCATCATTCTCAAAACATTGGCTTTCTACTTGAGCCATAAAGGTGTCTTAATCCAATTATTCTACTTGAGCCATAAAGGTGTCTTAATCCAATTGTTCTTCGATATAATGGAGGCAAGGAAGTAGGAATGAGGGAAAGGTAAATAGCATGTAGAAATCACCAAGAAACAGAGGCATGCTGGTTCTAGAGAATTCGAGTCAAGTCTCTTAGCCCAGTCTTCTGAAGCTGGTGTTCTGTGTTTGGATTTCTAGCTTCTGAATTCATGAGAATCTAATTTTGTCTTCAAGCTGTAACCCACTTGTGCTACAGCAGCTCTGAGAAAGTAAGAGAAGTGAAGGGGAGGGGAGGGGAGGGGAGTATAAGGAGAAAGGAGACAAAGGGATGGAGGGGAAGGAAAAGAAGGGATGAAGAAAGGGAGGATGAGAAAAGAGAGCAGAGTGAGAGCCTATAATTTGTATTTATTCCCTCAAGAGAGAGCTGGCTACTGTTAGGGATCTCATTAATATACTCAAATTTTCTTTGTAGCTAAAGAATAAAAATTAGCTTTTAGTCAACATATTCTAACCGCTCGAGCTACAACACTTTCTGTGGCAATGGCAATGTCTGTAGAGTTGTGTGTCCAATATGGTGGCTACCAGTCACCCATGACAATCAAGCACTTGGAATGCGGCCGGTGAAGCCAAGGAACTGGATGTTTAAGTTTATTTAATGTTAAAGGAAATAGGCACATGTGGCTAGATACTACCACGTTGGACAACATAACGTGATACTAAAACAACATTTCTTATCATCTCCATTTGGCAGATGGGGAATTGAGACACAGAGATGCTAGCAACTTGCCTAAAGTCCCAGAGGAAGTAAATTGCAGAGTCAAGAATCAAGCCTAGACGGATCCACAGTCTATTTCAACTGACCCACAGTCCCAAATGCAGCAGCGTGTACAGGGAGAGATGAACTCATGCGGAATGACGAGGGAAATGAGTCCTGCAGATGGGTATAATAGCTTTGGGATCTGAGAGGCAAGCCATAGAGCTCTTAAGTTCCCTTCCATGGAAAGCATCTCAGATGCCCCAGGAGCCACTAGTTTCTCTAGACTCAGAACTGGCCACTTTGAATGAATTGGACAGTTTTTCTTCATTGCGTTTTTCAAGATGTTAGTCTTGCAAGTTAACGCCAGAGGACAATGGAGGAATCCGGAATAAGTGCTCAACATATTAGATGAACCCGACATGGGATATTGCTCTCTTTAAGATGCATGGCATTGGCAAACATCTTGACAGTGTTTTTTTTTTTTTAATGTTGCCTTTATCTAATGCTCCCCTCTTTTATTAGACCAACCAGGCCTTTTTTGGGGGGTGAGGTGGGGGTGGGGGAGTCAATGGTGACGGAAGGACATTTTGGCTGAGCATAGGTTGGAAAATGCTGACTTCTTCCCTCGACATGCAATGAGGTTAAACAGGTGCATGAGCATGGCTAGCTTCAGACCGTATGATTAATCTGTGTGTTGGGAATCAATCTTGTCCTATGGAATGAGTCAGGGCTCAGTCACCCTCAACACTATCTACTTTGTCTAGTTGATGCGGAAAAGCTTTATTTCAGGCCTCGGTGGAGGCTGAGATTATTAGAAGCCCTGGAGAAAGAAACTGAGCTGATGTTCCTGGCCCAACCCCCAGAGGTACACTGCGTAGCATCCCTGCACCAGACGCTGCTACCCTCCTGCTGTTGACTCGAAACGGTGCTACTCATTCTCCACGCAAGAAAGTGGCCAGTCAGACAACTGCCACCTGGGGTGTTCCACGTTCACACACGGTCAGGTCTAGTCAGGCCCCAGAGCCTGCATAGATGCTGTGGAAGAACCCATACCCCTCTGTCCCCCTGTTTGCAGAAGACCACGCCCCTGCTCAGGTTGACCTGCCTGCTCAGGCTTGGAGGAGTCCTCATTGCACCAGGACTAAGCACCCAACTGTTGAGCACAAGCAGGTCATTCAAACCCCAAGCCCTCCATGGGAGAAAGACACAGCATGCAGTTTCTGTAAAGATTAGAGCCTAGGGATCTCTATGGGGCTGCTCTTGGCATTGTTATTGGTTGGAATAGACTTCACCACAGTTGGTTTGGTTTTCAGTTGATGTTAGTTGCTTTCTTGCTTTCTTTTTTTTTCTTCTTTCAATCTATTTTGGGATAAAATACCTACAATTTTAAAGCAATGGGTCAAAATGTTAATTGAAAATGGTTTATAAATATATCATTTCCCTTGTGAATGCAGACTTTTTAAATGCCTTGTAGGATATTCATAATTAGATCCATGTTTTACATTTAAAGTCGCTCTGCCTGAAAGGATATCTACAGGTTGAAGGAAAATTATATTGAGCATATCATTTGAATATGTAGCTAACCTACTCTTTAAGGATACATTTATCCTGTGATTCCTGGATTTGCAAACACCCTATAGACTTTTGCTTCCCCTGAGCGCCCTCAAGGCCTTGATATAACAACATGTTCCCCTCTCCAGTTCACTCATACTCCTTCCTCTCCATCGAGTCAAACCTAGGCTCCTGAGGCAATCTTCTGATACCTGTAGTAAGTTCCTCTTTCTTGCTGCCAGGGAGCCTCTGTTGGAAGATCGCTCAGACCTAGGTTCTTTGTCACATACTGGGATCTTGAGACGAGTCGGTCCTCATCATTCTCAGGAATCTTTTGCTCAGCGGGAACACAGACCCTGTAACAATGGCCAAAGGGTCTTGGGAAAGACATGCTCAAAATCCTCAATCAAACTCAATCCTCTTGCCTCTATCCGACAGAGCATAGCTGTTCCTTAGGTTATCTGAGACTGTAAATCTTCATGGGAGTAGACAGCCTCAGCTTTCTCCCGTGGAGTAGCTGAGGCATTAGGACTGCTGACCTATCACTTTACAGCCTAATGCTTAGTCCTCCGCACCAGCAGAGCTCCTTGGCCATGGCACAAAGCATGAGAATTACGAAAGAGTCCGTCTTCTCAGGCTAATGAAGCTGGGCCAAAAAGCTCTGGTTTTGTCTCCAGGAGCTGGAATTCAAGGGAATCTCTAAGAGACATTGGCTTCGTTAATCTCGCGTGAATATCTTGGGTACAGATGGAACCTGCCTGCCATTGCTAGCCTGTGCTGCAGGCTGGCTGGAAGTCAGGGCAAGAGTAGAGATGGGTGATGCTCAGGGACACTGTATTTTTCTACCGACAGACTACATCTTGTGTAGCTCACTGAGAAGCTCCAGAGGTCTGTGCTATGGATGGTAGAGCCCTGGGCATTCTCTTGAGAGAAATCCAGTCCAGCTTTCCTCTCAAAACAGAAGGAGCATGTAGTTTATCATTTAAATGAGAAAACGTCAGTGAATCAACAGAGGAGCTGTTCATCACTTGTTATTAGTTGCCATTGTGGTGTGAGCCTATGCACAACAGAATGAAACACTGCACAGGCCTCTGCCAGCTGCACAATTGTCCCTGTGCCCGAGCCCATTGCTGCAGCCACTGTGTCAATCCATCTTGCTGAGGGCCTTTCTCTTTTTCACCGCCCCTCTACTTTCCCAAACATGATGTCCTTTTCAGAGGACCGGTCTCTCCTGATCATATGTCCAAAGCATGTAAAACAAAATCTTTATTACTCATGACTTATTAATACGTCTTTATTAATGAACTTAGTAATATCTACCTCTTCACCACTAGGCCATGATTATCTTCACAAACTCAACTCTCCTGGCAAAACTGAGCATATGGCCACTGAGACCTGGAGTGATTTCTATTTCCATGCCAGGCAACTCTCAAGGGAGCCATAACTAAGTTCATAATATAGGGCATATGGCCACTCACGACTGGAGTGAGTTAGTCTTAAGCCAGACATTTTAGAATCCCATCACATTTTAGAAAGGAAACTGTGTTGCAAATCATAGACCTCAATGTGTTCTCAAACAGAACATGGCCCCTTCCTTCTCAGGGAAGTTACTATTATGAACCACCACCAGTGAATCAGAATCCAATGTATGAGATGGGACCTTGAACTATGCTTTTCAACATATAATTCTAATACTGATGGTCTGAGGTTCCCATGTTAAGAAGTACTGGACCTTGGTATTAGTGTGTTGGCCTGGGTGGACTAGAGAAACAAATTCATAGACATTCGTATAAGTGTGGGAAAGAGCTTTATTATTTTTTTAACATTTTATTAGGGGCTCATACAACTGTTATCCCAATCCATACACACATCAATTGTGTAAAGCGCATTTGTACATAGTTTCTCAAAACATTTTCTCTCCACTTAAACCCCCGACATGAGGTCCTCATTTTTCCCCTCCCTCCCCGCTCCCCCCTCCCACATGAGCCCTTGATAGTTTATAAATGGGTATTTTGTCATATCTTGCCCTGTCTGATGTCTCCCTTCACCCACTTTTCGGTTGTCTGTCCCCCAGGGAGGAGGTCACACACAGTTCCATGTAATCGGTTCCCTCTTTCCTACCCATTCTCCCTTTACCCTCCCTGTTTTGCCACTCACACCACTGGTCCTATAGGGCTCATCCGTCCTGGATTCCCTGTATTTTCAGTTCCTATCTGTACCAGTGTACCTCCTCTGGTCTAGCCGGACTTGCAAGAGCTTTATATACAAGAGCAATTGAACATTAAGAAAACATCCTAGCCCAGTCCACATCAAGTCCATACTTCTGATATTAGTCCATATATCCAATATCAATCTATAAAGTCCTCTCAGACTTGTGAAACACATGCAATGGTGCCGAATGCAGGAAGATCACAGGCCAGTGGGTGGGAAGTCTTGTGGATCCAGTTACATTGTAAGCATCTCAGCGCTGGCAGGGCTCTCCATGTGAATTCTCCAGCTTCAAGGCTTTGGCTCCATCAGCCTCTCTCCATGTGTCTTCTGCACAGGGATGTCTCACAGTCAGTGAGTCCAGAGAGAGAGTGTCTCCTGCCTCCAAGGAAGAATACCGGGAGTTCCCGGAATCCTGAGGAGAAAGCCATGCCCACACAGAGGCCTCATTGGCTATGGTCTGATTGACAGGCTAGACTCTACCCCTTCACTCTGAATCCTCAAATTGACACCAGATTATGCAATGACCACAGTTAGAATGTGAATCTGAACTTTAAAAAATGTTACTTATCTAACTTTGGAAATAAGACTTCATCAGAGTAAAATGGACTTAATGATAACAACCTCTGAGAGAGTCTTGGATTAGTGTAGCATTTGCTAAATTAACCAAATACTTACAAAGTGGTGGTTTTAATTTTAGAATGAAAGGTATGGAACTGAACCCCTCCCCTTTAAAAATGTTTCTTTTAATATAGTTTGTAAATGGCTTGTTGGCAATGTCTCAAACTATCAAGGAAATCATCTGAAGTCTTCTAGACATTTATGTTATGGGGCATTGATCCTGGCGTGTTCCAATATGTGATGTGCTTGGCAAGTTCACGGATAGGAGTCAACTGCAAAGAGTAAAGAGGCCATTTGCATAAGGATCCCTGGCTGCTCTAAGGCAGCATTCCACCAACCTCAGCAAGGATACCCATCACCAACAGGTGTTGCTGGAATATAAATTGAAACTCAGTGGGCTTAAGGATGGAGCTGAATTCCCCATTGCTAAGAAGCTCTGAACAAGAACATTGTCAGCACTGCAGTTTCGCATTGGGCTGCTTGCCACAAGGTTAGCAGTTCAAAACTGCCAGCCACTCCGCAGGAGAAGGATGAGGCTTTCTACTCCTGTAATCAGTTACTGTCTCAGAAAACCCACTGAGGCAGTCTACTCTGTCCTATGGGGTCATTATGAGTTGGAATTGATTCAATGGCATTGAGACAAAGTCTGGTGCTGATGCTGCTTGTCTTAGTTACCTAGTGTTGCTGTAACACAAATACTACAGTTAGGTGAGTCTTCCCAGAGGAGAGCAGTTTATTTTCTGTGTTCTGTAGTCTGAAAAGCCACATCAAGGTCTCAGCTCTCTTTATTCCTTCCTTGCCCACTGCCCTGGGCTTTGCCTGGTTCCTCAGCTGGTGATCCTCACATGGAGTCTCTCTTCCCTCGTGTGGACTTGCCCCTGTGTTTGATCTACTTTCTTTATAATGCTGAAGTGATTGGGTGTAGGATAAATCTTGTGTTGATATGACCTCATTGATATCACAAAGAAACTCCTGTTCCTAATAGGATCACATTTCATTATAGAGTTTAGAATTCCAACACATATTTTGGGAGGGACACAAGTGTGACCCATGCAGCACACTTTGAGAAACAAGGAGCTGAAAGGGGAAGGAATTTATAAAGTTGTCTCCAGGGGTCTCAGCTCTCTGGTGAATAAAAACGAAGTGCTCATCTTTCTAAAACAAATGACATGAATGAACATCACTGGGGGCATCGCAGTGCCCTTAAGTTAATTGCTTTTTTGAAAGTATTTTTAGCAAAATTACCATACATTTATCTTACCACAAATCCAGGGAGCTGGATATATGCATACTCTGATAGATGAAGTAATTCTCTTTTTTCCCCCTCATTACTATGCTGAGAAAATGAAATTTTAGAGCTTAAGTGTATTTATTCATTCTTCAAACATGTGTCTAGCATAACCCATGCCCTTTGCATTCAGCGTGGTTTCTGGGATAAGAAGGGAAAGGCAGAAAAGGGCTTGAAAGAACATGTCCCACAGAGTCGGCTAGAGCTGGGAATGGATTCCTGTCTCATGATGCTTTCTCACGCTCACCAGGTCACAGGACACGGGCAGTAAGTGACACAGACATCACTCTCCAAGGTTGAGTTGGGAAAACAAAATACTGCAAGTCCAAATTCTATTTTCTCTGTTCTCTATTACCTGTGATTTGAGGAAACAGTCTTTATCAAAGGGGGGGGGGTTCTGATTTTTTTTTTCTGTAGGGTATCAGTTTTCCCAACCATAATATGAAATATCCGTTTCGGTGATTTTTTAAAAAGCTACTTCCAACTATGAAATTCTGCAATTCCAGGAAGGGATGGGAGTTTGGGTTTCAATCTTCACCTTCTTTTAACTTTGGGGCCACTGCTTCGACTTGGGATTGAGTTCATTTCTTTTGACCATCCTCGAACCGGGATCATCTTCTCCCTGGGAAAATGGACATCAAGGGTTACAGAATGCCCCAGTCCACAGCCTGGCTGCTGGTGTGTTGCTCTAGAGAGGCTTTTGAACTAAAGCCATGAGTCATACACCCATCTACTGAAGTATGTCTAAATATGGATTTATATTCATGATTCTACACCTTGATTTATGTATTCGGTAGAGGAGATGTCTGGCAAAATGGGGCAGTATGTATAGCATAAGGAAGGGCCATAATCTAACCGTTTATGGTGGAAGACTCACATATGAGCGTTTAGTTCAACATTCTTCTTTGAGGATGATATGGAGCTGCTGACTGATTGATTAGCCAAAGTGTTTCATTATGCGTGACTGAAAGAGAACCAGAGTCCCATCTGTTTTTTGTTTTTATTGCCCCTCTGCAAGGCCAGGTGCTTACTTGGTTCACTGGCCCGTTCACAAAACACTGCTGGTATTCTTTACCTTTCAGTGGTCCAGGATGAAGGACTTTTTGCTAGACAGCTGCATTTTCTCATCAAAAAGTGTGTTTCAACTTCTTGTCTCTGTGTTGCTTTGACTGAAAGGCTCTAACTTTCTCAGAAATGACAAAGATAGATAAATGAATAGGTAGAAGTCAGACAGCTGAATGTTAATCATGGCTATCTCTCTTATATGTAGCAAGCAAAAACCTCTCCTAGGTCAGCAGGAGATATTCAGGGTGGCCTAGTACTGGCTTGCTCACCATACAATGATGAAAATATGAAAGGAATCTTCAAAGAGCCATGAAGTGAGCTGATATCCAAGGCTTTAGCACCTGTGAATCCTCACATGGGCTTCCTGAAACCTAGAAGACAGAGAGCAGAAATGTGTCAAAATGGGAGAAGGGAAAGCAGGGG
>NW_022111320.1:27338214-27353378 GCF_000313985.2 Echinops telfairi
ATCATGATCCCAATTCTACCTTACAAATCTGGCCAGAGCAGACCATGTACAAAGGTACAGAAACACAAGAAATCCAGGATAGATAAACTCCTCAGGACCAATATTGAGAGTAGCCATACCTGGAGGGGAAGGGAAAGGTGTGGGGAGAAGGGGGGAATCAATCACAATGATCTACCTAAAACCCCATCCCAGGGAGATGGACAACAGAAAAGTGGGTGAAGGGAGACATCGGTCAGTGTAAGACATGAAAAAAAATTTTTTTAAATAAATTATCAAGGGTTCATAAGGGAGGGAAGGTGGATGGGAAAAAAATAGGAGCTCATACCAAGGGCTCAAGTAGAAAGGAAATGTTTTGAAAATGATGATGGCAACAAATGTACAAATGTGCTTGACACAATGGATGGCTGTATGGATTATGATGAGTTGTACGAGCCCCTAATGAAATGATGTAAAAAAAAAAGAAAGAAAGAAAGAAAAAGTTATCAGAGAAGAGGAAACCCCAACTTGACAAGACTCAGATAACCCCAGGCAGCACTGACTGCCCTTCGGATTTGTAAATACCTTGAGAATAGTAATAATTTCCCCACATGATCTTTTTTGTCTCATGCAATTCAAATAGATACTCCACGTTAGCAATCTACTCCTTGCTCATCACGTCTTCCCTGTACTAATTACTTCTTCCTGTCTGTTCCTTGTTTTGTGTTCTCAGGCAGCCTGGCCACTTCCCAGAAGCCCACCCTTCCCCCTAATCTATTCAATTCCTCATCGGTAAAGGCATTCATCATACTGTGCTTCCACTGCTAAGGACACCCCTGCCATGATTCTCTCGCCCATCCAAACCTGGAGATCCCAATTTACTTGACATAGACTTAATCTCTCCTCTCTGTCTTAAATCCTTGTCTTAACACCCCAACTTGAATGTCTGTTTGCAGCCTTTGTGGAATTCAGAAAGATTACAATCCTTGCCCCTGGCAACCTGGGCCTCAGCACTCACCCTCTTTAAATATAAAAATAAAGAAATAACTTTTCGTTTGCTCAGACAGCTACCGGCTTGTTCTCATGAAGACTTCTTGCTTTTGCCATTGGCTCTCAGTTGGTACTCCTAACAAATCAGTCCAGGACATACTCTATATGCTGTGGGAAAAATTCTGATAGCCCTTGGTTAGTACTTCAGTCACAGGGAATCTATTCCACCCTATGTGAAATCAGTGCTTCTAAATCATCTTTCTTTATCAGTATCTGGTTTTACTAATTTTCACAACCCGGTCTGGTTCCCCTCTTTCTGTCCACACAGAACAATTCGGACTCCCTCGAAATATTTCAAGGTAGCCAAGGCAGATTGTATTTTCCAAAGACAGATACACTAACATTTCTGGTTGTAGTAAACCTTTCCAGAATCTTGCACTTCCTTTCAAAAATGTGATTGCTTGTTTATTATTGTAAAATTAGGTGCATAAAACGTTTTTGTTCTTTGTTTTATTAAAATATCATTTTATTGAAGGCTCTTACAACAATCCATACATCGATTGTATCAAGCATATTTCTACATATGTTGCCATCATTATTTTTGTTTTGCTTTTTTACTCATTTTATTGGGAGCTCATACAACTCTTATCGCAATCCATCCATCCATCCATCCATTGTGTCAAGCACATTTGTACATTTGTTGCCATCATCATTTTCAAAACAGTTTCTTTCTACTTGAGCCCTTGGTATCAGCTCCTGATATTTTTTCTCCTCCATTCTCCTTCCCTCATGAACCCTTGATAATTTATAATTTTTTTTCATGTCTTACACTGACTGATGTCTCCTTTCACCCACTTTTCTGTTGTCCATCACCATGGGAGGGAGTTATAGTTGATCATTTTGATTGGTTCCCCTTAACTCCCCCGACCTTTCCCTGGATCTCCAGGTATGGCTGGCTACTCTCAATATTGGCCCTGAGGGGTTTATCTATCCTGGATTCCCTGTGTTTCTATCTCTTATCTGTACCCTTGTACATGGTCTGGTCTAGCCAGATTTGTAAGGTAGAATTGGGATCATGATATTGGGGGGTGGGGTGGGAGGAAGCATTCAAGAGTTAGAGGAAAGTTGTATGTTTTTCTAGTGCTATACTGCACCCTGACTGGCTCATATCCTCCCCACAACCCTTCTGTAAGGGGATGTCCAATTGCCTATAGATGGGTTTGGGGTCTCCACACTGCACTTCCCCTCATTCAGCATGATGTGATTTTTTGTTCTGGGTCTTTGATACCTGATTGCATCAGCACCATGTGATCACACAGGCTGGTATGATTCTTCCATGTGGACTTTGTTGCTTCTCAGCTAGATGGCCGCTTGTTTATCTTTAAGCCTTGAAGACCCCAGATGCTATATCTTTTGATAGCCAGGCACCACCAACTTTCTTCACCACATTTGCTTATGCACACTCTTTGTCTTCAGTGATCCTGTCGGGAAGGAGAGCGTCATGGAATGTCAGGTTAATAGAATAAAGTGTTCTTGTGTTGAGGGTCTACATTAGTAGAGACCCAATGTGTGTCTGCTACCTTAATGCTAGAACTATAAATATATGTACTTAGACCTATTTCCCCATGGTCATATATAAATATATTTACATTCGTAAATATCTGTATTTAGGCCTCTATAAATGCCCTTTTCCTCCTAGTTCTTTCCTCTATTTTCTTTTACTTTCCTCTTGTTCCACTATCATGTTCAGCCTTCATTTGGGTTTCAGTAATTCCCCTCGGTTACATTGCCCTTGATCAAGCCCTACTAAGCTTCCTACACCCTCCTTGCAATTGATTTTAGATCACTTGTTGTTACCTTGACCCTGGGTTTGTTACCACCCACTTCCTTTCCTCCACCTGCCCCTCTCTTGTTTCCTCCCTGGGACCATCAGTCCTGTTGTTTTCTCTTCCAGATTGTTTATCCAACTTATCTTGTCTGGATAGACATGCATAGATAATAATATGCACAAAAACAAGAAAGAGCAAAACAAAGCAATAAAAGAAAACAACGACAACAACAACAATGACACAAAAAAGAAACGCCTATACATAGTTCCAGGTCTGTTTGTTGACTTTTAGGAGTGTTTTCCTTTTGAGTTTGATGTGGTGCCACTCCCTGGCTGCACAGTCTATTTTTGGTATTACATGGGGGACTTCAGTGCTCTGCTCCCCTTGCTGTTCTGTTGCACACCCTTAGTGTTTAGCCTGAGTGTGGTGTGGTCAGATCGGCCACAATTCCCACACTGTTTCTCAAGTGCAGTCCCCCATAGTGCTATGGGTCAGTGAGGGGCTTCATGTCTCGTAGTGGGGCCAGCCTTATGGTCCTCCCTGTGCATTGGCTGTTTTGTGCAGGAATATCGTCCTCAGGGCTTGGTGGGTTGGGATGTGCTCCACTCTTTCTCCCTCCCCTTTCATTTGCTCCGGTGTGCTCTGATCAGACATGTCCCTCTCCTGGAGCTGGAGCTTCAGTGCTGTCCTCTGGAGTGAATTCTTCTGGGGGGAGGAGGGGCTGTCCACGTAGTTGTGATTGGGACTGGCCTCTCAGAAGGCACATAAAACTTTCACCAGCACAAAAATTGAGCCAATTTTTCATGGTCATCGTGATTACGATACTATTCCAGATTTTTCTATCATAATTAGCATTAACTCAGCTACTCCCCCCAAATAAAAATATCTAATTTCCCCCACCCTCCTAACACTTTATAACCACTAATATTCTTTGGTTTCTACATATTTTTTATTTTATGTGAGTGAAATCATATAGTATTTGTCCTTTTGTGAGCAGTTTACTAGTGTTGTCAAGGTTCAGCCATGTTATGGCATACACCAGAACATCCCTTCTCTTTATAGTCATACAATTCCCCATTTTTATAGTTACATAATCTCATGTCAACTTGATAAATAAGTGCAGGGGTGGAGTCTAGCCTGTCAATCAGGACACAACCTGTTGATGCCTCTGTGGGCGTGGCCTTCTCATGAGGCTTCTGGGAACTTCCTCTCCTCTTTCTCCTTGGAGGTGAGCCACACTCTCTTTTGGCTTTCACTTCCTGGTTAACAAGCCATGTAGGGTCACACTGAGACCAGTGAGAGCCCTGGAGATGCTTCCACCACCACTGGATCCACAAGACTTTGCACTGTCTGGCCTGTGATCTTCCTGAATTTTGCATCATTGCATGTGTGTGAATTTGAAGAATGATTTATAGACTAGTGGTGGACTTATGGGATAATATCGGACTTACGGACTTGATCTGGACTGGCCTGGGATGTTTATTAATATACAATCACTCTTTAATCTAAAGCTCTTTATTATACAAATATGAGTGTATCTGGATTTATTTTTCTAGTCCACCCAGCCTAACACATATGTATAGACCACATTTTCTTTATTCATCCACCTCTTGATAGACAGTTTGTTATTTCTGCTTGCTTATTTTTAGGGAAATACATTTCACAGCCTTCAGTAACGTCCACCTAGTTTTGTGTCTTTTCACAGCCCTTTGCTGTGATCCTTTGCCCCCCTCTGGAACAGCCACCACCCTGAATTCAAGTCCATTGTCCTCTCATCTGTACCTGCCGCCATTGCATCTACTCTGACCCACAGCAACCCCATATTTGTTTTCCAAGGCTGTGAATCTCCATGGGAGCAGACAGCTTCACTCCTCTTCAAAAGAGCTGGTGTTCCGAACTGTCGGCTCTGTGGCCAGGAATTCAATGCCCACCTAACAGTACCACCCAGGCTCCTTAACCCCATTTATAAGTATTCTGAAAAGAAGTCCATTTTGAAATTTCAGTTGTTCATTACTATTTCAAGAAGATGCCCTCCTGTATGTCATCTTCTGGGCCAACTCCCATCCATGGAAGAGAATAATAAAACTAAATACATCGCTTTAAGGTAGTGTTGGGAGGTAGTTTATGACTGAACAGTAGATAACTGGAACAACAGATAATCATAACACTTTTTTTTCTTTTTTCTTTTCAAACTAAAGTCCCCTTCTCCAGACATTTACTAAGGACCTACGGTGACGGTTACTTACCTGTCAACTCCGTGATGTGCTTGTGCTCTCCTTGTCCGGAGCAATGACATTGTCTCCTGGGCATGGGTGATGTTTTGCTAACATTCTCTTAAAGCAAGGCAGCTAGAACTAAGCACCATATGTTAGAAGCTGTTGAATCAATCCAGCCAGTGGGAGGGCAAGCATGAGATTTCTGTTTACACCAATGCAATGGGGGTCCCATTTTTAGCCTAGCTTTGGTACTCCTCACCTGCTGTGGGATGTCAGCCAAGTCAGCTACCAGCTCTGGGCCCCCCTCTAGCTTCCCCATCTAGGAAACGAGGTTATTAATGCTCACATGGAAAGGATGACATGGTAACTAAAAGAGAGCATGTGTGTGAAATACTTGGTAGATTCAACTATTGCTTTCATCCTGTCTTTTCTTCCAGAAAAGTGATCAGTTTAATGTACCCTAAAACCAAATTAACTTCAGCTGCCACCGGTATTAGAGTAGGATATTACTGGTTCATATGGAATTTACAATAAGAGACCATCTTTGAATCCTGAAAGCAGGGAAAGATGAAAAAATTCAGACCAAAGGACCTCAAAGCAAAATAAAATAAAACAACAACAACAATAAAATCCACTGCTATCAAGTCAACTCTGCCTCAAAGCAGCCCTGTAGGAAGCGCAGAACTCCTCTTTAGGATCCCAGGGCAGCCTCCTCTCTCTCCTGAGACTTGGTGTGTGGACTGGAAACTCTGACCTTTCAGTTAGTATCCCAGCAATTCACCCACTACACCATCACGGGTCTGAAATGCACCGGGTCCACCGACAGGTCTTGTCTGCCCATATTGTTTGTTTGTTGTGTATGCATTGCCAAGTCACTTGTGGACTCAGATCAATGCTGTTTGACAGAGGACGACTGCCCCCAAGGGATTCCTAGCCTGTGATCTTGATGGGAGCGGATCCCTAGGTCTTTTCTCCCGGAGAGGATCTGGTGGGTTTGAACCAGTATCTTTTTAGTTAGCAATGGAATACTTAACCACTCTACCACCAGGGCTCCTTGCTTTTGTTTTGGATATAGATGCCTTTTCTTCATTTTGATTTTCCTGGCTCATTATTTAATAATAACAAAAAATGAATTGCTGTAATGTTAATGCCAATTCATAACAACCTCATCAGTAGTAGAGTAAAATTGTGCTGCCTAGAAGTCTCTAGGGTTTGATTTTCTGAAGTGTATGAAGGAGCTCTGAGGGTGCTGGGGAAGCAGTGTTGGGCTGCAAACGACAAGATCTGCAATTCAAAACCACCTGCCGCCGCAAAGGAGAAAACGGAGCTTTCCTGATCCCTTAAAGACTGACAGTGTCAGAAACCCTCTATAGGGCTGCTATGTATTGGTCTAGGGAGCTCTGGTGGCATAGTGCTTACGAGTTGGGCTGCTAACTGCAAGGTCTGCAGTTCTAAACCACCAGCCACTGCTCGGGAGAAAGATGGGGCTTTCTATTCCTATAAAGGGTTACAGTCTCAGACACTCACAGGGAACAGTTTGAACTTGTCCTATGGGGTTGCTATGGTTCGGCATTGATTTGATGGCAGCGAGATGACTTGCTCTCAGTTCTGTGGGAGTGACGTTTTCATTTGGGCTAAATAATGCCAGGCCTTTTTTCTGAAGTGCCTCTGGGTGGGCTCAAAACTCCAAAGGTCTGTTTCGCAGCTGAGACACAGTCCTTGCTCAAGTCACCACCACCTGGGGACTGCTATTTGATAATAAACACCATTAAATTTCAGCCCGTTAACCCTGGCTCTTAGTGATAGCATGCTGAGATATGTTAAGATGATAATTCTGTTGCCCATAGTATTACTGAAAGGTAGGCCTTTGGGATTTATTTCCCCCTGTCCAAATGGCCCATACATCATCGATATCTTTATCTGTTTTCGATAAAAAGCAGCAACAACGTGTTGAAGAGGAGTCCGCCAGCCTTCCACGGAAGAGCTGCCTTCACGCTGGTGTTGGTTCTGAATCTAGCCCTCCTTTAGAGGGATATTCTAGCAGTCATAAATTTACCATGCCATGCTATCCTCTGAGCCACAAATTCCACCTTCTTTATAAAGATCACGGGAGACTTTGACAAATGCTCTGGTGAACCAGGGGCCTTAGATCTACAGGAACTGTCTCACAGGCCTGTCAAGAAGCCATAAAAAAGGCGTTTGGAGCATCATGCTCTCAGCAGCGTCTGGTGATCTTGGTTGTCTTTTTATCCCCCCGTAATATTTAAGACTTTAATTTCCACCATGGGAGTCTCTGGTGGTGCAATGATGAAGCACTCACCTACCAGCGGAAAGGGTGGTGGTTCAAATCCACCCAGAGGCACCTTAGAAGACGGGCCTGCAATCGGCTTCCAGGTCACAGCCTTAAGGGCCCTATGGAGCACTTACACTCTAGGCACACATGGGTCCATATGAGTCAGAATGGACTCAATGGGAACTAGCAGCAGCACCTGCCTTCCAATCCTCTGTCCTAGAACATAGAAACGCAGGTGGCCAAACAGTTGACTACTTAGCTGCTAACTGTTCCTCGGGACAAAAGATTTATATTACAGCCTGAGAAACCCTATGGGCCGGTTCTATCCGGAGAAGTACCACCAATTTGAAGGCATATACAACAACCTCCTAGGATCTTACCTGGCATCAAAATGGCAAATATCTTAGTGGCTGAAACTATTTTTTCCTCCTTTCCTGAACATCACTTCCTCCCTTCCTTCCTCCCTTTTTCCATCTCCCCTCCTATTATTTCCTTCTTGGCATTCTCTGTTCTTCCTTCCTTATTCATAATTTTGAACATAGAAAATTCCAAGCATCTGGAAAAGCAGAGAGGTCCATAAAGAAACCCCCATAGTCCCATCATTCAGCTCCGACACTTACCAATTCTAGTTCATCTCTTAGGCCTTTCTCTCAACTGCTACTCTAACCACCGCTTGATGGCTTGGGGTATGTCAAATCACTCCATTGTAAATCTTTTACCTGTATCTCCAAACAATAGGGCCATTTTACAAAATATAACAAATACTAGTAAGACAATTAAAATGATAATGTCTCAATAGTATCAAACACCATTAGTCGTTTTTTATTGCCTCGTAATGATTTGTATGCATTTATTCAGTTTCTTTGAATCAAGATTCTAACGAAGCTTTTGTATTGCGTCTGGTTCATGCATCTTTTAAGAATCTTCTAAGTTTCTCCCTCTTAAAAAACTCCTTTGCATCAATTTTGTTTTAAAAAATCAGGTCGTTTGTCCTGATTTTTTTCCACATCCTGAAGTTTTGGAGCCCTTGTGGATGTTTACTGTGTTCCTTCCCTCCCTCAAGTTCCCACCAAATTAGTCGCTGGACTTAGGGTCTGCTCCAACTCAAGTACCACTGCTGGCAAGGGTATTTCATATGTGTGCTTCCTAATGTACCACATCATGAGGCACACGATGCCTTGTTATATGTCTTTAGTGGCAGTATCATCCATGAGTGGTATTTACTTTCTTTCTTAAAGACCTGAGCTGTATTTCCTTTTTTGTGTGTATTCACACTTATATTTATGTATTTCATACCCCTCAACCTCCTAATGAATTCTGAGCCCACTTTAAGGCTTTATGGTCAGGCTGGCTTAGAACCTTCATTGGAATGTATCTAAATCAGGACTTCAGATTTATCTGAAGATTCAGATACATGCTCTAGAGCCTTTATATTCCGAGCGTGACCCATGGGACAGAAGCATCCGTGGAATCCTCAGACTCACCAGCTCCATTCAAACTTCAGATCTACCATTAAATACGATCCCTGACATACCACAGTGATGAGCTCTGTGGTAGGACATGAATGCCTCTACTTATGTGCTGATCAAGAACCATGTTTCCATGTGACTACAAGCGTTTCCAGTAGATTTCAATGAAACCAACGTTCTGTTCTGACACAACTTGAATTTTTCTAGGCTGGAAACTAATCTTTTATTAGACCCATTCTTTCTTCCTTTTTCTCCCTCCTTTCCATGCTTTCTACTTCATTTGTTCTATGCCCTCTCCTCTTTGGTTTAAACTTCAAAGTCAAAGATGTCTCAACATTCTTAACCATTTTGAAAACAAAAAACCCACATCATCAGTGTGGTGCTGAGAAAAAAGTCCCGAACGGTGTGCCGTGTGCCGGGAGTTCTTGATGATGGTCCAGACTCTGCCATTAATTGTGTGACTTTAAGAAAGCTGTGAAATTGCCTGCACCCGAATGTTCTCTTCTATAGAGAGAAGTGATTGATAGATGTCATCTTTCAGACGCCTCTTAATGCTGATTTCAAGAGCGGCAGAATAAAGTGATGTCAAGGCACAGCTTCTAGAAGCAGACTCCTGGTTCTGTCACTTGAGTAAACTTGCCAGCACTATATGCCTTGGCTCTCCGTGGGGAATATACTGAGAAAGTCCACTCCTCCCTCATAAAGCTATTGAGAGAAGTCAGTGTGTTTTTATTTCAGTACGTAGGACAGTATCAGCCTATAAAGAGTTATGCAGTCAACACCAACCCATGGTGATCCTAAGTGCTTCGGGATAAAATTGTGCTCTATAGAGTTCTCTTTGGTTATTACTTTTGGAAAGTAGAGCATCAAATCTTTCCCCTGAAACACCTCTGGGTGCATTTGCATTGTGAGCCCTTCAGACAATAGTCCAGTGTAACCATCTGTGTCACTAAGGGATTCAGTACCCACTCCCTAGAAAGTGCTACTTAAGTATCTGTCAATTTTTTTAAAGAGTAACTAATGGTTCCTGTGGCCATTTGGAGACATTCCCATTAGGATGCTATGCTTCCTGTCTACTCAGCAACAGGTGCAGATAAACAAGCCCAGTGGAGACCAGAACTGCCCAGGTGAGCTCATTAACATTTGGACACACCGAATAATGAGCTAAACAGATGATTATTGTTTTAAACTTCAAAGTTTGGTTTCACTATGTCTCACGGCTATACCGTCTCAGAATCAATTCTGTCCTAGGTGGGAAACAGTTCCAACTATTCATGAGTTGTCAGCTCATGCAGTTGCCTCCAGGGGCCAAGCACTGTGCCAGATTTGGGAGATAAAGAAGATAGCAAGCCAAGGTCAGGCTCCACGCTCGTGGAGCATTGAGTCAGCAGAGGAGATACCTGCTAAAAGCCTACCTTTTCTTGTCATCCAGCTTTTGTGTGTTTCCCACCTATAATCCTCTACAATCAATCCTGAATCCTCTGGATTATTCCTTAATAGTTGGCATTTTGATACCACTTTCTGCCTCGTATTTGGCATCTCAGTTTCACCTCAGTTTTAGTGCTGAACTCTCTCCTGTAGAAGCTCAAATTGAGTTTCCAAACCCCAGCACTTGAGCCTCTGATCACTCCGTTGGCACATCGTCCGGCCTTTCCTAGTTCTCAAGATGACCTTCAGAGTTTCTCACCAATTACGAACCAGACTCTGAGACAGTATATCAATTAGACATTGTGAAAACAAACTTAGACGTTTAAGACAATAATCATCTATTTAGGTCATTTTTCTAGGGTTTTATGATTTAATGGGCTCACCTGGGCATTTCAAGCCTCCACCGGGCACCTTCTGGTCTCTGTGATTGTCTGTAAGTCAGGTAGGCAGCTTTATTACTCTTGATTGGGCTTTCTCTTGTCTCACCCTTTGCCTGGGACATCAGGGCTACTTTGGCTCTTGTTCACAGGGCTCCTCACCTTCCAGCAGCTTCTCTTGGGTTCATTCTTGTGGCAGAGGCAGAGGGAGCCAAGAGAGAATGTGAAACGTCTTGAGGTCTTCACTCACAACCAGCACAATGCCATTTCTGCCGCATTCTTTTGGTCAAAGTAAAGACCAAAGCCAGCTTACATGAGAAGAAAGGCAACAGAAACAACTTTTATCTCCTGAAAAGAGAAACTACAAAACCACAGTGCAAAGGACATAGGTATAGAAAAGAGTGAAAACTTATGACTTCCTTTTGGTTCAAACAATCTACTATCAATGTATGTGTGGTCTTCAGGAGCTGGAAGAGCTTGAGAGCAGATCATTCTGAAATTTAATAGCGGTAGAACCAAGGTTGAGAGTTTCCCAGGCTGAGAACTCACAGCTGAAAAGTCTCATCCTTGTCTCCTCAGGAGATCCCAGAAAGGTTTAGGAGAGAAATGCAAAACACACTCTTGGCATTGATCTCTGAATAATCATAAATCGCAGGGGCTCCTGTACAATTGCTTCCCAGACAGTCAAGCTCCCTTTGTGTGTAATTTCCTGCTAATATAACATGCTTGTCAATACAGTGAGGTATAAGAGAGAAATGGGCTGTGGAGATGCATGCGAAGGAGCATTTTTAAGATGTTGATGCACCGGAAGTCAAAGTGAGCATCCTAGAAACCATTACAGTTTGAAACCAAGTTTTGTAAAACTAGTTGCTCGGCTGTTCAAAGTTCAATCTTCCCCTCTGGAAGTGCCTTCTCCAGCTATTGCTCTTTTCTCTCTCTAAGAATCTGAGGAACTGTTTAGTTGAGGATATGCATTATGACCCACGGAAAATAGCCCCCAAAGTTGATGGGAACTGGTTGTGCCCAAGAGCTTCACTGTTGTAACACTTTCTTTAGAATAGTCTATTTGATGACTCCCGATTGAGTGCAATGGCCATTTGCTTATTTGTTATTTCAATTTGGTGGGAAGGGGTGAAACTTATGCCCTTCGCTGTGGGCAGGGCAGTGCTAGACATGGAAACACTAATACAGAATGCCACGTATTCTTCAGCAACACAGTCGGACAATAGGAGGTAGACCTCAGCACCAGGAATGATAAATCGCTCTCCTCTCCAGTGCTCTGACAATGCTTGACATCGTGCTGTCTGTTGAAGGAAAATAATTTCTAAAATTTGTTTCCGTGATCACACATCAAGCAAAAGGTGTGAAATTGGAGCCCAGATATAATATCTTTAAAACTTGAAGAGATACAGGAGGAAGGAAGCAATATTAGAGAATTTAGCACCAGTTATTTTCCTTCTCTGGAAAAAAAGAGGGTTTTTTTTTTGTTTTTCAGAAACAATTTGTAAAATTTCTCTAACTTAATGAGCGATTATTATGAAATGATAAAATTAAGAATGCTGTTACAGGGATAAACTTTGAGTAATATTGTAGTCAAGTTATTTACATGATTAAATCTATGGTTTATGGAAAATATCAGAAAAACCTGATATTTTCACTCAACCCACAATTATGTGAAAGCTGGCCAATGAATTAGGAAGTCCAGAGAAAAGTTGATGTGTTTGAATTATGGTGTTAGTGAAGACTATTAAAAGCATGATGGCTGATGGTGGCCGGTTACCAAAAGATATAGCACCTGGGGTCTCAAAAGCTTAAAAATAAATAAACGCCCATCTAGCTGAGAAGCAGCCAAGCCCATGTATAAGAGGCACACCAGCCTGTGTGATCATAAGGTATCGATGGGATCAGGTATCAGGCATCAAAGACCCAGAACAAAAAATCGTAACAATGTGAATGAGGGGGAGGGCAGAATGGAGACCCAAAGCCCATCTGTAGGTCATTGGACATCTCCTCACAGAAGTGTCACAAGGAAGAGATGAGCCAGTCAGAGTGTAGTATAGCACCAAAAATACAAACTTTCCTCTAGTTCTTTAATGCCCCCCTGCCCACTATCATGACCCCAATTTGACCTTACAAATACGGCTAGACAAGAGGATGTACATGGGGACAGATAAGAGCTTGCATCACAGGGAATCCAGGACAGATTAACCCCTCAGGACCAATAATGAGAGTAGCGATAATAGGAGGATCAGGGGAAGGTGGGAGCAGAAAGGGGAAACCAATCATAATGATCAATATATAACCCCTTCCCAGGGGAACAAACAACAGAAAAGTGGATAAAGGGAGACAATGGTTGGTGTAAGAGATGAACAAACATTTTTATAAATTATCAAGGGTTCATGAGGGAGGGAGGGTGGGCAGGGGGAGAAGGAGCTGTTGCCAAGGGCTCAAGTAGAAAGAAAATGTTTTGAAAATGATCATGGTAACATATGTCCAAATGTGCTTGGCACAATGGATGGATGCAGGGATTGTGATAAGAGCTGTAAGAGCCCCCAATGAAATGATTTTTTTAAAAAAAGCATCATGGACTTTAAGGAGAGCAAAACAAATCTGTCGTAAAAGAAGTAAAGCCAAAGTGCTCCCTGGAAGCAAGGGTGGAGAGACTTTGTCTTACCGACTTTGGATACATTAACAGGAGACAGCAGCCCTGGAAAAGGCCATGGCTCTTGGTAAAGCAGAAGGTCAGAGAACAAGAAGAAGACCTTGGATGAGCTGAATAGACACAGGGGATCCAACAGTGAGCGCCAGAACAGCAGAGAGGGCGAGCATGGTACAGGCCTGGCCAACATTTCCTTCCGTTGCATAGGGGGTTGCTATGAATTGTAATTGGCTTGAGGGAACCTAAAAATAGCAATAATAGGAAAACACATTGATTTAAGAAAAATATTGGATTTGTTTGATCTTATGAACTGTAGCAAAATTTTACTCTCCAGAAGCTAACATTCTAACATTTTACAAAGGTGATATAAAACCTCTAACGCTGCCTTAATGCAGCAACACAGCTTGAAAGACTTATCCACTGTAGGTGATTTTCTTCAGTCCAACAAATATTTACCACATGATGGTTTTTCATTGATTCTGCAGAAGTTTGCAAGTGACTTATTAAGGACCTGTTCCTGGTGAAGATTAAATGTTGAAGCTGGACAGAGAGACGAAGAAACCAACAAAAGATGTGATTTTGGAAAAAGTCCTCGTGATAGACTGGTGGTAAGTCAAACCCCCAAATTATCATTATTTGAAGCCAGGCAGATGGGACTTGTATATTAGTTGTATATTACCACACCTACGAGAGGAGGCGTGTTTTTCTAGTACAGGGGTCAGTAACCTATTTCTCTGCCAAGCCATTTGGGTATGTATAGCATAATTCAGGGGTCATACAAAATTGTCAACTTAAAAATTAGCCTGATGTGTTTGGTCAAATATTTAATGAACTCACCCCTGATGTGATAGCTGGAATTGCATCTTTTTGGTGAGGGTGTGGTGTTAGCTGGTAGACATGATGTTTTGGGTCTTATATTGCCCTCAGACTGGTCATTCCCCATCTGTGTCATAGTACTTGTGTATCTCTTTAGGCAAGAAAGCTGAGTTTTAGTAGTTTGAGAACAGTCCTTGGAAACATTGCGATTAGAAGCAAATACATATCAATGTCCCAGGATAGAGGTCCCTGGATAGACAGCCATGCAACATAAATAAGTGCAACGAGTAATTATTCACTCCAGCCTTTGATCTTTATTCTTCATCGCTACTTAGTACAAGCCTGTCTCTCTGGAAAGCAAGGGGCTTGCTAAGGGGTTTTTAATAAGGAAAATGTCTACACATGAAGTAAAGGAAATAGGGAGAGGGGATGAGAAAGACCAAAGGAGACCAGAGAAGTCACCTGAGGCAAGGACCGAGTGTGTCTAACATGTCTAGGTCGTCATTTTTAATGTCGGAGTTTCCCATAGAGCAGTAAGAACCAGAAAACAGGTGAAGACATTGCAACTGGTTGTACTGACTTTTGTACCAGAGCCGTCCAGTTTTCTATTATCTATTAATGACCCTCTTTAGAATAGAATCCTAATCATCCTAATCTAGTGAGCAGAAATAAAACAAACAAAGGTTAAAATATTAATCATGATAATAAACTTAGCCTCCCTTGGAATTAGGAGTGGCTAAAGTCTTGGCCTATAAGATGTAAGCAAAATCGTCGGATGACACTTTCGAGGAAGCTCCTGGAGAAAGTAGACTTTTGCCAACCTCCATTTTCTTTCTCAAACCTAAATATTGAAGTAAGTGGCTTGAGAGGCAACACAAATGGGCCAATTTAAAAACTTTTGTGGCACTAAGGTACATTTTTAGAGACTTTGACTTTAGCAAGGTTAGACAAGTAGGATGTTGGATTGATCCACAGTATGAAATTTCAAAGTAGAGTTATATTAGGAGGAAAAAAACTAAAATAATTTCCTATTGAAGAAGAGTAGTTGAAGTACACCCAATTCTTGCTTATTAACAGGGTTGTATTCCAAAGACCAGGTTGTTGTGCCAAA
>NW_022111320.1:27354882-27356559 GCF_000313985.2 Echinops telfairi
CTCCGAGTGAAGCACCACTCAGCACTGAGCCATCCTCACAGATGGCCGGATGTTTGAGCCCATTGTTGCAGCCAATATGCCAAGCTCCCTTGGGGGGTTCTTTTGCTTTGCACTGCCCCTCTACTTTACCAAGCATGATGTCCGCTTCCAGAAGTAGTCTCTCCTGACAGCATGTCCAAAGTATATGAGATGACGTTTCACCATCCTTGCTTCTAAGAAACATTCTGGGGTACTTCTTCCAAGACAGATCTATGTGTTCTTTGGGCAGTCCCAGGTGCTTTCAGTATTCTTTGCTAGCACCATAATTCAAATGTATTGATTCTTCTTCAGTCTTCCTTATTCAATGGCCAACTTGAAAATACCATGGGTTGGGTCAGGTGCACCTTAGTCCTCCAAGCAACATCCTTGCTTTTCAGCACTTTAAAGGGGTGTTGTGTGGCAGATTTAGCCAATGCAGTGCATCCTTTGATCTATTGACTGCTGCTTCCATGAGCATTGAATGTGGATCCAAGTAAGCAAAATCTTGGACAGTTCAACCTTTGCTCCATTGATCATAATGTTACCTATTGGTCCAGTGGTGAGGATGTTTGTTTCTTAGAATTGTAGCCTGTATGGAAGGTTGCCGTCCTTGATCTTCATCAACAGGCGTTAACGTCCTTCTCAGTTTCAGCAAAGTTGTGTCATCTGCATATTGCAGGTTGTTAAGCCTTCCTCTGATCCAATACCATGTTCTTCTTCATGTAATCCACCTTTTCTGATTAGCTGCTCAGCAGACAGATTGAATAAGTATGGTGAGGGGATACAACTCTGACACACACCTCCCCTGATTTGAAATGCTTGAAATCCAGTATTCCTTTGTTTTCGTGAGGTGAACACAATGAAGTATTCTGGAATTCCCATTCTTGCCAAGGTTACCCATAGTTTGTTATTAATCCACGCTACAAGCTCCAAAAATATACTATCAAAAGTAGAAAATATGAAACTAACATGAGACTACAAACAAGCTCAAAATAGAAGGTCAGTTTTCGTGGCTCTTTTCCTTTAAAAAAAATGTCCTTCACTAGCAGTTAGTTCAAATTGTAGCATGTGTTTTAAGACATGGTAACAAGCTATTAAGGAA
Organism: Echinops telfairi; assembly: GCF_000313985.2. Taxonomy (NCBI): domain Eukaryota; kingdom Metazoa; phylum Chordata; class Mammalia; order Afrosoricida; family Tenrecidae; genus Echinops; species Echinops telfairi. The sequence goes on from NW_022111320.1 coordinate 27,356,003, forward strand.
AAAAAGAACAGCTCAGCTATGTAAAATAACTATTTAAAACAAGGTTGAGGATTTGAGGGATTATCAAATATTGCCCCATCATGCAGAACTACAATGTTTTGATTTATTCCCTGATGCTTCTATTTTCTTCTGTTTTTTGTCTGCCACAGAGACCCAGAAAACCTCATTCCCCTGCTCGTGTGCTCCCAGTCAAGTGTGGATTAGACCTGTTGAATTTTATGGTCTGCCCTATTTGGCCATTCCCACGTCGATTCACATGCTATTATATTTTTCCAAGAGAAAGTGAAGTGTTATTATTCATGTCTCTTATGGAACTCACAAATAGGCGGAACTTCTCTCAAATACACAGTGAAAGGTTTCAAACACTATGTTGATTTTCCCCCTGTGGTCAAAACAGAAACTTGTTTGTTTTCTCTCAAATTTATTTGGATAGGATGTTGCTACAGCAATGCTGTGCGAATTATTATAGCTAACCTTTTCCAGTGTGCATGTCCAGAGGCATAATTGGATTCTCACAATGAACTCCATTGACAATAGCTACAGAAAGATGTTTCAGT
>NW_022111320.1:27359817-27408815 GCF_000313985.2 Echinops telfairi
CCATCAGCAGTGCAAGGAGAGTTGAGTCAAGAGAAAACTCATTTTTCATCTTGAAATGCACACACCAAGACTTCTGCTCATGTATTTTGAGGACATGATTAGGAGAGACCGGTCCCTAGACAATGACATCATGCTTGGAAAAGTAGAGAGTTCAGAGAAAAAGAAGAAGACCCTGAACAAGATGAGGTGATACAGTGGCTGTAACAATGGGTCCAAATTCAGCAAAGACTGTGAGCAGGGCAAAGGACAGGCCGCTGTTTTGTTCCATTTTATATATAGGATCACCCTGAATTGCAATAACAGTTCACATAGGGAGGATCATTGCTTGGTGAGGCTATGAACAGCAATAGAAAAAGCCCTGGTTTGAGATCCAGACAGGCATAGCTTGATCAGCCTTCTTTAAACCTCAGCTTCTTGAGCTTTAAAATGCTGATAATATTCTTCTATCATGGAGATGTGAAATGTTGCAGGTATTTTGGAAAATAATGGGACATCATCTGCTGAAATTATAAATATGCGCATTCTTCAAGCCAGAAGCCCCATTCTGGATTCTATTCCACATAACTTAAAAGCATGATTGCACAAGGACTGTTCAGTATGGTGTTCACTGCACCATTCTTTCCAATGGCCACAACGCAATCAGGGGAGTTGTGAATAGATTTGCTATGGCTACACCATGGCATATTGTGCAGCTTTTAGAAAAAGTGCCTTAGAATGCTTCGTGAAATCTGGTTTCATGAAATATGAAGAGCCCTGGTGGTGTAATGGTTATGCATTGGGCTGCGATCTGCAAGATCAGCAGTTAGAAACCACCAGCAGTTCTGAAGGAGCATGACTTGACTTTCTACTCTGGTCAAAAAAATTACAGTCTTGGAAACCCATAGGGGGTCACTATGAGTCAGCATTGACTCAATGGCAGTGAGGGTTGAGAAGGTTGATGGGAGCCCGTGGGTGGTGCAAATGGTAAATACAGTTGGCCACCTAGAGTACCTCGGAAGAAAGACCTGGTGTTCTACTTGTGAAAAATCAGCTGTGCAGCACACTTCTACTCTGATGCCCATGGGCTCACCATGAGTTTGAGTCAAACCAGTGGTAACTGTTATGGTTGAATAATGGGAAAATATGCAGAAAGAGGCAAGTAAGACATGTCATTTTCTATGCCATTCAAAAGAACCTTCTGTATGTTTACCTTTGTGTAAATGTATGTACATATGCATTTGTAATTATACGAGTACAGAAAAACAACTTGGAAATACGTAGTCCATGAATTACCTTGGAGGGGAATTAAGTGAGGATATGCAAACAGAATAACGACTTTAAAAAGGGGTGGGGGGTTTCCTTCCTCATGAAGGAAACGTGGAAGATGGAGGTGCTACAGCAAAGTGTGATGAAGAAATTAGATGGTGTCTGGGGATCAGAAAGAACATCTGGAGTCTTAAGGGATTGTCTTCAAACAAGCAGCCATCTAAGTGAGACCTTAACTAACTCCAGTTGGAAGAAGCACACCAGCCTGTGTGATCCAAGGATTGTAAGTAATATAATCCAAATATGAAGGAGAAAATGGTATCGTGCTTAAATTGTGAAATTCCAGTTTGCAGAAAGCAATGGATAACAGTGGAAGCCCAAAATACATTTGCAGGATCTACACATAGAATAAGCTTCTGGTCATTTCCCTCTGAACATAATCCAGGCATGGGAATGGACTGGTTATTAGACAGAGAGGATTAAAGAGACTATTATAGTAAATCAACATGAAAAAATATGACTTGAATGGTAAAACCTTATCATTTGATCTCCCTTTTGACACACTTTGAGTTTGATCTGGTTTTTAATATTTTCGGAATTTTTTCTTCAAACAAGGGTTAATCTCTGTTGTATGTTGTCATTGTTGGTAGCCTTCTTGACTCTCTGGTATGCATTTTTCTATGTTTTTCAGTATATGAAACCCAGGATGGGTGACTCTTGAATGAGAATATAAGGATTCCTGGATGATAGGGCAGGGAAGGTAGGGGGTAATGGAGAGCTAATATAAAGGGGTACAAGAAGGAAAAAAAGACATTTTTAAACCTGTTGTGGTAGTGACTACACACTTCTTGATATGACTGAATGATTGAATGGTATTATGTTAGTCTGGGTTGACTAGAGAAACAAATCCATAGTTACTCATGTGTAGAAGAGAGAACTTTATATACAAGAGCAGTTGAATGTTGAGAAAACATCCCAGCCCAGTCCAGATCAAGTCCATACGTCTTATATTAGCCTAAATGTCTGCTACCAATCTATAAAATCCTCTTCAGACTCATGGAACACATGAAATGACACTGAATACAGAAAGATCCCAGGACAGTGAGTAGAAAGTCTAGTGGATCCAGTGGAGGTGTAAGCATCTCAGTTCTGGCCGGGGTCTCTATATGACTCCTCCAGCTTAGGGCACTAGCGTAGCTGAATGTCTTCCAGGGAGTCAGCCTGTGTACTGCCTCCAGCAAGCTATTTATCTCCTTAGCGCCTCCAAATGAGGTCATCAAGCTGCGACCTGATTGACAAGCTAAACTCCACCCCTTCACTCTTAATCCTCTCAAATTGACAACAGATTATGTAACTACCACAGGTATGATATCTGGGTTATATACTAATAAGAGGGTTTAAAAATAAATTAAAAAAATATAAAAGGTGAATAGAGTGAAAAGTTAAGACTTTAAAAAAGTGTACGGGGGTGGGGAAGGGAGCAGAGACCACATTAAGAGTGTTTATGAATATCTACACATCTATATGATATTATATTTATGGGGAGCATATGTATATAACTAAATTCAATCTATGGAAAACTTTCTTCCTTATATATGGAATATCAAGGACTCAGTCAAATCAGTTATTATTGTGGTTATTATTGCTATGTTTAGTATCACAATTTTCATCCAGCACTATGATGCTAATTCTTTTAAGAGTATTCCATTTTTTAAAAATGCTTAATCTGAAACTTTTATTTTCAATAAGTTTCCAATTTCAAAGTGGAAGCTTCGTCCTTGATTTCTAGATTTTTGTTTTGTGATCAGAAAAGCCTTATCTTATTCTTTCTGTTTTATGGATCTTATTGTGTAAACTAACATATTCACTTTATCTATAAAAGGGGGCTTCAAAACATTTATGGAACATTTTAATTGAGAATCATGTAATTTTCCCACAAACTTTTGAAATCCCTCTTTTATATGCTACAGAACGTGTATATTAAATTCTTAGATTATAAAGTATGAAAAATATCCATAATATCTACATTTTCATTATGTTTTTTAGGTCAATCACCATTAATAATATGTTATTCACTTGACACCATATGAGAGGGCACCCCCCAAAATGTAAAAAAGCTCTGCTGGTGGAGCTTTTGAAGTATGCATATTTCCTGCTAGCCAAGCATCAAGCAACTCCCTCTGAGTTAGTGCACCCAGTGGCATCACCTGGAAAAGTTCTCTCTGGTCACAGTGAATTTTTTCATTAAAGCAGTTTTGCTCAAACCTCATTTTTTTGTGATGGCCTGTTTAAGAGAACAATATGCAGGTGTGAAATTGTGTTTCCTACTCAGGGAAAATGCTGCAGAAACTGTTGTGATATTGAACACAACTTACAAGGTCAGTGCTATGGGAAAAACTCAAGTGTCTGAGTGGCTTTCTCATTTCAAAAATGGCGAAATGTTGATTAATGACAAATCTCATTCTAGATGTTCATCAACTTCCTGCATGGACAAAAATGTCAACTCATAGTGCATTTCGAGTTTGTTCTACCAGGTCAGACTGTTAATCAAGCTTTCTTTTTCAAGGTTCTGGAAAGATTGCATAAGGGTGTGCAACAAAAAAGGCCAGATTTGTGGCAGACAGGGGACTGGTTTTGCCCCCACAACAAGGCACCTGCTCATGCAGCCACCTCAGTGTGCAGTTTTTGGCATCAAACAGCATGCCTGTTTTCCCCCATGCACTGTATTCACTTAACCTTGATCTCTGGGACTGCTTTTTGTTTCTGCAAAGGAAGAGAAACATGAAAAGACAATGATTTGATGATGTAGAAAAGGGGGTGGGGACCAAGAGTGCTGACAGCCATCCAAGCAGATGAGTTTGAAAAATGTTTCCAATCACAGATTTGACAAATGTATTAAGTGCCATGGGGAGTACTTTGAAGGTAGGACTTTGAAAATAAGGATTTTTTGTAAAATAATTCAAATACATAGCTTTGGGAAAAAACCTGGTTTTTGTGGGTGTACCCCCTCATATGTATTTCATTGTATATTTTTATGTTTCTTTGTCACAGTGGACTTTTTAATTCTCCTCCCTCCCTGACAGTTTCCATGTGTCTGGAAAGGTCAGTGGGTTTGGTCTATTACCAGTATGTTGTTGGGTTTGTCCTATGCCTCTGAGACACAGTTTTGACTTATGGTGGCTCCATGAGCTGCAGAATAGCATGGTTCCAGTGAGTTATCTTTGCTGTACTCTTTACAGAAGCAGACTGGCAGGCCTTTCCTCTGCGGTGCCACTGGATTGGTTCAAACTGCCAACAAATCAGTTACCAGCAAACCACAAATCCATTCCACCATTCAGAGAGTTATTTACCTATAAAGTAGTACATTTCATAAGGCTCTTAGTTTCCCTTATTGCGACTTCAATTTAAGTTGTCACTAAATGGCGGTCAACAAACTGGGTCTTCTTTCTGCACTCTCTCTCTCTTCTCCTAGTGCTTAGTTTTTACTTGATGGAAACATAACATTTAAAAACAATTCTCCCCTCCTTAACACCATCTTTGTCTTTGGGTTCAGATCAGCAATTATATACACATATTGAAAAATTTAATAGCATTTCACCAGTCATCTCTTGGTTCCTCTCTAATAGATTCTACAACATTTTACAAATTCTGCACAGTCCCTGAGTTCATCCTTGTTTAACTTCATTTAAGAAAAGCTGAAATAAAATGTGAAATTTTGGGCTCACACTTGTTTTGAGTTTGAAGACAATGTTGCCTCATTTTATTTTGGTATGTTGTTGAAATATTAGTTCCTAGATAGTTAATTGATATGCTTGGATGAAATATTGGATGACTGTTTTACTCAGAGGCTCCTCAAAAAGAAAGAATTGGTCATCTATTTCCCCAAACCCAGCCACTAAAATTCTATAGAACACTCTGAGTCAAGAATCAACTTGATTGCAACTGATTTGGTTTGGGTTGGGTTGAAAAAATCAGATACAAACCTGATTATCTTTTGTAAATGTTTCAATCATTTTGCTGAGAGGTCAATGGCATTTTTTATTTTCAATCTTTAAAGTTGAATAATTTTTCTAGTTAATTCTAGGGACGTGATGGGCCTTTTTCACATGGATATTGCAGAATTATTTTTGTCTCTGAAGTATTTACAGTTAGACATAAATTACATCCCATTGCTTTGTTTTTCTTCTTCTTCGGGGATCTAGTTATATGCATTCTGAGAATATTTGTACTTACTTTATCTTAGCTATTTCCATTTATCTCTCCAAAGTTATTCCATTTATTTTCAGTCAAATTAAGTCTTCCCTTTGGGACTTTGCGATTTTGTCTTTATTCTGACATAGTTTTTCTTTGTATTTATTTTCTGAAAATGATGGATCTCTTATTTCACATAATCCTGTATTCAGTTCTTTCTCTTCTATATTTCTTATTTGAGGTATTCTTTTGTGTCTCAATGTTTGCTAATAACATATTTTTAAAAATTCTAAGCCTGTTACTATGGAGGCAATTTCAATTTACAGTGACCCTATCTATATAATTCACCTTACAATTTTGTACAGTTTTATTCTGATTTCTCTTTCTTGTTAGTCTTTCATTAGCTATAAACATTTGAGTCTTAATAATATTTTTTGCATGTTATAATATTTTACATGAATGCCACCTGTCTTCTGTATTAAAAATATATATATTGGAGTTAACTGAATGTTTGGAGTAGCAGACAAAGGCTTGGCTAGCTTACTAGTGTTCTTAGTTCTACAATGCCCTCTTCTGTTGGGGCAGTGAAGTGTATTTTCTTTAATATATAACATCTTTTGTTGGGGGACTTAGAGTGACCCCCTATAAGACAGAAAGAACAGAACTGCTCCTGTGGGTGTCTGAGACGACGACTCTTTATGGGATTAGAAAAGCTCATCTCGCTCCCACAGAGCAGCTGGTGGTTTTGAACTGATAACCTTGTGGTTAGCTGCCCAATACATAACTCACTATACCACTAGAGCCCCGGAATCTACTCAGTGGAAGTGAGTTTGGGATTGTTTCTTTCTTTCTGTTCAGGAGGAGGAGCCTTGTGGGTTATGCCTTAGACTGCTAAGCACAAGGTCAGGAATTGGAAACCTTTCCTTGGGAGAAAGATGAGGCTTTCTACGCTCATAAATATTTACAGTCTCAGACACCCACAGGGGTAGTTGTACTCGGCTCTATAGGGTTGAAATTAACACGGTGGTGGGAAGTTTATTTGTTTTTGCTTTTGTTGGGGAGAAGGGCTGATGTGTCTCTTAATTCTGTTATGCTTTTGTTGTTGTGTAGGTTTCTTAATTCCATCACATATTTTCTTCTTCTAAGGGGCACTTTCTTGATCTAAACTGTCCACCTTTCCCCTTAAAATGGTGCTTTATCAAGACTGTCCCTCTAGCCCCATTTTCAGTGCTATAATCAAAGCACTGTTTTACCAAATTTCAAGTATGTGTGGGTAATTTTACTTGTTAGCCTCCAATGGCACCACTCTGTAGATTAAGCAGCATCAGTAGCTGCCACAGGGCCAATTCTGACCCTACAGAGCAGAGCAAGTCGCCTTGCACAGGAGGACTGTGCTCTGTTGCGTTTTCAATGACTGATTTTCAGAAGCAAATTGCCAGGCTTATTTCTTAAGAACTGCAAAACCCCCAAACCAGATCTGTTGCTGACATGGACATTTTGACTTAAAGTGGCCCACAGGGTATCCGAGACTAAGTTTTACGAAAGCAGGCTGCCACATCTTTCTACCGTGGAGGAGCTGATGGGTTACAACTGCCGACACTTAACCACTATGCCACCAGGACTCCCGAATATGAATATATGTATATGTATACATATATGTATATGTATGTATATGTATTATAGTTCTTCATTAAATTATCTCAATAGTTATACAGATTTCAATGCAGAGGTCTTGCACATCTTTTATGAGATTTATTTCATTCTCGTGGTTGGGCTGTGTATAATAGTTGTCATTATCAAGTCGATAGTAACGTGTGTTATAGTAAAACTGTGCTCCACTGGGTGTTCAATGAATGATATTTCAGAATTAAGGTGCCAGGACTTTCTCCCAAGGCATTTCTGGGTTAACCTGAACTGCCAGCTCTTCAGTTTGTAGCTAAACAATCGTTTGCACTGCCTGGGACACCAAATGGCATGTGGTTAGTTTCATTTATCCAGGTGAACAGTCCAAATTATTTATTTGTAGTGGTAAGTCTATTTATCTTGAATATAATTTTCTTTTATTAGGGGATTTAAATTTATCATCTTCAATGATCTCTTTTGACTAACAATTTTCTCTGATTCATGGTTACCCTACAGAGTAGAAAAACACTCCTTCTAGTATTTCTTCAGATTAGTAACATTTTAAATTCCTTCTTATTACGAAACTAATTGTTGTACATTGATTCACTGGGGTTTTCAGTGCCTAATTTGTAATTAACATCAACATATAATTGGCATCAATGAATCTCAACAAACAATAGAAATTTGTGTATTTGTTTGCCTAACCTTTGTGTATTGAAAATTTTTTTAAATTCCATTTTGTTTTTCATAAGCCATGAGCAGCAATTCAGGTTTTGCAAGAGCAACTGCAATGTGAATTTGGGGGAAAGGTTGCTGCATGATATACCATCTATTTTCATCTTTTCATAGTATTGTGAAGACTTAAGTCAACTTCTTTGGATATTGGGGGTTAGATTTGCATTTCTTTGGCATGTAATTCTCCTGAGATTGGTTATGTGGAAGGTTGAGTTCATTATGTTTTGGTGAGTGGCCTAGAATTTGAGAACTGGTCATGAGTCAAGAAAAGAAGAACCCATGCAGGGTAACCTAATATGGAGACTTAGTAATGAAGGTATTTGAAGAACTGAAGCAACAGAAGAAGAAGAGTAGCAGTAAAGTGTTACCAATTTTAAAAGAGGGATACTACCCTCCAATTTCCTGCCATGATCTTCCATTGGTTAAACTTCGATGGCAGGAAGAAGCGTAGCTACCCTGGGAAATGTAGTTTGCAAGAGTCATCTCTGTGATGCTCAACAGAGCAAGGGCACAATAAATAAGCCAAGGCTCAGAAATTAAAAAGGCAACTGACTGACATGGTGCATATTGTTATTGACACATTTGTACATATGCTAGAGACAAAAAGAAACCATATCTGGCTGGTTTTGATTATTCTGTTGGCAGTGAAGCTTGTCGTGCAAGAAGAAATTAGAGGGTTTAGTCTGACTAATTCTGGTCTGGGTCAAAAGGGTGTCCTCGGTTGGGTGAAGAATGGATTTATCCACGTCTGTTTGACTCTTGTCTGTCAGTTTGTCTACGGTGATAGACTGCATGTTGCTGTGATGCTGCAGGTCTTGGCAACAGCATTTTAAAGAGCAGCATAGTCATCCATGATGAACAAGTGCTCAGTAGGGTTTCTACACGAAGACAGACTGAGGAGAGGAACGTGGTCATCTACTTCTGAAGAAAATCCAACATGAACACATGGATCGCTGCAGAACATTGTCCGAAACAGCATCAGGAGCTGAGCTCCTCAGGTGTGAAGCACTCAAAGTAGGACTGGGGTAGAGGCTCCTTGAAGTTGAGTCAACCTTAAAAACAGGGATGGAGTAAAGGTTTGGGAACCTTTATTTGAGGATGCCGCAAGGCTCAAAATGAGGAGAAATTGTTTCAAGCATACATTAATAACTTGAGCCAGGAACATACAAAAACATGAATACAGAAAAATTTCAAGTTGTAAAAAATAAAATGGGACACCTGAAGATCTATTTCAAAGACATTAAAGAGCTGAAACAGACTAGTATTATCCATTTTGAATAGAATAAAAATGTTTTTACTGTGCCAGAGTTGAAAAATTAAAAAGGAATTGTGTGTTATATACATCCTTGAAAAGAAGATTTCAAGATCTATCTTGAAGTACAATACTGTCAGTGATAATATCTAAATACACCTACAAGGAAAACCAGCTAATACAACTGCAAAAGGGTTTCAAAAAGTTCATGGAAATGTGATGAAAAAATAAATGGATGTTTCCCCAACCTTTTTTAAGGCCCTTGGATTCAAATTTGTGTTATCAACCCCTAAAACCTAAGATTAAGTTATTAAAGAATTCTACAAACGTCTGCAGTCTGAAGTTAATCCAACAATCAAGAGGCATGATAATTGCTAGTGATTAGAAGAAGAAAATTGGATCAATGATGAGTAGGTCATTGGGAACTATGTCCTTGGTGTTAGGAATGATACTGGAGATTGAACAATAGAGTTTTGTACTCATGGACTGTTTTCATTACTCATTTGTCAGTTTGTTGTACTGTTGTGGCTTGTGGGTGCTATGATTCAGGAATCACAGCACTATTTCAAATACCAACAAGGTCATGCATGGAGGGCAAGTTTCAGCAACACTTCCATATAAAGACAGACTAGGAAGAAAACGTGAATCCTTTCTGAAACGTTAGCCGTCTGATACAGTGCCAGAACCTGAGCCCCTCAGGTTAAAAGGCAGCGATAATGCAACTGGGAACAAACTTCTTCCTCAAAAGAGTCCATTTTAATGGCATGGGTGGAGCAAATCTTTCTTTCATTTGCTGATGTTGTACTATGAAAAATGAGAAGAAATACCTGCAAATATTCACCGATAATAAGAACATAGATTGTACAAAGTTTGAATCTAGGAAGATTCAAGTAAGTGGACAAAATGAAACGGAATGCACAATAGATCTTAGGCTGATATGGGCTGTTATTGGCCATCTTGAATCAAGCATCGTGGTGCATAATCATGGGAATGACAAATCCAAGAGTGACATCCCATTACCACAACAATCCCATTGTCACAACACATATTTCAAGATCAATCATGAAATACAACAGCGTTTATAAAGGAATAATAACTATATGCCTATTAGGAAGGTCAGTTAGTAGGGCTAAAAATTTGGGCTAATATTCAAATATGCACACCAACCAATAATGTAAAAGATGGAGAATAGAGATTTTTTAATCAAGTTCTGCAGTCTGAAATTAATCAGACATGCAATTAAGTTGCATTGATAATTACTAGTGTTTATAATGGGAATGTTGGAAGCAAAGAAAGAGCAAGAATTGGCAGTTGAAAAATATGGCCTGGGTTATAGAAACAACACTAGAAATCACATGGCAGAATTTTGTTAAAACCAACTCTTATTACAAATACTTTATCCCAACAAGATTAACAACATCTCTCCATATGGACCTTGTCAGATGGTGGAGATAAAGGGTGTCCTCCACACAGAACTGTATGCCATTGGTTAAAAAACAAATTGTTTCAGCAGTCCATCAAGAGGGAACTGCCAGAAATTGAAGGCTGATTCAGAAGAAAAACAGATCAAGGTGTACTATTGTTGACATCGGATGGATTTAGGCTGAAGTCAAAGAATACTAGAGACCTATCTATGTCACTGTCTGTGCTAAGGCATCAACTAGGTAGATCAAAACAAACTAGGGGCAACGTTGCAGTCAACGGGGACTCCAGAACCCTGAACTGTGCTCTTCTGGAACCTGTACACAGACCGAGAGACAGTCATCTGAATGGAACAAAGATATACGAGGTGGATTAAAATCTGGGGAGGTGTGTTGAGGGTTATATCCATTCACCATGTTTATCTGATCTGTGTGCTGATTGTGAAGCTAGGCTATACGAAAGGGAATGCTGTACGAGGACTGGAGGAAGAGTCATTGAAAATCTGCAGACGACACCACTTTCCTTGCTGAAGGTGAGGGGGGACTTGACGCACTTGCTGATGAAGATCAAGCACATTGAGTATGGATTACAATTAAATGAAAAGAAAACAAAACTTTCCATAACTGAATGAACAAACAACATCAGGAAATGGAGAAAAGAATGAAGTTGTCAACATTTTCATTTTTCTTGGATCCACAATCGAGGCTTGTGGAAGCAGTCAAGAAATGGGCAAGTCTCCTTAAAGTGTTAAAGAGCACTGATGTCACTCTGAAGTCTAAGTCCTGGTGCTGTCAGTCATGTTATATGTATCTGACAGCTGGACAATGAGTAAAGAGGATCAAAGAATTTGAAGCATGATGTTGGTAATCAATATTGAAAGGACCATGGGCTGCCGGAAGAACAAACAAGTCAGCCTTGGACAAAGAACAACCAGAATGTACCATAGGTTAGCAAGGAGGGGGCGCTCCAACTCACATCCTTCATACATGCTTTCAGGAGATATCAGTGAACCGAAAGGAAAATCGTGTGTAGACTCGGGAGTCATTGGGAAAGAGGAAGACCCTCAGAGCGGTGGTTTGACTCAATGGCTGCCACAGTGGAGTGAAATACAGCCATGGTTGTAAGGGTGGCAGGCGTCTGGGCTGGGTCTCACTCTGTTGCACGTACAGTTGTTAAGATTGGCAGCTAACTCAATGGCCTTGAAGAACAACAGATTCCCGAGAAAGTAGAAAAACAAGTCATTCAGAATTCAAGGGGAGGATTAATCATGGCTAGAAAGAAAAGCTTTTCTACTGTAACATGTAGAGAGGAAGAATGGCTAGGAGAAGATTCAGGTAACTTTGAAGGCTGATGGCAGGAAATCCAGGGCATTGTGTCCAGTGGCTTTTTTTCTTCCTTCTGTGGACAGGACAGGCGGCCTCTCATTGTTTCAGTAGTACTTATGGAGGACCTATTCTGCGCTCCCACTCTTGCAGGCCCTCGTACAGCAGGAGTAAGGAAACATTAGCCTGGATCATGTCCACCTAGAGTTTATAAGGGGAGAGAGTCCTGAATCAAATGATAACCTCCAAACTGCAAAAATCGAGCAAATTGTTAATAAGAGGTCCATCAATCTGCATTAGGTACACGTGTGTTTCCTTTAAGATACACTTGGTCATTTTGGAGAGACACAGGCAAGTCAATGGGGTGTTAGTCTGGGTACTTTAGAGAAATAAATCCAGAGAAACTCATCTCTAAGAGAGTTTTATATAAAGTGTAAGTGCACATCAAGAAAACATCCCAACCCAGTGCTGCCCAAGCCCACAAGTCCAACACTAACCCATATGTCCAACACCAATCCACAAAGTCCTGCATCTCACTAAACACACACTATGGTGCCAACTGCAGGAGGAAAGGTGAATCAGTGAACTGAACGTGTAAGCATCTCAGCGCTGGCAGGGGTCTCCACACAGCTGCTCCAGCACCCAGGGCTGCATCGGGGTAGGTCTATGTGGCTTCTCCTCGGGGATGTCTTGCAGGAAGTGAGCCTTGCTGGCTGAAGCAGGGAACTGGGTAAGGCAGCTGCACCCTGGTCCGACCATCAGAGAGCAAGAGACCCGAGAACTAGAAAGGCGAGGTTCACCGAGCCATTTATCTTTCTGCCCTTCAATTAACCCTACATGTATTTATCAGCCAGGTTGGCACGCTAAACTAACTACCTCACCTGGATAAGGGGAAAAAATGTTTTAGTTCAGATGATATTAGAGGATTCTAAGAGAGAGATGGATTTGCCCAGTTGGATCTGAGCCTGTGCCTAACCTTCCAGGTGAGAATTCAACATGATCCCTGACCAGTCTCTTTCCATTATTACCTTCTTTTTTTTTTTTCTTAAATGGAACTGGATCTCATTGGCTTGGGATAAACTCTTCTCTGATAGATGGCTTGATTCTAATAATCTGATTTGTATTTATGAGCCATTTATGATAATAGCACAAATTAACTGGACTGCAAATTCTGTGGTTAAGAGAAGCGTCTTACTGACTTTCAAGGACTTTGAGGTCCCAGATGTGGATGCCTGCTCCTGGCATTCTGTGTGTCTTAATCTGTTTGCAGGAAAAAGAATCAATAGTTCAAAGATCTGGCCTCTAACTCCTATCTTAGCTTGAAACAGCGCATTGTGCTGATGACTTTGGCACTTGACTTCACTCTTCCTGCCTCCCCTTCACTAGATTAGATGAACTTTCAGTTTTGATACACGGCTTACTAATTTTAAGAGGAACTTAAAAGAGAGGTATAGCTCGTTTGTTTTTGTTTTTTTCAATCTTGAATAACAAGCACTTTCTACCTACCACAATAATTGGGTAGGTTGACTAAGCGTTTATTTAATAAGTGAATTTATTTCTCAGCCATAGGTTTTTTTTTAATTCTCCACCCTCTTATGAGGTTTATCCACCCTTAACATATTTATTTCCTTAGCTTAGAACCTTGATGTGCACTTACCTTCCCAGTGTTACCACCTCTGTGTTTAATGCAGTAACGGCTCTTGTCCTTTTCTGATTAGATGCTTTTACAAGGAGCAAACTGTGATTTTCCTGAAGCAGGGTATCCATTTATAAAAGTAGGTAGCACATTATTTGAAAACATTAACATGAATCCACATTTTCTTTCCATCTAAAGGCTAAAAACGCCAGAGTCACAGAATAGAAACTGCTAGGATTGAAAGTGTCATTCAGCTAGGTGGAGACCTCCTGAGCAGTTGACCACCTACCTGAAAATTAAATCCTCCTGAAATGTAGTTCCAGAAAGCTGGAAACTGTCAACATGGAACACTTATGTTATGTAAAATCATGGTGGGAGAAGCTTGTATACAATTTTCTCAACTGGACAGCAGAGGTTTTCATAGTGGCTGTTGAATTCATAGTTCATAGGGAAACCAAGTAGATGTTGGCTAACTGGTGTCTAGAACTATGGGGAGAACTTAGTCGCTCTCTTTACCTCAGTCTTTTTCTAACTCTTCATTCCCTGAATGCATATCTGCATGCGCACACAAGCACATGCACGCACTCTCTCACACACACATACACACATATACACACTCTTTGATTTATATTCACATACTTCATGATACCTGGCAAACAATGACTTCTATTGGGAAGACTGGACAGGACGGGAAGGTTGCATCGGAGTTGGGAGAGCTGCTTTTCCGACGGCATCTGGGAAGTCCTAGCATTTCAGGTCAACAAATTGAAAACCAAAATACCCACTGCCATTGTATTGATTCTGATTCTGATTGGTCCTATAGGGTAGAGTAGAACTGCCTCAGTGGGTTTCCAGGACTGTAAACAAAAGCAGAAAGCCTCACCTTTCTCCCCTGGAACAGCCAGTGGGTTTGAACTATTGACCTGGTGGCAAGAAGCCTAATGGGTAACTCACTCTGCCACTAAACTGATCACTTCTCTTTTTTTTTTAGCTGCATTTAATTATGGCGTGATTTTCTGAACATCAGGCATCATCAAGGATTTGACACAAACATGAATTACATGTAATTTAATGGAGGGAAGAATTTCTTTCCCAATGAGCTTTTACCCTTTGAGGGCCTCGGCAGGCCTGCTCCTACAAAGGCCTTGGATTGTCCTCCTCGGTTTGAGCCCTCGCCCTGAGATCTGGTCAATCCAGCTTTCTAGACAATCTGGCACGTTAACTCTTGTAAATAGACTGATGCCAGCGATATGCCAATGAAAGGAACCCCATCGATCAGAGTTCCTCACCATGTGTGCCTACAATCAGGCAGCCATGGGTTGGGGTCTAGGCTCTCCCACAATATGTGTGTGTGACATTGAGCAAATGTTTTACCTTGCACACCCAGCAATTAATCATTAGACATGTGACCAGCACAGGCTCAGTTCCAGCTGGGCAAATCCACGTACCTGAAAGAATTCTATAATATTATCTGAACTCATAAACTTTTTTGGCCCATATCCAGGTATCCAAGTCTTTCTGCACTTCCCCGTTGGCTTTCCTGGGTTTCTCCAAAATACCCAAGTGTACTTAAAAAGAAAACACAATGTCATACAGGTGGTTGCATAGCTTACTATTTCTTTTTTAACCATTTGTTTTATTTGTACAGTTTGGGGGGACATGACCCAAGCTGGTGTTTCCTTACTATTGCTGTACAGCGTTTACCAGAGCCGGGTGCCCAGTGTCGGCTCTCCATACGTATGCACTGAGGGCATCGGTGATCTCCTCTGCTCTCGACAGAGGACAAAAATGTCCCTAGACATAGTGATTTGCTCTCACTTATCAGACCTCATCCTGTAACTTTAGACTGTCACCACAGTGATGGCCTCAACTTCTTTTACAAGAGAAAGAGATCTCAAACACTCAAATGAGCCTGCTGTTTTCTCTGGATAAGAAGCAAGGCTACCTTGCAATGTTGGCGTTGTACGTGTGTTGTAAAGTTTGACATCTATCTTAATCTCCATTGGAAAGCTAAAGAAGAGGGTAAGACATATTATATGAGAGTATAAACAGGGTCCACTCCCTCTGAGAAAGAAGATGGTGACAAATAAGGGCCTGGAAGGACAGCGCATTCAGTGCGGTCAGTGGTAAATTCTCAGAGGCCTGGCAGGCTCAAGGAGAGCTCCAGCAGACAGGAGCCATGAGCCATCCATTTCAAAGTTCCATCTAAGTTCCAAGCTAAGGATTCCATATGTTTGTTTTTCTAGAAAACTAGGCCGTATAAATTTCTTGAGATATAAATACAAAATACAGGTGCTTTGATGACGCTTCCTGATTCACTCCCCCTGTTTTCAAATTGCATGACTCTGTTTTCTTTTCAAAGTATGGCTTTAAGGGTTTAGATAGTTTATTGTGCCAGCCTGGCTGATAAACGCAGGTGGGATTGGCTGAAGGGCAGAGAGATAAATGGCTTGGTGAGCCTTGCCTTTCTTGTCTCTCGCTCTGTGATCATCGGACCAGTGTGCGGATGCCTTGCTTGTTCTGTGCCTCAATTTAAAGGCTACACTGCCTGTGGGACGCCTAGCTTGTGGACTGTGTTCCTGTAAGTTGAGGTCCCCCTTTAAGACTCTCTGAAGCTGGGGACTGGTGGTTGGTGACCTGCCTTGTGATTGGCTGCTGTGCTGACATAGCCTAGCTCTCTCTACAAATAGAGGAAGATCTGGCATCAGACAGAGACTTGAAGGACTGCTAGTCTCTCAACTTTCTCTCACGGACATGAGTTGCACTAAGCCATTTGTAGTGCTTTCTAATTTAACTGTTTATTTCTTGTATTGTATATTTATCTGTATATGATTTAACAGTTCATTTCTCGTTATATATCTAATTATCTTTGTAAATAAATATATTAAATTATCAGGAATTTGGTTTTATCTCTCTAGAGAACCCTGTCTAACACAAGGGTGCTAAGCATAAGCACACAACTTTAGCATGTATAGTGTCTCTATAATCTTCATAGCTCTGTCTCACAAGAGAATGTTATCAATATAGCCCACAAATACTGTAATATCCACTGAAAACAAGACATTGCCATTCATTGGCCATTCCTGTGTTCTACTTAATGTTCTAAACATCTTGATGGGTTAATTCATTTAATCTGCAAACAAATTCATAGGGGAGTAATTCTCTGTTCCGTGTGTGTGTGTGTGTGTGTGTGTGTGTGTGTGTGTGTGTGTGTGTGGAGTTACTGAGACTTAGAAGAGGTTTAACATTTACTCAATGTCTCACACACACATGTGGTGGTGGAACCCAGAAACCACCCCATGGTTGCCTGCCTCAAAGGAAAGGAGCAGAGTTTCCCTCCCAGTGGGCCTGGAAAGTGGAGCAGAACCCCAGGGTAGAGGGGCCAACATCAGAGCCTGGAGAGTTAGTTGTCCATCGATGATTCTTTCCAATACTTGAGAGCCAATGTGTATTGTTTTCCTGGGTTTGGGACTCGCTTGTTGGTCATTATTCCTTTTCTCCTTCAATTTCTCTCTTTTGTGGTGGATATGTCTACTTTGTGCCTCTTCCACCATTGTACTTTGGAAATGGATCCTTTGTAATCTAAATATTACAGATGAAGAGGAATTTTTCCACTGGTTGGAATACCCCTAAAGCCTCATCCATATTTTATAGGTGGTTCAGAACAGAGAGATTTTGGACTTGGAGTTGACTTAAGACTTTGTAGACAATGTGATAAGGGGAAGGTGTTTTGTAAATGTCATGAAATTTAGACATGAAACTTGGGATCCAAAGAGTGGAATGTTCTGGATTTAAGTGTGCCTCTCAAAAATAAGTGCTGTAAATCCTAACCTCTATGCCTGCGATTTTAATCCCAATCAAGAATGGGTTGTCTTTGTTTTATGAGAGGCAAGAGTAGTGTAGGGTATGTCTTAGATCAATTTCTTGTAAAATATAAAACCGATTAGACAAGGAAATCAGAAAAGCGGAGATAGGGGAAAGAGAGATACCAAGCCACATCAAGATAATCCAGGAGCAGAAGCTGAACAGATAAAACCCTCCTCAAGAGCCCACACCGAGAGTAAGCCTTACTGTAGGGCTGGCGCCTTGAACTCTAGCCTTTTAAGCTGAAAGACAATAAATGCCTCCTTGTGAAAGGTACCAACTTTTGCTCTTTCTGTTGTTGCCACATCTGATAAGCAGACATCTATATCGTGTGTTAAAAACACATGAGTTTTCCTACTTCAGAGGCTTCTAGAAGCCTTGCCTCGAAGTTATAAATGAGCTGTTTGAAGCCATGGATGACAGTAAAGGGGTTTTGTCTGCACTGCATGTTCTTTAAAATTTTTCTAAATGGTTGTCAATTGTTTTCTTAATTGGTAGAGTTCACATTAAATTCAGCTTTCCAGCGCTTCAAAAAGCAGGGAGTGATGACCCTTATTCACGCAGGATCACAAGGAACATCATTCTAAGTAGTTGCCTAGCTATCCCCTGCTTCCTGTGGCTTGGGAATGTGCTGTCTGCACTGACCTCTCTGTGCCTCAGTTTCCCCATCTAAAAAATAATTCTGCTTACCTCATAGAATTACTGTGCTGAGCTCAGGAGCTACTGTATGGAAACGACTGGTATATAGTAAGTTCCACATTCCTCACCATGTCCAATTTATTTACATATCTATACATCCATGTACATACAAGGAAATTTCAAAAAGGAAAATGGAATTCAAAGATAATGAAAGTTTTCCACAAAATTTTTGGAGCCCCCCCCTTATATTTGTGTTGTATTTTTAAAACACACAAATAAATAAAAGTTGGGAATTTACGATCTAAAGCAGACTTGGGTTATACTACAAGAGAAATGACGTAAGGAGACCAAGCCTGGGATGCGTTACAAACCTTGCAACTTGTGCTTTGTTAAACTTTATAGTATATATTTGAAATGTGGGGATTCTGTAGCTTATTTATTCCCTGTCTCTTCTACTGTGGCTGCTGGGTCAAGAGCAAAAGAAGTCTTACTGGGTGTTTGGAATGCCAAGCCCGGAGTACATCTTCCTGAAATGACCTTGCTGTGAGGAAACTCAAACTAGCCACCAGGAAAGGCAGCGTGCAGAGACAGAGATACCTGGCCAGTCCCCCAGTAATTTCAGCCTGCCCAGTTCTGGTGCAGACAAGAGAGCGGGGACACTGGATTGAATGTCTAGCATAACCGAGCCTTCAAATGGCAGGCTTCAGCTACCATTTGATAGCACTGAAAAAGAAATGCCCAGCTGAGGTCAGTCAACACAGAGACCTGTGAAAGAAATATAAAGTGTTTCAAGTAACCATACTTTGAAGTGGCTTATTGTGCATCAATAGATAACAAAATACAACCCAAATAGTTCCCTGATGTCTTAGTTACCTAACACTGCTATAATGGAAATATCACATGCGCATGGTTTTTAAAGAAGCATAAATATGTTTTCTCATAACCTTGTATCATGCAGAATGCATTGAAAATGGATTATTGCAGATGCAGTTAGGTAAAAATTTACTATGCTGTCATTTGATCTCCCTTTTGATCCATTAGAATCTGTTCTAGTTTTGAATACTTTCTGTTTTCTTTAAATTGAGGTTTTTATCTGTTTTATTGTATTATTGTTCTTGGTTGTTGTTGGTTTTTTTAAAAATGTTTTTCTGTATCTGAGACCCAGGTTAAGTAGCTCTATAGACACAGTAACTGGATTAATGGTTCCTTGGGGGAAAGTCAAGGGCGGTTGTGGGGAAATAGGGAGCTAAGAACAATGAGTACAAGAAATAAGAAAACGTTCTAGAGCTGATTGTGGTGGTGATTGTATAACACTTCTTGATGTGACTGAACTCTTGAATTATTTGATATGTGAATCATATGCTAACACAAATGTTTAAATGTATGTGTGTATGTGTGTGTTGCTCACAGGTCAGGAGGCTAGAAGTTCAAATTCAGAGTGACAACTCTAGGGGAAGGGAGACTCTCTCTTTGAGTGTCTTCTGGTTCTAGAGGCTTACAGGGCAGCTCTCCCAGGTACAAAGGGTGTGCTACCTCTTGTCTCTTCTTTCTTGGTGGTACGGGATTCCCCTGTTCTCTATTCAAGCAAAAGACATTGATTCGAGATACAACTGAATCCTATAGGTGCCATCCTGCCTCCCTAACAGGTTGTTGTTGTTCTTGTTAGTGGCCATCAAGTCAGCTCCAACTCACAGCAACCTAATGCGCAACAGAGCGAAACACTGCCAGGACCTTACAGCCATCCTTACAATTGTCCCTATTCTGGAGCCCATTGTTGTATCCATAGTGTTACTCTATCTCCTTGAGGGCCTTCGCCTGTTTGCTGCCCCTTTACTGTACCAAACATGATGTCCTTCTCCAGGCATAATGAACACAACTGCCACTGATCTTGCTTATTGACATCAAAGAGGTTAGAATGTACAACACAAAGGACAATGACATCAGATTTCAAAATGGAAGAACAGTATATACTACTGAGAATCAAGTGGACAACTCAATATATGATGCCTCTATTCAACACTGCTGATGTCAGATGGATTTTGACCTTAACATTGCTGATGTCAGATGGATCTGACTACGTTGTTGATGTCAGATGGAGTTTGGCTCAAAGCAGAGAATTGCAAAAACATGCTTCCTTGTTTTTTTTTAATTAATCATGCAAAGGTATTGGGTTGGGTAGATGATCACAACCTATGGATCACTTTGAGAAAAATTGGAATTCCAGAGTGCTTCATTGTGCTTATGTGGAACTTGTACATGGATCAAAGGCAGCTGTGTGAACAGAACAAGAGCTCTGCATGGTTGAAAATCAGGAAAGGGGTGTGTCAGGGTTGTATCCTTTCACCATACTGTTCAAGCTATATGCTGGACAGCGAAGTTGGATTATATGAAGAAGAAGGTGGTACCAGGATTGGAGGCAGACTGACTACTAACCTTTGGACATGTCAGGAGAGACTAGTCACTGGAGAAGGACAACGTGCTTGATAAAGTAGCAGGGCAATGCAAAAGAGGAAGGCCCTCAAAGATAGGGATTGACATTGGCTGCAACAGAGAGTTCCAGAGTGGGAACAATTGTGAGGATGGTACAGGACTAGGCAGTCTTTCATCCTAGTGTGCATAGAATCACCGTGGGTCGGAACCTACCTGATGGCACCTGACAGCAACAACTCCAACAGCATAATCAACATTTTATTTAAAAAATCATCTTATTTTCAAGTAAATATGCAAAGAGTTCTTGAGGCAGGTCTCGGGGGAGTGGAACTTGTTTTATGGTGTCTGGCTTCCCTCAGATTATTTCCAGAGTCCCAGGGAAAAGATGCGAGAATCTTTTTACCTAGATTTGGAAGTCATGTCGTATTCCTTTCTCTCATTAAAAATGAATCACTTGCCTATCCTAGATTCACGGAGGAGACTACAGGGATGGGGGGTGGGAGGGCATGATTCAACTTGAGCTCATTTTTAGACTCTAGCTACCACAAGAGCAGATACATTACAGAAGGCTACAACCCACTGCATAAGACAAGTTTCTTCATTAGATAGTGAAGCCTAATGGTAGCTATAATATGAATCAAATTATTTCATTCATCCCAGTCATTGGATTCTATTCGCAAAAAGGCGTGGTGAACTGCTAACTGAGTGAACAAAAACAAATTGAATTGTCTGTTAGAAACTTCCCAGGGTGCTGGACTCTGATCTGCAGACACCCTGATATTTGTCTTCACTGGAGTTAATTATGATCCTGCTGAGGTTTTAAACTAATATTAATAAAAACAAGGTATTCGGCAGTGTAGGTAATAACATACTCTTTTTTTCCCCTTAATGATTGTAGAGCAGACTTCAGGCTTTAAGTGAGAAAATAAATATCTGCCTTTGTTTTTATGTTTTTGCTTTGTGTAGCTTGGAGATGGTACATTTGGTCATTGCATTAATGAAACTGGACAAGTATAGTGAAATTCGTGCTTATCACATGAGTAATGTTGAGATTCTGTTGCTCTGATTAGTTATGCTTACTTGCCTGGATTAGGATTATTCTCATAAAACCATGATCCACGGAGAGCATTTAAAGATTGGTATAATAACTATATTTAGACACATTTCTTTTTCACATTTCAATGCCTCAGGAATGTGAATATTCAGGAACCATTGATGGCTACAGTTAAGGTAGCGCACCTTTTTCTTGCTTGCTTCTTTCCCTCCTTTTTCGCCCCTTTCTTTTCTGTATTTACCTGTCTATTGACCAGAAAAGCTCCTCGTCAGGTGGTTAACTCTACGGGAATATTGCCATTTTTTCACTGGATAAGCTCACCCTCATTTCATGCCTTCTACCCAGTGGTGATGACGGCCTGAGTTTTAATACTCTCCTTTGTGGTTTTGGTGTTGACAGCGTGTGTATTTATACTTTCCTTTGTGGTTTCCCTACATCTTCGTTAAATATACTTAACCATCACTTTTATAAATCCATCCTTCTAGAATTAACCTTTCTCGAATGTGCTATTTACATTAAGGTTTCCTTGGGACCTTAACTGATACAAGTCAAAATGGAGACACTTTCAATCTCCAGGAGCATAAGTCTCAGGTCCAGAAGTCAAACGATGACCGATCTAAACCATTCCTGGTGATCTCGGTCTGTCTTACCAATGGTTGAACTAGCCTCTCCAATCTAGTGGTTCCAGCAAATCTAAGGGGACGTCTGCTGGAGGAATTCCTTTACTGGGTATAAGCGTAGTGCCACAATGAAACCAGCCAAACAAAATCTTTGTCCCTGATGAATCCTTCTTCCTGTGGAAACTATTATGAGTATTCTATCCCTTCATCTGCAACAGCTACCTTGTGACCACAAGAAGACAGGGCAACAAAAAGAAAAAAATAGTATCAAGAATGGAATAAAACATATAGGAAAAAAGATGTACATTTCTTGGCATTTCGAAGCCACCACGTCAAGTGTATCGAGTGTGAAACAATATTGTATAGATTTCATTTTGTGTGCGATGATTACATGACCTTATTGCTTGAGTGACTGAGACCGTCCTTGTTGACTGAGACCGGTGCCATTGTGTCAGGGTGGATCCATCGCAACTGTAAGCACAACAGAGCAAAACAGTGCTCAGTCCTGTCCTATCCTTACAATTATTCCTATTCCTGAGCCTATTGGTGCAGCCACGGTGTCAATCCATCTCCTTGAGTGCCTTCCTCTTTTTCCTTGACCTACTTTACCAAGCATGATATTCTTCTCCAGTGGCTGACTTCTTTTGACCTCAGGTCCAAAGTATGTAAAATGAAGTCTCCCCATCTTTATCTCTAAAGAGAATCCTAGCCATACTTCTTCCAAGATAGATCATTTTGTCCTTTTAGCAGTTCCTGGCACTTTCATTATTCAATCAATGGACCAACCCGCAAATAACCTCGTTGTTATTCGATAAAGAGATCTTGTGCAATATTCTTGTCCAAAATTTGATAAAGAGATCTAATCTAAAACATCTTTTGATTTCTTGACTGCCACCTCCATGAGCATTGATTGTAGATCGCAGCCAAATGAAATCCTTGACAATTTCAACCTTTTCTCCATTTATCATGAGATTATAGATTGGTCCAGCTGTGAGGCTTTGGGCCTTCTTTACATTGAATCATAATCCAGACTGAAGGCTGCAATCCTTAATCTTCATTTGCAAGTGCTTCAAAGCCTCCTCCCTTTCAGCAAGCAAGGTTGTGTTATCTGCATTCCTCAGGATGTTGTTAAGCCTTCCTCCAATCCTGACACCACATTCTTCTTCATATAATCCAGCTTCTCTGATATTTTGTTCAGCACGCAGATTGAACAGATATGGTAATAGGTTACTCTTCCTGATTTTAAACTATGCAGTGTTCCCTGTTCTGTTCCCCAACCGCCTCTTGATCCATTTACAAATTATGCATGAGCACAATGTAGTGCTCTGGAATTCCCATTCTCTTCAATGTTACTCATAATTTATTATGGTCCACATAGTTTAATGTTTTTACATAATCAATGAAAAACAAGTAAGCGTATTTCTGGTAGGCTTTGCTATCAGCCATGATCCATCTGACGTCAACAATAATATCCCTTGATCCATATCCTCTTTTGAATCTGGCCTGAACTTCTGACAGTTCCCTATCAATGTGCTGTTGCAGCCGTTGTCGGACGAGTGTCAGCAAACTTTTACTTGAGTGCAATGTCCTAGAGTTTGACCATTCTGAAGGGCCACCTTTCTTTGAAACGGGCACAAATTCTTCCAAATTTCCTGGCATAGATGAGTGTTTCCATTGCTTCCTCAGCTGTTGAAACATTTCAATTTGTATCCTATCAATTCCTGGCACCTTGCTTTTGCCTAATGTTTTCCACCATTTCAGGAGGTAGCATATGAGCAAGAACCAATGATGTTGAATGAAGAAATTCAAGCCGCACTGAAAATATTAGCCAAAGTCAGTGAGACTAGGAAAATCAAGTTCATACTAGCTCAAATGAGGTGAAGATGCTGTGTGGAAGGTTGTAACACATATGCTCACACATGGGGATTCTCCAGTTCAGGGTAGAGACAGGAAAGTACTGTGTGGAAGATAAAAGATGATGGGCGTTGGTTGGTCTCATTTATCTTCTACTTCCAGAAGGTAGAAAAATAGGTTCTTTATTATTTATTGACTTTGTGTAATACCCAGAATGGCATCAGAATCCACTGCCTCAAAAAGCGTCTCTGGGTCCAGGATCTGCCTTCCGTGGCTACATCCCTGGATTCACTGTTTTTAAAGCTCCTACTCCGGATTCTTGATGTTTCCCTCTTCAGTCTCTCCAACATATTATCTGACCTAAACATCCACTAATCGCCTTTGATGAGCTCCTGGACTATCATCCCTCGTCTGTTCATTTGGAGCTTCTAGTTAAAAATGTAACACTGACAAGCGAAGAGCCCTTTATCTAAAGAGAAGGGGAAAATGTAGTTCTTGAGGCCAGTTCAAGAACTAGCCCGTTCACGCCATGCTGCGTCCTAGTGGTTTGCATAATGTCTTCCTAACACCAAGAATCCTGCCAGACGATCAGGCAACTCCCTTTTGCAGAGAAGGAAACTGAGGATGACAGATGATAAATCCTTCAAGCTCGTCTTCTTCCTAAGGCCATTTGTTTCTTGGTAGGCATACAGCCAAAACCAAAAGGTAAGCATATCTGTCTTTTGCATAATCTGGACATTACCCGTAACTTCTCTGTGAGTCTCCAAATGTTGTTCTTTAACTCAGACTAGGAACTGTGGTGACCATTCAGACTCCTTAGTGTGCCTAACCCACCAGGTGCCACTTCAGCATGCCACCTTTCCTGCGTCTCTCCATTGCTACCATTTTCTCGCATGCAACTGAACCTCATTGACCTTGCATACAAACTCTTACCTGATGGATGGTCTTATTCTAATACTCTGATTTGTTTTATAAGGCACTTTATGATAAAAGCAAACATTAACCTGACTGAAAACCTAGTGATTAAAAGATGAGTCTTACTGACTTTCACGCACTTTGAAGTCCTATAGATAAATGTGTGTCTTAATCTTTTTTGGGGGGAAAAATCAGGTGTTCAAAGGTCTGGACTCTACTTCCTGCCTTAACTCGAACTAACTGATTGAGCTAATGAGTCTGTCCGTCCACCCCGTGATTCCTGTTTCCTCTTCACTAGATTGGATGGGTGGACTTTCAGCTGCGATAATCTGCTTATTAATTTTAAGAAGAATTTCCCAAAAGCACAGCTTTTTTTCCCTTTCAGTTCGAAGTAGCTAGCATTTTCTATGTGTCACAAGCATTAGGTAGGTTGACTAAGTGTTTATTTAATTACTAAGATAATTTTTTCAGCCACTGTTATCCAAAAAATTCTCCACCCTCCTATTAGGTTTATCCACCCTTAACATATTTATTTTCTTAGCTTAGAACCTTGCTGTGCACTTACCTTCCCTCTTTGTTTAATGTTGTGGTCCTTCTTGTTCTTTTCTGATTAGATGATTTCACAGGAAGCAAACTGTGATTTTCCTGAGGCAGAGCTATCTCTTCCTAAAATTAGGCACTGCATTATTTGAAAATATTTCCTTTCCATCTACGGGCTACAAACTTAAGAGTCACAGAATACAAACTTCTAGAGTTGAAAGAGCAGCTCAACTACGTGGAGACTTCCTTGTCAGTTGACCACCGAAGGTGGGACGGAGAAGGGGACTGATTACAAGGATATATATATAACCTCCTCCCTGGGAGATAGACAACAGAAAAGTGGGTGAAGGGAGACGTTGTACAGTGTAAGATATGACAAAATAATGGGTGTGGGGAGGGAGGGAAAAATGAGGAGCTGATACCAAGGGCTTAAGTGGAGAGCAAATATTTCGAGAATGATGAGGGCAATGAATGTACAAATGTGCTTGACACAATGGATATATGTATGGATTGTGATAAGAGTTGTATGACCCCCCAATAAAATGATTTAAAAAGAACATAAAACAGATTAAATTATGGGAAAAAATTAAATACTCATGAAATGGAGTTCCAGAAAGCTGGAAACGTTCAGCATGGAGCACTCATGTTGTGAAAAAAATGATAGAAGAAGTGTGTTAGAAAATTTTCTCAACTGGAAAACAGAGGTTATCACAGTGGCTGTACTGTAGAGTACATAGTCCATATATAAACCAAATAGATATTGGTGAACTAATAACTAGAACTATGAGGAGAATTTAGTCACTCTCCTTACCTCAGTCTTTTTCTAACTCTATTCCCTGAATGCATATCTGCATACACACACACACACACACACACATTCCATTTGATCTGCATTCACATACTTCATTAGATCTGGATACAATGACTTCTATTGGGAAGACTGGACTGGACTGGAAGATTGCACTGGAGTTGGGAGAGCTGATTTTCAGACGGCGTCTAGAGAGTCCAACTGTATGGTGACCCACAACTCGACCTCAGCAGGTCTAATTCTGCCTCTTGGGGATGGCAGTTATCCCCCTTCCACTTTGAACATCAGGCTCCACACCGGGATTCACCTTAATGACAGCACCACACTTTGGAACCAAGTTCATAGAGATCCAACCCTTCGAAAACCTAGGCGTCTGGGTCCCATTCTTTGAGATACAGGAGACCAAGGCCCCACTCTTCAAAATCAAGAAGGTACTGCATCCCATGCTCCTTAGAAAAGTTCTGTTGGTCAACCAGTTGGTCTGGGATGCTACTTTTCTCAAAGGAGAAAAGATGTAGCCTTTGGGGCCTGATTTCTGAATACACAATTCCAAGATGCTGGCAGCATTCTTTTGTTATATCTGTTTCCTTCTGTCTAAGCTGATGCAATTTCTACTGTGGCAGTTGGTTAGATCCATTATAGGCTGAATTACTCTAACTGAAAATTGTGTTTCTCTGTCCTTTATGAACCTGTTAGAACACACAGTCTTAGTTTTTACAACTGAATTTTCAAATCCTTGTTATATTTAATTTTTTTGCACAGCTTATTCAATCTATCTTCTTCTTGAGTTTTATTATAAGCAGTGAAGAGAAATCACATGGTGTTTACATATTGCTTAGACATCTTTCCAACAGATAGTCAAGTTCATCACTTACACATTCTACCTTCCATCAAATATTTGAACATTAATTCATAGATGGAGAGGAATTTTACCCTCGAAAGGAATATGTCCAAAGTCTTATCTATATTTAATTCAGATGATTTAAAAGATAAGGTTTTAGATGTATAGTTAATTTAAGACTTTTGGGGTTTTGTAATGGGGCAATGGTGTTTTGAAGTGGCAATGACAGGTTTGGAAGGGCCAAAGGGTGGAATGTTATAGATTGAACTTTGTTCCCTAAAAGTATGTGTTGTAAATCCTAACCTCTGTAACTACAGTCTTAACCTCATTGTTGAGGAACACAATTCAGTAAATAGCAGCAGAGAATCATAATGAATAAATATGAATTTTTTCTGAGTTGGGAGAGCCGAAGTTGACCCTCCTGTCTTCTATTCTAGCAGGAAGATCGCCTTTCTACCATGGAACCCAGGAACGTTGCTGCTGCAATACAACTTGATAACCAGGCTTGTGAGTAAATTAACTAAAAGGTGTCCAAGGGAAAAAAAAATTTAAGCAAGTGAGACTTATTTGCTTTGTACGCAGGACACCAGACTAATGGCTTCACCTTTTCAATTATACTTCTTTACATAAAGTTGCCAGGAGAAATCTAATTTCACCTCAAGTCATTATTCCATTACTTTTATTTATGAAAATGAATAACCATTCCTTGTGATGAGTACCTAAGTTGAAATTATAGCAGCACTGCCCAATTGGAAGGAAATGTTGAGTTTGCAGAGGTCATTAACATTTTAAGTTTCACTGTTATTTCATTTTTTTGTAATGTCAAGTTTAAAATCAACACACAGAGTAATGATTGTTTTACAAATACAACAAAACATTGCTTTGTCTCTGAAAGCTAGTTCTAACATATATACATTTCTCCAAATTGCTTACAATCCCCAAAGAAAATAGCAGCAATTAAGGCAGACAAATGACTAATTTGGATGAAAGTACTTTCAAAGTCAAAGGCTTTTAAAAACAAAAGATCATTTAAAAGTTCTTCGCAATTAGCTCTCATTGGCAGCCCTTGTCTTCTCACTCCGCAGTCCTGTGAGGGTCCCCAGCGTCTTGGTTGTGAGTGTCCTGACCCTCCCACCTAGAGGCAGAGTGGAAACAAGGACAAGGGCTGGTTTGTAAACGTCATCCTGCTGACGTTTGAGAAAGAGTCAGTCCCTGACTCTGGGAACCCCCGCGCATAATGGAATGAACCATTGGTCGCCTGGTCCCATGCTATCCCCGTGGTTGGTGGGGGATAAGATCATTATGATTCATAGAATTTGCATTGCCTAATTTTGAGAGCTGCATTTCCAAGCCTTTCTTTTTAGTGCATTTTAGTCTAGAAGCTCTGCTGACGACTATTCAGCAACAAAGCACCTATAAACCTACAGGGAGGGGCAGGTGATGGCTGTATATGAAGTCCAGTGGCCTGGAATCAAACCCAGTCTCCCTCATGGAAGGTACCTCATTCCCGCTAGGTGTTTAGTTATGTCTAAAAAGTTTTCACAACTTCATAACTTTAGCCCCATGTATGCTCCACCACATTTATGGATTTCTTTGCAGCATAAGTAGGTAGACATGCCACTGCCAAACCAAAATGTATTTGTGAGTATAAACCCACTTTATTTCCCACATCCATGTAGGCTGCATGTCTATCCTCGCATCTACTTGGAGATCACCATAATTGCAAAATTGAGTATATAGTAGTATTTACCTCTAGTGTCTTTAACTCATGATGTCCCCAGGGTCACCGCTTGCCTCAATTATTTTTTGCTGACCTCTCTCTTAATTTATATTACCTTCTCCTTCACCCACATTAACACATATTTACCCTCTAGCTAGTTATCTAGCTTCTCTTCCCCTCCTGCCTTGGTCACCATCAATACTGTTTCTTCTAGGGTGAGTTTCTTTTTTGGTATTTTATAATCGCGTTTGCATACAATATTTGCCTTCTTGTGATTGATCAATTTTCCTCAGTATACTTTCTTCCAAGTTCATCCATGTTATATGGTATATTATGCTCGGTTGACTAGAGAAACAAATCTATGGATAAGAAATGTATAAGAAAGAGCTTTATATCAAGAAATACCTATATATCAAGAGAGGGTCCCATCCTTGTCCAACTCATGTCTATACGTCTGATACTAACCCATAAGTTCCTCTTCAGGCTCATGCAATGATGCAGAATGTAGGAATATGACTGGCTGGTGAATGCCACAGCATGTGGATCCAAGAACCATAGAAACACGACAGGGCACCAACTCTCAGGGTGGCCACCAGAGCCCCAGCATTCAGGAAGGCAGAATGAGAGAGTGAAGGAAGTTCCCAGGGTCCTCCTTAGGAGAAGGTCCACCCTCAAGGAGGTACAATCAGGCTGTGACCTGATTGACAGGTTGGATCCCACTCCTATACTTTCACACATCTTCAAGTTGATATAAAATTATCTAACTGCCGCATAAGGTGTCTCACAGATTCATTGTTATCCTTCAACATTGCATAATGCACTGAAGTTTGTTTATTTATTGTTCCATTTATAACCATTTAATTTGTTGCCATACTTTTTCTATTACAAGTGGTGCTTAAATGACCATTTGGGGATATATATATATATATATATATATATATATATATATATATATATACTCATGCTCTTGCACACATTTCTTTTGGATACATACCAAGTAGAAGAATCACTGGGTCATATAGTATTTCTATTTCCAACTTTCTAAGAAAGTGCCATATCATTGTCCACAGTGGTTTCACCATCTTATAATCCCACCAGTAGTACATGGATGCAGTATTTCCACACCCTCACTGGAAATTTTTGTTTTCTTTTTATTTTATGTTAATGTTGCTATTAATGCTGGAATGGGGTATCTCTTTGTCATTTTGATTTGCATCTTTCTAATGGCAAATAATCATGGAAATTTCTTTATAAGGATGCTGCTTGTCCAAATTGTCATCTTTGGTGAGGTATCCTTGCCCATTTTTTTTAGTGGATTATTTGCCTTTTTCCTATGTAGGTTTTGAAACTGTCTATAAATTTTAGAGTGAGTCCTTGGCCCAATATGCCATTTGTCAATATTTTTTTGTTAGTCTATAAGTTTTTTTTAATTCTTTTGGTGAAATCTTCTTATTCACAGAAGAATCCAATTATGAGGTGGCCCCAGTCATGTAGTTTAGCTTCTACTGTTGATGCATATTCAGTTAAGCTCGAGGATGAATGTATGCCATGTACTTGGAATTTCTATTCCCCCTGCCCCATGATCTTTTTTATAGTTCTACCTTTGACATTTAGTTCTTGGATCTGTCTTAAGTTTATTTTTATATATGGTATAAGAAGTGAGTCCTGTTTCATACTTCTGCACATGAATATCCAGTTTTGCTAGGGCTACTAGTTTAAAAGACTATTTCTTCTTCATTTAATCTATTTGCCCTCTGTTAAAAATGAGCTGTTCAGAGTTGGATGAATTTTCTTCAGGGTTCTCAAGTCTGCACCAGTGCTGTATGTGTTTTCCATGACAACAGTAGCAGACTGTCTTGACTACTGGCACAGTGTAGTAGATTTTGAATTCAGTAAGTTTGAGGCTTCCTACTTTGTCGTACTTCATTGGTGGTGCTTTGCTTATTGAGTGTCTCTTTTTGTCCCCTATTGGGTTTGTTGTTAGCTTTCCTATATTTTAAAGAATCTGGATTGGGGTTGCACTGTAACTTTAGATTGCTTTAGGTAGTACTGGTATTTTCACACTATTAAGTCTTCTAATCCATGAGCACACACCACTCATCTGTTAGCTTGTCATACTGTGGTGGCTTCCATGTTGCTGTTATGCTTGAAGCTGGGTTGACAGAATTTCAAATACTATTTGGGTAACCATTGGTGAAAATGTTTCAATAGAGCTTCAGGACAGAACAGACTGACCAAAAGGAATTGGCAACCCATTTCTAAGATATTTGCTGCTGAAAATTTATGAATAGCAGCAGAACATTGTCAGATATAGTGTTGAAAGATAAGCACTTCAAAACTCAAAACTCACTGCCATCAAATTGGTGCCAATTCATGGTGACTCTATAGGACAGGGAAGAACTGACCCTGTGGGTTTCTGAGACGGTAATTCTTTATGGGAGTAGAGCACATCATCTTTCTCCTATAGAGTAGCTGTGGTTTTGAACTGCCAGTTTTGCAGCTAGCAGCTCAATGTATAACCACTAGGCTACCTGGGCTTCCTCAGATTACAAAAAAATTACTGGTGAAGAGCTGCCTCCTCAAAGTAGAGTCCACCTTAATAACATAGCTGGATCTATATTTGCTGGGGAAGCACACTCCAAATGAGAAGAAACAGTTGCAAACATCAGTTAATAATCAGAACATGCAAGGTATGAAGTATGCATTTAGGAAAATAGGAAGTTAATAAAAATGAAATGAAACTCATAAAGGTCAACATCTTCTGTATTACTGAGCTGAAAGGGACTGATATTTGGTCATTTGGAATCAGAAAAAACATATGGCTTAATAGACCATGAATGCCAAATTTAAGAGGGATTGCATCATATTCATCATCAAAAAGAACATCTCGAGGTATTTCTTGGAGTTCAATACTATCTGTGATAGGATAATTGTCATACAGCTACTAGGAAGAACCAGTTATTACAACTATTATTCAAATTTACCAGCAAACTTAAAAAAAATCACCAACTGTTTTAGTCTAAAATTGAGCAAGCATATAGTCAGGATTCATTGATAATTATTAGCAGTTAGAATGCAAAATTTGGAAACAAAAAGGAAGGATCATGATTTGGAAATCTGGGGCCTTAGTAATAAAAACAAAGGTGGAGATTGCATGATATAATTTTGCAAGTTCAACGACTTCTTCATTGTAAATACCTTTTTAAAACAACATAGAAAGGTAGTCTTAGAAGGAAAACACAGGGTAGAAAGGACTACATCCACAGCAGAGGAAAGTAGAGAACCTCAATATCATCAATATCAAGACCAGGGCTCATCTGTGGAACAAACCATCGATTGTTAATGTGCAAGTTCAGGCTGAAGCTGAAGAGTCCACTAGCGCCAAGCTTTGACATTGAGTCCACCCTCCCTGAACTTAAAGACCAACTCAAGAGCAGATTCGATGACTGGAGACTTGTGACCAGAGAACCAGAGAATTATGAGATGACATCAAGGGCATTACTATGAAAAAGGGAAAAGAGAAAGAGAAAAGTCACAGAAATCATGCAAGGTTTGGTAGCCACCTGTGTTGTCCAGAGAAAGCAGAATGGATGATCAGGTCACTGCCCTGTTCAAATGCTGCTTTTGCAAAAGTTCACAAGGGCTGTGCTGGTTCAGGCCAGTGGACGATTCACTTGCTCTGTTTCATTTCCTGTTGTTTTTGTTCATCTGGATCTCCTAGTCAGTATTCAGTCCACTTCTCTACCTTCCTCTGAAGCTCAAACTCAACTCCCGGTTAACAAGTCCACGCTGACTCAGCAATCTTAGTAGATCTGCCCCTGTAGACTTCCAAGACTATAAATCTTCACAGGAGTAGAAAGCTCCAGCTTTCTCTTGTGAAGCAGCTGGTGGTTTCAAACCAGTGACCTTGCAATTATCTCAGGCCAACATGTAACCAACTATATCACCAGGGCTCTGAGGTTCAGGGTTCTAGGATTTTCATCATCCTTTATTTGCCATCTTGATCTTTGCTGTAGAGGTCTGAATGGCATGGCTGCCTGCTCTACCATTTTGCCGGAAGTCTTCATGCCATCACTAGATGAGAACTAGGGCATTAAGTCCGTGAATTCTGGTTTAGCAACCAGCTGAGAATTTGCATTTCTACTGGAGGTATACTGAATCAGAATATACAGTTTAACAAGATTTTCACATGCCTCTTAGGTATACATCACCTGAAGATCTATAAGAATCACCTGGCTATCAGGTTAAAATGCATATTTTCAATCAGTATTTCCGGGAGGGGCGGGGATTCAAATTCCCCAAAGGGGCCCAATCGGGATGAACTGATTCAAAGTCCTGATTAGGACCTACCCTACTTTGGTTTGATCTTCTCATCTTAGTTGGTAATATCTTAAAAGGAAAGAGAAAATTACAAACAAGGCCTTGTTCACAAGTACAGGGTAATGTATTTTTAGGGGATATAGTTCGATTCAGTACAAATTCGATCCTTTTCTCTGTTCATTCACTATCTGTTTTTGACACAGTCAACTGTTCATAGCCTTCTCAGGACTAATATTTGTACACATTGATTTGTACAGATTGATTCATCTGACTACAATGCTCCTTTTATCTTATCTTCACTGAATAAATTCCCCCAATTTTCTAAGACCTGCTACCAAGCCATCTTTTCTGGAAATGCCCAGTCTCTCCAAGCAGAATAAGTCCATCTTTCCTTTGGCTCTTCCAGAATTTGGTTCAGTTTCTTGAAATAGCAACGACCTTAATTACCTTTTTATTAATTTTTTATGAGAAATGTATATATTTATCTCAGTAATTTTAAAATTGTATTATTAATTTGGAGTTATGCATATATCATATCATCCCATAGTTCATTCGCCTCAAGCAGAATTGTACAATTGCTACCACAATCAGTTTCCAAACCAATTACCTTTTAAAACATCTGTCTCCTACCATCCGTTGAGAGCATTTCAAGGTCAAGGACCATTTCTGATTTGTCTTTGTGGCCTCAGAGCCTGCATACAGTTGACAATCACTAAATGTTTGTCTACAGTTGAAATTGTTCTCTGGCAGAGTGCAAACAACGTTATATGTTATTTATTTTCTTAATGACTTTTATACTTGGCTTGAACATTCACTTCTCTGATTGGTCGGATATTCTTGTATCCGTGGAAGCGGGTGTGTGCTTAGGGTGCTGGTGGCTTTGAGTCTAACATTTCCAAATGATTGATGACGAAGGGGTTGCTGTAGACCAGGTTGTGATGGTCATCACTGTGTGGAAGATTTATCTTATGGCCCAACTCTAGCTACTGTACTAAGTGCTAGTTCATTTAGTCTTTAAATTGGGTACTATTTTCATTCGCCATTCACTGATGGGGAAATGGAGGTATATTTTGATCATTTTCTAATGGTCACACAGCGGGTGGTAGCAGGGGGGATTCAAACCCAGGCTGAATTCAGAATCCCTTCTGCTAACCATGCACCTTTCCTCTCCTGGGAAGTCTCTTCTTTGGCACTTTTTCAGATGACTAATGTGGTGAATTATATTCTTAACTTGCAAGCATTCACTGTCCTTCCATCAGAGAAGATTGTCATTTCCCCAGTCCATCACGTGCCAGGTATGGCTGTGTGATTCGATTTGCCCAGTGGATGTTGGGCAGCAATAATGTGTCCTTGGGGAAGGATATGATGTTTGATAGAGCAGAGGGACAGCAAAAAAGAGAAAGGCCCTCAAAGAGGTGGACTGACACCAGGGCTGCAATCATGGGTTCAAGCATAGGAACAATCGTGAAGATGGCCCACGAGCGGGCAGTGTTTTGTTCTGTTGGGTACAAGGTTGCTATGGGTTGAAACTACCTTGATGGCACTCACAACACCATTTCTCAGTAAATACAACACGAGCATAAGTCAGGACATGATTGTTGTGCTCTTGTTCTGAGCTTGCTAATGTTCCAGAGATAGGCTACTCTAGCATTCTGGGTCCTGTCCTCGCTGGGCTTGGAAGAAAGCTCCATAAATGCACGAATAAAGTAATATATCATCGTTGTTGTATGCCCCTGGAATTTGGAGCTTATTTATGACTTCAGAATATCCTAGGTGATCTTAGCACTCTGTCACTGACTAGTTTCCCCTACTTCTATATCTACATCTACTGTTGCTGCAATCACATTTTGATCCCACTGTTTTAAAGTAGAGCATCAGAAAAATGCGAGGGACCACTTCATTGAGCTAGACCGACAACATAGTCACAACATACCATAATCCTGAAATAAAGTTTTGTTCCCTTGTGTAGAAGGTCACTGGTAGCGGAGCTAGCTCAATGATACCTAATAGCAATCAGCTCTTTTAGCGATCTAGGTTCTTCATGGCCTAAATTTAGCCGGGTACCTGTCAGACCATCACTTCTCAATAATAGTTACTTCAGTGAGTGATCAAGTATCAAATGTCTCCATTGTCTGTTAGTTGAAAGAACCCCGTTCAATGTCAAATACATTTTTGAATACATCAGACTGCTAGCTGAAAGGTTGGTGGTTCAAACCTACCAGGGAGAAAGTTGAGGCCACCCTGCCACTGCAGATATTATAGCCCTAGAAACCCTATACAGGGTTTCTGTGAGTCACCATCACCTCGACAGCAGTGGGTTTGGATCTTGAGGGTAGGGTTAATGACATCCCACGCCTCTTGATCCTTGACTCAGTGAAATAGATATTTTCTTCTCTTGCCAAATCCAAGTCAAATACAATATGAGCCATGTATTGTATAAACAAAAAGCTTTTGAAATCCATCAATCTGATTTAAAACATACACACACACACACACATCTGAACATAATGGTTATACATTGGGCTGCTAACCTCAAAGTCTGAAATGACCAGCCTTGCTGCAGGAGAAAGATGGGGCTTTATACCCCTGCCAAGAGCCACTGTCTCTGAAGCACACCAGGGCAGTTTGGCCCTGGCCCATGTGGTTGCTTTGAGTCCGAATGGACTAGAAGACAGTGTGGGAGGACTCATACTACAACACCCTCCTCCCTGTGAGGTCATGTTCCTCCATGCGTGTGGTCAAGGCAGGGACACTTCACCACGTGAGGATGCCAGTGTTAATAGTTCTACTCCTTCTGCATCTTTGGATCCAGATATTGCAAGTCATGGCCAATCAGCTATATACAACTGGAGCATCAGTTGTTGCCAAGAAAAAAAATAGGATTTTCTCAGAATGTCTTTGCTAGCTGGAGCTAGGGCTTAGTGGTGGAGATGGGGCTTTGCTGCAGCAGGAGGAACAGGCAACATCTTTAACCAGACTGATCCTTCTAAAAGATGTTCTGTTGTGCTTCTTGCCTTTTTTTTTATTTTTATTTTCAACGCTGGCATGGTTCTTGCTTATTTAATCTTCCAACCTCCAGTCAAATCTATGTAACCTTGGTATCCTCCCAATAAACTGAGTGAATAGAATACATTTTCTCATTAGATTAGATCCCCAGGAGTGTCTTTCTTCTCTCTCAATTCCTGGGCAGCAAAAGGAACTTTTCCCAACTTTGAGCAATTTGCCTTACTATATATTGAACAAAATTTCCTCTTTCTTTCTCTGTATGTAAATTCTGAATTCAATGGATCTTTTGTCTTTTAAATTGTTTTATTGGCATATAATCACATATCATACAATTCAATGGTTCCATTGTATTTGGAAGAGTTATACAATCATCACCATAATCCATTTTAGAAAGCTTTCTTCTTTCTAGTGTCCATTGTTATTAGCCCCCCATTTCTCCCCAACCTCCCCTCACATATCCCCAAGAAACCACTAATCCAA
Source organism: Echinops telfairi (assembly GCF_000313985.2). NCBI lineage: Eukaryota > Metazoa > Chordata > Mammalia > Afrosoricida > Tenrecidae > Echinops > Echinops telfairi. The sequence continues at coordinate 27,396,335 of NW_022111320.1, forward strand.
CTACTCTCCTGATAGAATTACCTATCCTGGATTTCATATACAGGAAAACATACAAAAACCAAACTAACTAACAACAATAACAAAATAAAGCTGAGAAAAGCCTCAACTGAGAAGAAAACAGAAAATAATACACAGTAGAGCAAATGTAAAATGGGTACTCAAGGAGATAAATGATAAGGTATTGAAATGTAATCAGCTGCATCTGTAATAATCCGCTTCCCAATGGCCTCTGCATGACAGCAAGGCCGCTCTCATCCCTGGTCTGTGGTCAGAGGAGAGTGAGTCTCCAGAGGCTTCATCCACTTGCATTGCTTCTTCATCTGTGGAACATTTTTAAAGAAATCTGGTTTTGGATCCAAATCAGTTTTCAGAAAATTTGCAGAATTTCGAAGATACTCAACAATGTTGAATAAAATGAATGCATTATAATGAATACCTGATACTCTCACAGCTCTTAGAAACCTTGTGTAAGGCTGCTATGAGTCCGCATCAATTCAACGGCAGCCAGATTAGTGGTGTTTGTTCTCAGAAGAAACCTTCCTGCCCCACCGGTTCCGATGCTCTTTATTCAGAGCCTTTTAGAGCACTCATTAAGATAAGTCGAAGTTAGTCTGTCAAGGAATTGTGGCTGCTCAGGTGAGGTAGGGTTCTTGCAACATCCACTGGCCAGTCTTTGGGCTCTCAAGTAATCCATTTTACTGAAAGATTTTGGTGAAAATTCTCAGTATAAAGATTGGCAGGGGTGGGGGATGCCGTTACTAGTCAATGCTACTGCAGTCTAGTGTAGAAATTGGGCAACAGGCCTGGTCATGATTGGAAAGCACATTCTAATCCCAGTTGTGAAACTCCTCCTCACCTGTGGGATCTTGGGTCATGGCACCCAATATGAGGATGTATTTGTCTATTTGTAAAATGGGGACAATAACAGTTCGTGTTACTATGGAGACTGCAGGCAATAATGTACTAAAATCATTCAGCCATGTGCCCAGCTCTCATACATACTTGATATGGATAGCAACTATGATTAGTGAAATGTTCACAGTATTTCACAATACCTCTGGATGGAGATATGTCTTAATCCCCCATGTAAAATTAGCTGTCCCCTTAGTTGTTCCTCCTCCATGTTCTGTATTTTCATCTTCCCAGAAGGTAAACATTGAGGAATGGTTAGGTGATTTCAAGCCTGTGCTTCCCAATAATACTTGGGATATCCCACGGGCAGGATAGTCTTTCAATTCCTGGTATCTAACCTTAGGGAATTGCTCAGTAATGCAAGAGCAAAGACAAGCAAGAAAATAAGACAATGCTTTTTGCTTTTTTTTTTTTTTTTAACCAGAAGCAAAGCTGCTAGCAAAGTGGATTAAGTGCTGGGCTAATCACACGTCTGGAGGTTCGAATCCAGTAGTCATTCCATGGGAGATATCTGTGCCCGTTAAGATTTATAGTCTCAGAAATTCTATGTAGGGTCATTATGAGTCGGAATCAACTTGATGGCAATGGGTTTGGTTTGGGTCCTTTGAGAGAAATAATTTAGAGAACTGAAGCCAGTAGGTAAAAAGGTGAGCTCAAAAGTCTCTACTTACCAATCTGAGAAGTTTGAGATGGAAAGTGTTTGTTATGGAGAGGGAGGATGCCTGGGCAAGTCTCTAGAGTGATCTTTCTGAAACCCACAGGGGCTGTGACAGACCCTGATTTGTCTCACACAGGGTGATATTCATTTAGTAGCAGCTGACAGTGGTCAATATTCTGGGCTGGAGTGGAGAAGGCCCCATTGCTAGGGCCTATTGCTACCTTTTCTAAATGACTTATTCTATGGATAAAAAAAATGAAAAAAGATAAAAGAGTTGCCAGACTGTATCTTTCTTTTATTACCTGTTCTATTAGTATTACCAAAGGTTAACTCCTTAGGTTCTTCGTTATATGCTTTTATCACCAAGATCTCAGCCCTGTAGCTGGGTAGCTGGACACAAGAGTGGCTAGGGCTTCAGAAATTTATTGGGTCTTCATAAAAATCTGTCTGCCAGGCCTTTAACATTTTAATAACCCTGGTCATGGGTTTATTAAAATAATCCATTCTTATTTCGAAGAAAAGGATTGCACTGTCTTACTGTTGTGAACTTAAATTATGCCAGCCAGAGGACATAATTCACCTGCTATGAAATGATCTTCCACTTTGTGTAAGAGTAAACTAGATATTTGTTTATTTAGCCCGGTGAAGGATGTGGATCACAGAGGCAGCTCTGTAATGCAGTTGTCGCAAACGTGCTTTGAAATGGCATTAACTGATTGCTCCTATCATATCAACAGCCTAAGTTAAAAGCTCCTAAGGGAATTTAGCTTTAGAAATAAACCTTGTTGGAGGAGTGACAAAAAAAAAACAAACCAAAAACGTGCTCACTGATTAAATTTAAATGTACAATAGGAAGGTGGATGGGACTAAACTCCCAGCACTTGCTAGAAGGAATACAATGTTAAGAAATGTAATCAAAGGGCCAGGCGAATACTGGACATTTCTCACGTACTACCTCCGTGGGCTCATTACCTTCCAGCAACTAGAAACCAGCTCTGTCCCCTTTGGGCAAACTTGGAATTCTGCAGAGGCAAATAGCTGAGATCGGATGGGCGGAAAGGAAAACACTTGTAGAATTCCATAAGGCCGGGGCAATACTGAATGAATGAATGAATACACGGCCAACCTGTGCCTCGGCGGCGACGCTGGCCTAAGATAGCCCACCCCCACCCCCACCCCCACCCCAAGCCAGGGGTGTGGAGCAGGCATCGCATTCATCAATTTGGGGGCTCCTCCAGCTGGATCAGACCCGGTAAGGCGGTTCTTGTAAGGTCCATAGACCTGCTTTGCTTAACTTCTGCGCTCCTGTGCGAGCAAAATACCTGTTCTCCTTCACCTGGCCCCCAGTCCCTGCTGATCCACAGGAGCGCCAGGCGCTCTGCGCCTGGGTGGAGAGACCCTGGCTAGAGACAAGCCTGTGGCCAGATCCAAGGCGTGGCACGCGTACCTAGAGCCCAAGGCTGCAGGAGGCCGGCCCTGCGGCCGGGTGTGGCCAAGGGCGGGGAGCCCAGAGCCTCCGCCTCCCTTCTCCCCTGGCGATCGCGGTGCGCCTGCGGAGACAGTCTGTGCCCGTGGGTCCCACAGGGCGCTGCCGGGCAACCGCAGCTGCCGCCCGGACTGCCAGCCGCGTCGGGCAGCCCCGAGCAGGGCAGCAGCGATGAGCAGCGCTTCGGACCTCCAGGGCCCCATGCAAGGTACCCACTCTCAGTCCTTAGCTGTCCCTGCACCCCCAAGTCGCTTTGAATTTCCCTGTGCTTTCTGACCTGGGGCAGCAGGAGGAGGGGTCTTCCCGTGTCAGGCAGCGGGGGTGGGTAGGAAGTCCCCAAGTTCATGGTTTATTTATTTAGCACCTGTGTCTGCATCGTGGAGGGCTGTTTTGAGAAGGACCGGAGCGAACTTTCACAAAGCGCAGAGAAGATGCGTGACGCTGCGCGTGCTTGTTAAGCAGCGTGTTGGCGGTTCTCGTTGAGCCCTCTGCTGCAGGTGTGTCTGAGATTGAGTGGAACTACCTGTTTTGAGAGAAAGATGATTGTGCTTTTACTTGCGGACTATGCAACACCCACTGCTCTAGACACAAGCTTTAAAAGAGGTTATTCCATCGTGGAGGGCGATGCCCGAACGTTTTTCAGATTGGGCTTTGGGAATAGGGGGCCTGGACAGGACTTGTTACAAGAAGATATTGTGCAGAATTCCCCAAATTGATTTGACGGCCCAGATGCTATTTATTGTATTTCTGTAAAACCATAGATACCAACTTTTTTTTTTGGGGGGGGGGCAGTAAGGTGTGGGGGACAACATCAGATGGCTTTAGACATGTTATGAGACTTGCTGAATTCATCTACTATTTAACTCCCTGTCTGTCACCCTGAATTAACAATGTCAATTCAGACCCCACTGGAGCCCCTCTTTGGATTCCCGAGTTAAGAAGCCCTGCCAATGTGATTGCTATTAAGACATCCCTACTGACTCCTTAGTTGTTGACCTTGTAGGCGGAGTTCTCCTCCAGGAATGACTCTTCTTTGTATCAATCGCCCTTTTGGCTTGTGCCCAGCACCATTTAATGAAGCCTCGTTACAGCTGAAACCCTCTGGTGGTTCGCTCAGCAGGCACATCAAGCACCTTTGCTTGGGTTCCCTGTGGGATGACGTCCTTTTCAGAGCTGGGAGTTTTGCACAGTTGTGGGCCAGACAAGAACGATTGTGCTCAAAGACACATCTCTCTCCTTCTTTGTGCAACCCCAGGGAAAGCAATACACTCGGATGCACTTTAAGACAGTATATTTTTAAAAGATTGAATTGCTTGATTTTCAAAGTTGATTCTATTGCACAAAGTGGATACATTCAGCTTCTAGAGTTTGGGGCCAGCCTCTAACTTCTGTACTTGTAGAGGAAAATCACACACTGTAACTTAGAACTTTTGGAATTTGAAAACCAATTATTAAGATGGTTGATTAGAAAAAAAAATCATTCTAATCATGACAGCTAATCACATCTGACCACTTTCACCCTACTCTGTTTTGTTTGTTGTTTGATTTACTGTGCGCTTGTTGAACTTAACTTGACTTCCTGTGTCAAAGCCACGTAGCCTTTGGAACACTGATAAGTCATCCGTGGTCGTTGAGTAGCTGAGTAGCTTTCAACTCATGGTCTGTCTATATATTTCCAAGGCCGCCAATCTTGACCAGAGCAGATAAATTCATCTTTCTCCCTCAGAGAGATGGGTGGTTTTGAACTGCCAACCCATTAGCAAACCAATGCTTACCTCACAACACCACGGGGTGGGGGTGGGTGGCTCCTTCCTAATGTTACTCCTCCTAAACTCAGTATGTGCCCTTGTAAGTAGGTGTGCCTATAGGTTGGGGTCATTGAATGACTAGTAACATGCTCAGTCTAATGGCGGAGTCCCTGGATGGTGCAAATCGATGAATGTGCACAATGCTAACTAAAAGGTTGGTGGCTTGACACTACCTACTTCTGAAAAACCAGCCCTTGAAAACATTGGGGGAGCTCATTGCTATTCTGATACACAAGTGGTCAGGAGTTGGAACAGTCTCGATTGCAACTGGTTTAAATTTAACCGTAAATCTGAATTTCCAAAAACACCAGAAGGCTAAGGGTACTGTATGGGTATCCTTGAGAAAGTGTGAAGACGATGACTTTCTTCTCACTCAGTCACGCACTCACGCACTCACGGACTCACTCACTCACTCACTGCCATTAAGTCACTGCTGATTCATAGCAACTCTGTAAGATAGGACTGAATTGCCCCTGTGAGTTTCAAAGACTGTTTACCAGAGTCTAAATCACCTTCTTCCTCCGAGTAGAACTGGCAGTTAGCCGTTAGCAATGCCTAGCCATCACTCCACCAGGGCTCCAGATAACGGGCTAATAGCACTTAATTGCTCCAGATGATTGCTATGACATGTTATAAGGGTACAAGATATATCTCTTTCAAACTTAGTTAATTTCTGGAGTATGTCTGGCGAGATCATATCAGGTAACATTTGATGAGTATATTAAATAATATGCCTGCCTATCTTAAGCAAACTCTCTGGTTGAATATGTTACAGACCTTTGACTATCTGTTACAGACCTGTACATTATAAAACAATGTCATAGAGGATCCTGTTGCAGATAAAGAATTTTTATTCTACTCTTTATACTTTGTTATGTGTTAATGATTCGGCCATAGTATGTCCAAAAAGGGTTTAGGAAAATTCATTTCATCAGAATAAAATTATACCTCTATTAAAAAGAAAGGATACTTTGGTTTCAATTAATGAAAATTTCTTTGAATGTTTTCAAGAGTAGCATAATTTTTCACATAATTCTGTCTACAAAGTCATCTTTATTTATTCAAATTTAATTCTTCAAAACACTTTTTAATTGGGAGTTTTAATGGGAGGGAAAAAGATTTTTTCTTGTTGAATCACTCTTTAATATACAGTTTTAATGAAGACTGGTATGTTGTAAGAGAAGTTGAAATTGTATTCAGGAAGTACATTATGTGTAGTTTGTCTTGCTTTTGTCCCTTTCCTTCGTATCGAGTTTTCTTCATAACCTTATTTTCAGTGTTTCTTTACTCACTTTGTCATCATTTAAGTGGCTCTCATTGCAGGCAAAATTTGTCTTCCTGCAGATGATCCGTATTTAGGATAGGAATTGCTAACAATGATGGGACACTTACTATTTGGTAGGCTGTCCTACCAGGGCTATCTTATTGAATCCTCCTATCAGATCAGTGAAAGATGCGTTATGATTATTATGTGCATTATAAATTAAATAAAACGAGTCCTGCCCGGGGGTAAATACACATAAGCTCTAGGCAGTCAGCCCAGGCTTTTGGACTCTGAAGTCCCTGCTTCAGACAGAGCCCCTGGCTCAGGTTGCTGCCGACTGGACCACTAGGTGTTGGATGTTGGTAGGTGATCTGGACCTGTAGTCGCATTTTTTTTCCCCTCTGTTTTTGCAGACACCACAGGAAGAGTGTTTGAGAGGACTCTGGGACATTTGTCGGTATTCAGAGGTCTGCACTGACTGGGGCTGCATGTGGCAGTTCTCTGGTGGCAGTCGATTGTCCCTGGAGAGCGACACCTGCTGGCCAATGGGACAGAAATCCGGTTGCTCAGAATGAAAGGCCGTTTGCCTCTGAGATAAGCAGGCATTCTATGGGGCTGTGCTAACTGCCCTTTCTCAGAGCAGGTTTAGAGAAGCCCTTGCTCTTAAAAACTCACTGCCCGTGGGGTTGCTTCTGACTCACAGTGATGCTGTGGGGCAGAGTAGAACTGCCTTTTGAGTTGCTGAAATTTAAAATCTTTAGAGGTGTGAACAACCTCATCTTTCTTCCATGGAGTGGCTGGTGAGTTTGAATCGCCGATCCTTTGGAGAGTAGCTCACTGCATAATCCACTATGCCACCAGAATTCCTTAGGCCACAGAAGTGAATACGTTTTAGATGGTCCTGTCCCTTGGGAGTCAGTGTACCCACAATATACCATAGATTTTCTCATGTAAGTAATTGTTGGGCCAGAGAAAGAGTTTTACATAGAACTTACTGACTGAATAACATATATATATTTACAACAATATGCTAACAAGTGACTAATTGCTAATATCTATAGAAAACTCCAATACTTCGGCAATAACAACAACAACAAAAACCCAACTTACTTTTTCCCCCCAACTTATTTTAAATTGGGCAAAAGAAAGGAACAGATACTTGACCACAAGCCATTGGGACAGCCAACACATACATAAATAGCTGTTCACAAACACCAGCTGTTAGAAAGAGGCGAGTCATAGCAACAATGAAATATTTTCTCACTCGATAATAGAAATGATCGATAAAACAGAAAACAACAAATGTTGGTGGGAGTATGGAGAAATTGGAACTCTCCGAAATGGTACAACCAGTGGGGAAAAAGACACTTCCTTTAAAAGTGAGAGATAATATAAGATCCAGTAACTCCACTAGGCATATATCCTAGAGAAGTAAGAGTCAGGGCACAAATAGATATATGGATACCCAGGTTCATTATAGCATTATACACAATAGGAACACTTAAGTGCCTAGCAATCAATGAATGGGAAAACAAAGTATGGTACAAACATACAGTGGAACACTTCATAATATTAAAAAACAACAATAAATCCTTGAGGCATTTTATAACATGGATGAACCTTGAGGATATTATCCTGAGTGTAAGAAGTTCAATCACAAAAAATATAAATATTTTATGAGACCACTATTACAAAAAAAAAATCAAGAAAAGTGTTACGAAGAGGTACCCCCTCCTCAAAAAAAACAACAACAAAAAACGGAGTTGCATTGGGTGGAGCAGAGCTTTCATAGTACATTTTCCTGCTAGGGGAGCATCCAGCAACTCACTCCGAGTGAGTGCATCCAGGGGCGTTGCCTGGGAAGGTTCTCTCTGGTCACAGTGCATTTTTCGTAAAAGCAGTTTTGTTCAAACCTTGTTTTTTTGGGGGGTGCCAATTTAAGAGAACAGCATGTGGCTGTGAAATTTTGTTTCCTGCTCTGGAAAAATGCCACAGAAAAAATGTGTTGAACACAGCTTACTAAGACAGTGCAATGAGAAAAACTTAAGTGTACGAGTGGTTTTCTCATTTAAAAAGGGTGAAATATTGGTTGATGACCAACCTCATTCTGGATGCCTGCCAACTTCCCGAAAGGCTGAAAATGTCAACTTGTAGTGCATTTGAAGTTCATTCCCCCAGTTCAGACTGTTAATCAAGCTTTCTATTTAGAGGTTCTGAATAGATTGCATAACAGTGCACAACAAAAAAGCTCTGATTTGAGACAAATGAGTGACCGATTTTGCCCCCATGACAATGCACCTACTCACAAAGCCATCTCAGTGCACCAGAATTTGGCAAAAAAACAACACCACCACAATATCTCTGTTGCCCCATGCATCTTACTTACCTGACCTCGCTCCATGCGGCTTCTTTTTATTTCTGAGAATGCAGAGGGACACAAAAGGACACCGATTTGATGACACTGAAGAAAACAACAAGGGAGGTGCTTAAAGCCATCCAAACAGACAAGGAGTTTGAAAAATGTTTCCAAGAATGGAAACACAGATTTGACAAATGTGTAATAGAGAAAGTGATGAGGCTTTTTATTTAAAAAATTTAAATATATATCTTTGAAAAAGTACCTTTTAAAAAAATTATTGTTGTTGGATACTCCCCCGGATGCACAAAAAGAAATATGGCACAGAGTGCCAGAGAAGAAAATGACAAACTAGACATATATTAATTTAGGTGAAGGGAAAGAAAACAATAAGAGGGAGATCATTTCAGCATGACTAAGGCCACGGAAGCCATGAAGTAGTAGATAAGAACGTTGCTGGTATAGTGGTGAGCATATCTGCTTTCCAAGAAGTAGACAAGAGTAAAAGGCAATGACTGCAAATACTATTTAGAAAATATATGACCCTGCAATAACATTAATAGATATAATAATTTATGAGTAGATATAGGGCTAACTACATAAACCAGACAGATGTGGGATGGCATGTGTAGTACACCTACAAGCTTAGGCAGGTTTGGCACAGATTATTTCTACATATGTATTTGTTTCAAATACCTATGCCCAGGAATCCAGTAGAGCATAAGGGGCAGAAGTTATGCAAACTTCTTAACCAAAACTAAACACCTTGAGGATCGGAGTCACCGGACCTGAGGACTGAGAACCATAGGCTTAGGGGATGTTCACATCAGTTGGCATAGCACAGACTATAAAGACAACAATCGATACCCTTCCTGATGTCAAAAGCAACTAGAGTCTTAAAAGCTTGTGAGCAACCATCTGAGATACAACTACTGCTTTCTCCCCAGCTGCAGCAAAGAAGGCTGAATTAAACCAAAGACTCAAGGGAACCTTGAGTCCAAACGTCTAATGGGCCACATTAACCAAAGCCTCCATTAGCCCAAGTCCAGAAGAATTAGCTGGTGCTGGCTACCATTACCAACCTCTCTGATTGAGATCACGGTAAAAGAGTCTAGAAAACTGACAGAAAATCTATGGAACAAGATTTAACCCTAAAAGGACTGGCCTTACTGGTCTGAAGGAGACTGGTGGAACCTCTGAGACTAGGGCCCTTAGAAAGGAACTCACCCCTGGAGATCAACTTTTTTTTTTTAATAGAGAACACTTTATTAGTATTTAGGAAAACACTCTAAGAACAAACTAATGAAATGTTGGACTCCATTCCAAGAAGAAGCCAAGAGTTCAAAGAATCAACCTGGAACAAATCTGAAAGACATCATTTTCTTTTCATGGTGGGTGGGGATTTAGAGACTGGGCAAAGGGCTGGGCAGGAAAGTTTCCACTAATTCAGGAGCCTCTTTTTATAATTGGAATGAAGTGAGCTACTTGAAACCATTAACATCATGATACAAATGCCCAAAACTCATGTCCAAAATTTGACACTTCCTGTTAAGTCCATGCACTTCAGATTTTAAAGAGAGTAGGAAGCATTCCCAATGCCCCTGACTATGCTGGGGTATGGTGGTGGCTGTCCCTGGGGGAAGGGCAGCATCCAGGTGGGGAGAAGGACACACAAGGAGAGCCTGCTTAGCTGAAGTGTGGCCGTTTCAGGAACATTACTTCCTGTCTCTATCAAGCACAGTCAGGAAGACCAAGTTCTTATTTCTTAGCAGAAACCACGCAGGCGTAAAGGCCATGGGACCACATATATAGAACCCAAGTGAGCAACGCCAACGGAGCATGCGCAAAGGCATCATGGCCCACAGCCGGGGGACCACCTTCACAAGGTGAGGGGTGGGTGCCTTTGCCCGGGCGCTGCCCAGTTCCAGCTGCCTCTGTCCTTTGGGTCACCAGGGAGCTCAGCAAGGGTGGCTTCATGGGTCAGATGGTTTCCACTCTGGTGCCAGCTCCAATGGATTGGCCGGAGATCAACTTTCAACCAAACAAAAGACAAGCCTGTAAAGTGAGCAGTTACACCCTCAAGGCTGTTCTCAAAGCAACTCACCATGAGGAACCAAGAGGGGAGCATCGCCCACAATCAAAGTTCGGGGGGAAGGAAGGAAGCCACCAGAAAACTTGTAACGTGAAGAGGGAAACCAGGAAGGACGTGGAGAGAGCCCTGATACGCTGAGGAGATTTCCACGAATGTCCTGAAACAAAACATACGGGACTCGCTGAGTGGGTAACTGAATTGCTCCATCAGCGTCTACACAAACCGCAATAAAATGTTGAGGAGAAAGAAAGAAAAGCATCAAACACATTTTCGGAACAACGCATGATCCCGATAATTCCCAGAAGACTTTAGTCCCTTTCTTCTCTGCGTTTAATATTTAAATTCACGTTTAATTATTTTTTTATTCCTGTGAGCAGTTTGTAATGGTGCAAGTTATAACTATCATCATATTAAATAATGGGGCATTCTTTGGCCTGGTAATAGTTAACAAAGGTAAGCATCTAAATAGTTAGATGGATCAAATGAACATGTTGATGGTAGTGAATTTTGGTTATGAAATGTCAGGAGTCCCTGGGTGGTGCAAATGGGGAATGCATCCAGCTGCTAACTGAGGTTCCAATCAACCAGAGGTTCCCAGAAAGAAAGAAAAAAAGCGGGTGCTCTCTTTCTGAAAACAAAACAAAGCGGCCACAGGAAACACTAGGGAGCACACCTTTCTTGGGGCACACGTGAAGGTGGCAGGCGTTGAAGCTGGCTTGAAGGCAAGTGATTTTGGGGGGGAGGATAAAATATGTGAATGCATCCCTTTCTTAAGTAATGTTTATATCTATATGGACAGGTTGCAAAGAGGTTAAATTTTAATACCTTATCATTTGATCTCCCTCTTTACTCATTTTAAACTTGCTCTAGTGTCTAGATAGATATCCTTTAACCTCTTTCTCTATTTGCCTTCTCTGATTTGTACATAATCAACTTGGTTTTATAACAACAACAACAAAGTGTCTGCAGCTAGTCACTGATAGCAGAGACATGTTTAAATACTTTTACCTTCCAATAGGACTGTGGTAGTTATATAATCATTTGTCGCTTTAAGAGGATTCTGAGTGAAGGGGTGGGGTCTAACCTGTCAATCAGGTCATAGCCAGTGGGGCCTCTGTGTGGGCATGGCTTTCTCCTGAGGATTCTGGGAAATCCTGTCTTCCTCCCTGGAGACGGGAGGCACTCCCTAGCTCAGCTCACTCCCTCAGGAGACATTGCAGCTGACAAAACACATGGAACTAGTTCCCTGAGCTGGAGGAGTCATGTGGAGACCCCTGCCTGTGCTGAGATGTGTACAACACCACTGGATCCACAAGACTTCCCACCCACTGGCCTGTGATCTTGCATTTGGTGTCATTACATGTGTTTCATTGAGTCTGGAGAGGACTTTATAGATTGGTATCGGACATATGGGCTAATTTCAAACATAAGGATTTGATATGGACTGGGCTGGGATGTTTTCTTAATGTACAATTATACTTTATATAGAGCTATTTCTTATACACACATACACAAATGAAAACAATATAAGGAATACAGACAATAAAATAGTATGATAAGTCACTTATACTGTGCCGCCTGATCCAATGTTATCTTCGTAGCTAATTTTCCAAATTTGCCCTTCTATGTTTGGACATTGAAATGGATTAGAATTCCTCAACATTGTAGACTAGCATTATTGATTTAAAAGAAATGAGCAACTGAGAAAGAAACTCAAAGTCTGAGAGGGCAATAGCAGACTATCTAAAAGCCAATGCCTTTGAATTGTTGTCATTTTAAATGGGTTGCTTTTCTGAAAACCATAGCTACAGTAACTAAGCCAAGGTCTCCTTTCTGCTCCGGGCTTTTCCTTCTTCATTATGTAACAATTTATGTCAGCTCATGAACACCTAATTTGTAAGTGTG